>NC_083725.1:95199208-95508652 GCF_028564815.1 Eubalaena glacialis
TTTCATGAGAACAAACACACCCAAACACACCAACTTCATCTTTGGGATATGAATACCCTTCATCCTTTGGATATTATACAACTCTGCACCCTGTTTATTTTACAGATCATAGATTGGTTTGGATCTGTTTTTTGTTCCCTGGATTTTTTGGTTTTGCTTTGTTTTTTGCTTTTTTCTCAGCCAGATACACTGAGACTTGGTCTATTTCCATTTAGTGGAATTTATCAGTCTACCCTTCGCAACATTTCTGTCCCTGAGATTCCGCTAGAGACTTCACAAGCTTGAACATTCTAACTACATGTCATTGGCACCATTGTCTCTTGTCACAATCCTAATTCTATGTTCTGATAATAAAACTTCATTAGTGTCTGCACCTCCTTTCCCTTACCTTTGAAATACTGTCTTCTGCTGAAATAACTAGCGATGCTCTGAGTCACATCAGTTGGCTGTCTGACAGCCTTTGTGAGTGAGCTAAACTGTGAGAAAATGAACATTTCTGACAATTTCCATTATCATCAAGTGGAGATATTTACTTGTACAAATATTAAAGGTTATTTAAAGATGTAAACTGACTTCATTTCATTAGAGCTTTGTATAAGGTAATAATTTAAAACAACTACCCATACTCATTTGAATAAATTACCAATTCATTTTCTGAAAGAAAAATGTCACTTCTCCAGGCTGTGTTTTTAACTGCTTGCAATGGTGGAAGATGAAAACAAAAACCTATGAATATTTCAGAACAAGAACTGTTCAAATTCTCTTACTATTTAACATGAATCAGACAATGGGTTATTGTTCTGGAAACCAGATGAGACAGTGACATCAAAATGGGTCTTAAAAAAGGGGGTAGTAGAAACTGTGGTTATATCCTCCTGAATTTCAGTTCTAGGAATTCACCCAAATAAAAAATCAGGATGTGTGCAAATATTTATCTACAGGGATGTTCATCCCAGTGTTATATATAGTTGGAAAGAAAGGAAGGAAGGAAAGTGTATCCAAGACTATATATTAGAGTACAGTCATATGATGGTCTGGAGCAAAAATGATTTAAAATGTTATTGTAAGAATAATTCATAATGACATGTGAAAATGTTCACTATATAAAAAGATGTAAAGGGAGACTACAAAGAATGTATATCCTGGACTCCCCTGGTGGTGCAGTGGTTAAGAATCCGCCTGCCACTGCAGGGGACACGGGTTCGATCCCTGGTCTGGAAAGATTCCCACATGCCGCGGAGCAACTAAGCCAGTGCCCCACAGCTACTGAGCCTGCGCTCTAGAGCCCACAAGCCACAACTACTGAGCCCGTGTGCTGCAACTACTGAAGTCCACATGCCTAGAGCCATGCTCTGCAACAAGAGAAGCCACCGCAATGAGAAGACCACACACCACAACGAAGAGTAGCCCCTGCTCACCACAACTAGAGAAAGCCTGCGTGCAGCAACAAAGACCCAATGCGGCCAAAAAAAAAAAGAATATATATCCTATGATACCATTTATGAAAAAAGATAAGCATCTATATTTGCAATGAAAAAAACTGAAAAGAAATAGATCAAAACAATAACTTGATAGTGGGATTATTGGTGATTTTCTTTCTTGTGCTTTTTTTTTTTTTAATACTTTTTCTGGGGGTTTTTTTTTTTGTTTTTTTTTTTAATTATTTATTTATTTATTTTTGGCTGTGTTGGGTCTTTGTTTCTGTGCGAAGGCTTTTCTCCAGTTGCGGCAAGCGGGGGCCACTCTCCATCGCGGTGCGCAGGCCTCTCACTATCGCGGCCCCTCCCGTTGCAGAGCACAGGCTCCAGACGCGCAGGCTCAGTAGTCGTGGCTCACGGGCCTAGTCGCTCCGCGGCATGTGGGATCTTCCCAGACCAGGGCTCGAACCCGCGTCCCCTGCATTAGCAGGCAGACTCCCAACCACTGCGCCACCAGGGAAGCCCTTGTGCTTTTATAATGAGAAAAATATGAGTAATCCAGTATTATTCAACCATTTGCAACTTAGTCGTGTTGGAGGCATCATTATTCTTGCTTAGCTGGATCAGGTCCTGTTTTCTTCGAGTACAATAAGGAACATCCCTGGGTGATTCAGTGCATTAATGCTAGTGCTGTGGGTATTGGCTAGAGGAGACATGGAGGGAGTTGGTCAGATATCGGTACAGGAAGTTCTTTATGCTTCCAGGACTCGGCTCCTTGGTGTAGTCCTTCCCACCTATGACCTCCAATATTAAACAAGTTAAATAGTAATTGTTAAAGTGCTTCTTACAAAACTTTTAGAAGACCTTATCTTTTTAAAGAGTGAATTATTAAGGATTAGCTCAGCATGTGTCTCACAACCCTCCCCTACATCCCCGCCTCCACCCTCCCCCAGAAAACACAATGGTCATTTCCTCACTTTTAGGAAGTCCGGGGCTGTTAAGGTATTCTGAGGGTTAGGGATTTCAGTGACTTCTATCTTGTGGCTTTCTATCCTCAGCACATTGATTCCTCCTCATAGTCTAAGCTCCAGCCATGACTGAACATTCCAGTGGGTAGGAAGGCAGAAGAGGAAATGAGGAGGGGCACGCCCAGACTCTAAAAATCACAGGCAAGACTCCTGTTACACCCCATTGGCAGAATTTGGTCACACAGCCACTGCAAGGGAGTGTTATAGGAATCTGAGAAATGCAGTCTTCATTCTACCTGGCTCAACTAAAAGTTAGAGGTTAATTTTTTAAGGAAAAAAAGAGAAAATGGATACTGGAGGAGTAGTAGCCTCTCCAAAAAAGCCATACGTGTGGACATCACAGGATATCACTAGGCAGAGAACACAAATCAAGTGTAACTCTTTGAACATCTTTTACATTCATTCAACCCAGAAAGCATTCCCTGGTGCTTGCGTTTATTTGAAAATAGTCTACATGCTGCAGAATTCCGAGATACGGTCTCCGGGGAAGAAATAAAACAGCTGCAGCAAATAAAGCAGATGGGAATTAAGAATGCTGGAGAGTCTCCAAAATATGAACCCATTGTCCACTAAGTGCCAACTCTACAAAGAATGTGTGCTCCAAAATAGAAACTTTATGAAACTTTGAAGCATTTGATTAATGTAAACCATCATGAATAATGCAAGGCTGTGCACCAGGGCTTGATGTGAAGCACAGAGAGGAGAAAGATTAGCATGTTCATCTTGGCTTTTTAAAAAATAAAGAAAAATTCACAGAGAGAACTCAGGCATTTTGGGGTGATGGGTGTGCTATGAAAATGGTCACTGCTGACATGATCCTTGGGGCGGGGGGTGCTCAGAGCAAACACCAGCCAGCTTGCCAAGGAGATTTCCTCCAGAGGGTAAGCACAGCTTTCCCTCTTAGGGGCCCCCCAGGTCCAGCCCTGTATGCCATTGGGTAGAACAGTCAGGGCCAGTCATGCCTATGTGACTGCAGGCAGGCCCCAAAGACTCTTCTTTGCCCTGAGATATCTTTCCCACCTACAGGTTGCTGGAAATAGACATTCCTCCAGCAGACATTCTCTACTTTATACTAATTCATTATCTCCTGAATGTGCAAAGATCTCTGGGAGGAATTGCACACATACGTTGTTCCAAAATATTTCCCTTTCTATTCTGCCTCTAAAATGTCTTTTGCAAATTTTATTATAGGGACTTCCCTGGTGGCTCAGGGGTTAAGAATCCACCTGCCAATGCAGGGGACACGGGTTCAATCCCTGGTCTGGGAAGATCCCACATGCCGCAGAGCAACTAAACCCGTGTGCCGCAACTACTGAGCCCACGCACCGCAACTACTGAAGCCCGCGTGCTCTAGGGCCCACATACCCAAACTACTGAAGCCAGCACGCCTAGAGCCGGTGCTCTGAAACAAGAGAAGCCACCGCAATGAGAAAGCCACACACCGCAATGAAGAGTAGCCCTGGCTTGCCGCAACTAGAGAAAAGCCCGTGCGCAGCAATGAAGACACAACACAGCCAAAAAAATAAAATTTATTGTAAAATATTTAAGATTTACAAAAGGTAAAGAATCACCCATCACCCAGCTTAATATATAAAATATTACCAATGGAGCTGAGGCCCCTTTGACCCTTTCCCCAATCACAACCTATTCCTGGCCCCTAGAAGTAACTACCATATTGAATATAACGTATATCATTCTCAAGCATGGGTTGTCACATGAATGTATAATCTGCCACCAATCCCACATATCCTGTCCTTCTACTTGATCAGGCCATTGTCATTTTTAACCAAAGCATTCATTCAGCACACCCTGAGTACCTACTATGGTGCCAGGCACCATAACAACAGTATCCTTGCCTCCAATGTCTCCCTCCAACCATTTAATCTCCCACATTGCAGTCACAGTGTTGTATTCCTGCTTAAGAACTTCAAGTGGCTTCTTATTACCTATATGATAAAGTCCAGCCTCCTTAGCATGGCATCCAATGTCATGTGACCATATTGCTAGGGTCCCTCCCAGAGCTTTGGAAGGGTTAGGGTAAGGATTAATGTGGACATAGTGTTATCATTAGCTTCACAGCAAACAGGCCTATGTACATGTTTGCATGGCTGCAGTAATAGATTCCCTGTGTGTGTCTTCTCATTTTTAGTAGAAGGAATTTATCAGACATGTGTTCAAATCCCAGCTCTGCGGCTTGTCAGACCTTGGGCAAGTTACTTCACCTCTTTGAGTTTCTATTTCCTATTGGGGATAAGACCATCTATGGAAGAGACTGCTAGCTAATCACCAAAGTCCCCTTTGCCCTTCTTCTATAGTTCTGGAATTGTAGCTGGGACATTGCTACCCAACTAGGGGCCACATTTCCCAGCTTCCTGTGGAATTTGATTTTGCCCTCTTACAAACTAATATCAATATATTAACTTGATACTGTTTAATTGATGCTGATAGAAGACATGAGACTCTTAGGTCAGAGACAAAGGATTTTATTACTCATTATACAGCAAGTGCATGAGCATATTTGCATCAGTTCCTCTTGCCCCCAGGTCTCATCAGTATGATGCGATTGACCCAGATGGATGTTATGCACCCAGTGGGTTTGTGTTACAACTGAGGAACACTGAGCTTGGGGAAACCACCATTTTTATAGTAGGGAATAAGCAAGCCTTCTCATTGTCCTTAGCAGTGTGTGTGTGGAATGGGTAGATGTTCTTTCATTTCTTAAGGTTATTGTCTGCATAAACAACCCTGAGAAATGACCTGGATAAAAGAGCAGTCAGAGCCTTACAGTCTTGGTGCACCCAGCAAGACATGTAAGAATGCAAGAGACCCAAGCTGTATTCTCCTATCAGCTCTTTTGAGATTAGATGTGACCATGTGACTTAGTTCTCTGCAATGGAGTATAAGAGGGGAAGAGGTGTGTGCCTTCTGGGGTGACACCTTAAGATCAGGCCATGCCGCATCTACTACTCCTTCTTTCCCCTTTCTGTTGGCTGGGTGGTTGGAATGGCAATGTTAATAGAGATCCCAGAAACCAAGTACTGAAGGAAGTAGAGCTGCCATCAGCCTGAGTCCCTGAACGACTGTGTGCAGCAGAGTTGCCCACCAACTTAGAACACTTACCTCAAATTGTCATGTGAGAAAGAAATAAACTTTTTATTCTGTAAGCCATCTAAAGAGTTAATTTGTTAGGGTGACCCAGACTACCCTTCACTAATACAGCATGTAACTCAGAAGGGTTATGAGGATTAAGAAAAATTCCAATGGCTAACATTTATGCAGAGCTTACTGTGCACTGGGCTCCATGCTAAACACTTACATACATGATTTCATTAAATAATCAAAATAATCTTTCAAGGTAGTTTTCTTCATCTCCATTTTATAATTGGAGATCAAAGAGATTAAGAAATGTTCTTAAGGTTCAAAGACTAGAAAGTGATAGAAATGGAACAAATCCAGGTCTGACAAATGCATGATGGTTTTGGTATGCCTCATGCCCCTAGGGTTTCAGTTGCAGATTCTTCTCTCCTTCTCTCTCCTTTCCTGTCCCATCTGCCCTTGATCCCCCCCCTCTTCTTCCTCTCCCTCTTTCCTTCCTTTCTTAATATTGATTCCATTTTCATGCAAGATGGCATGTTATAATGCAATAAATACTTCAGTCAGGAGATCTGAGTTGCGGTTTCAGCTTTTGCAAGTCCTAGCTGCATAAACTTGGTAAATCATCTTATCCCTCTGAGCCCCAGTTTCTTTGTCAGAATAATAGTTATGTCAATAATAGTTGCCTTATCTATCTTAGTTGATGACCAAAATAAACTGCAAAGGTCTTTACAAACTGTAGAACACTCTAGAAATGGCAGGTGTTACTCCCCACGCTACCCCCATCCCATATGCCAGTAGTTCACAAAGTACAGTCTCTGGACAGCAGCACCAGCATCACTGGGAACTTGTTAGAAATTCAAATACTCAGGCCACACCCCGACCTGCTGAATTAGAAAATCTTGGGGTGGGGCCTAGAAAACAGTGTTTACCAAGCCTTCTAGGTGATTCTGATAGACACTCAAGGTTGAGATCCACTGTCATATGTATGTACACACACTCACACACACACACATACTCACACTCATATCCTGATGAAATTAAGTTAAAATAAATATTAAATAGAAAAGAAGTCATATAGTAGCAGCCTGAAGATAGCGTTTGGGAAAAGAGGTATCAGCAGTGCTAAGGATATGCTTGGGAGGGAAGGGTAGGATGAAGACATGGTTAGGAGCTTCAGGACTTTTTTAGTTCAGTGGAATTTCTTTCTTCTTCCAGAACCAGCGCTGTGATCCACGGCTGAGCTATGCCAATGGAAGAAGAGCAGGAAATGTGAGTCTTGAGGAAATAACTCAATATTTATTAGGACTCTTTCAGTTGCAAGTAAGAGAAAGCCATCATAAACAGTTTTAAACAAAAATGCAAATTCATTGTCTTACAAAATTTAAAAGTCCAGGAGTAGATTGGTTTCATTCACAACCTAGATTCTTGGGCTCAAACCTTGTCACTGGGATTCTGTTTCTCTCGTTTTCTTGGCTCTAGTTTTCCCTGTTGTTTTCATTACTCTCAGGGTCTCCTCGTGTGGTGGTATAAATGCGTGGAATCGCTCTAGGCCCATATTTTATCTGCTTAGCAACTCCAGTGTAAGGAGAGTGCCTGGTTCCCCATGGTTCCAACAGAAACCCAAGGCTCCTGGATCCTTCTTGGGGCACATGCCCACCCTAGGGCTGATTAGCACGACTCTGATAGGCCAGGCCTAGGTTACATGGCCAACCCTGGAGTCCAACACACCCACATGCACTGAAAAGGAGAGCATGATTCTCTATGAGAAAATACGGCTGCTGTTACCAAAAGAAGGGTGGGTTGACACTGGGCAGGTGAAAACAACAGATGTTTACAAGAGACCTTAATTTGCTACCTCTGGGAAGACTAGGATTGTGTTAGCCACAAACTCCTGCCAAGGTTTCCACCTTCTCTCCGTGTCCTGCGGAATTATCTGTGACAACAGTGACTGATCCCAAAAAGGGAGGGGTAGCACCTGGGACACAGCAGCTAAAAAAATCAGGCCTGACCATATCTCACAGTTTCAAGTTTGACTCAACTTCTCCAGTCTCAGGAATTTATCCAGAGTAGAATCTTTAAGCCTTATCCCTCAACAATTTCCATCTCCTTTTATAGTGCTCTCCGGTAAGTAAAACTCCAGTTTTCTTACAAAGAGAGGCTTGGAAGCTTCAAGGTGTTTTACGTTTGGATCCACGGTCTGTAGACCAGTGCTATGCGATAGAACTTTCTGCAGTGATATAAGTATTCTTTATCTGCACTGGCTAATGTGTAGCCATTAGCCGCACACGGGTAATGAGCACCTGAAATGTGGCTATTGTGACTGAGGAACTAAATTGTTCATTTTATTTAACTTTAATTTTCATTTTAACAGCTGCATGTCCCCATGGCTACTATCTTGGACACTGCAGCTTTAGACTCTGGGAAAGAAAGCTAGTCAAAAGCTCTGACACTCTGACTTCTACCAAGGTCAATAGACAGGCTACAATTTTAGGCTACTCACTACCTGTTTGACTCTTTTTCTTAGTAATTAGAACTCCTGAGTTTTAGCTGGACCCATGCCTTCCTAGCAAGAGGTTCTATTTCTCAGCTTGTCTTGCAGCTGGGAGGGGCGTGGGGTTGGAAGTCACACGTTAATATCAGGTTAGTGGAATGTGGGGAGGGTGTGTGCAACTTTTTGGTTATCTCCTTAAAGTTGAAACTACATGCCCTGGACTTTTCTGTCTTCTCCTAGACTGGAAGGCAGATGTGGAACTGAACCAGCCTCAATCCTCCTAAGACAACACCTGAGGAGATGGTGGACCAAAAAATGGAAAGATTCTGGGTCCCTGAATTATCTGATGGAGCAGAGATACCCCATCAGTCTTGAACTTCTCACCTTAGGACCATGTATTGAGAGATGAATAAAATGCTCTTTTATTTAAACCATTGTGTTCTTGGGTTTCTTTGTTATAGCAGCTTAGCCTGTTTGCTAATGTACCATATCCACCGAGGAATCCATGTGGGACAATGGACTGGGTATTTACAGACCTAGGTTCTCATTAGTTCTACAACTTGCTACAATGTGATCTTAAGTTTCAATTTCCTCTTGTATAAAATAAGGCATTTGGACTGAATCTGAGACACGAAAATGGAATTCATCTTGAGCAGAAGAGAGAGAATAACAGCAGCTACTTTGTAGAGTTGTGAGGATTAGAAGAGATAATGCATAAACTACACTTAGCCCAGTGCCTGAGACATAACAGATGCTCTATAACTATTAGCTATAATTATTGTTATTATTATTAAGTTCTGACCCTGACAGATTGCGGAAGGCTGCCTGGAGTGCTGTGTTGACAAGGATATGAGACCACTTCAGTGCTCACTGGAAATGAACGCCATAATCATCTAGCTGTGTCTTCCACAGGCAGAGGAGGGGGAGTTCCCTATAATGGAGGGGATTCCTGGATTCCTAAGTCCTCTTCTTCTCTAACTTTACGGAATTTTGTCTACCTATACTAAGCTAGCATGTAAGAGTCTTTTCCCCTCTCTTCTCTACACCACACACACCACCAGATATATCAAGTAAAACACAAACACAGGGTCCCCTCCTGATGTCTTTCTCTCTCTGGCTGGCCTTCTTCTCACCCACTTTCTCATCTTCTGAGCCTAACCCCTGAATCTGGAGTCTCCAGACTTATGAGAGATGCCTCGGCTTCTCAGGCTTCTGCATTTTTAAGCCTTTTTTTTTTTTTTTTAAATTTTCCATTTGAACCATTTTTTAAAAATTTATTTATTTTATTTTTGGCTGCGTTGGGTCTTTGTTGCTGCACGCGGGCTCTCTGCAGTGGCGGTGAGCCGGAGCTACTCTTTGTTGCGGTGCGTGGGCTTCTCATTGCGGTGGCTTCTCTTGTTGGCGGAGCACAGGCTCTAGGTGCACAGGCTTCAATAGTTGTGGCTCGCGGGTTCCAGAGCGCAGGCTCAGTAGTTGTGGTGCACAGGCTTAGTTGCTCCACGGGATGTGGGATCCTCCCAGACCAGGGCTCGAACCCGTGTCCCCTGCATTGGCAGGCAGACTCTTAACCACTGCACCACCAGGGAAGCCCCCATTTTTTTTTTTTTTTTTTACCTCCCTCTCACCTGACTTAATGCCTGGAAATTGCTGTGTTAAAATGACACTGTTCAGCCAGGCCCTTGTATGAAGCATTTGGAGGACAGTGGTACCCAACCGGCACAATCCTTCTGGGGGTGATTCTGCTTCCGCTGGCTCAATCAGCCTAATAAATGTGGAGACCCAGCGAGGATTCTGATCCTCTGGGAATCCAATCACTAACACAGCTTAGAAAATAACCCAGGTCAGAGAATCCAAATCTGCTTTCACATCCCCAATCCCAAGTCATTTCCAGGGAGAAGTCTTATGCTGACCATTTTCAAAAGTCACTGAAAGTAGAGAAATGATGTACGGGTGAATCTACTCTGGAAAATAGAATCCACTTAGTTTAACCAGTGCGTGGCTTGCAAAGGAGAAACCCACTCTAACGCTCCTGTTCCTAAGTTTTTGTATCCCTTCTTTATTGGGGTCGGCAAACTATGGTCTGCTTTTGTAAAGAAAACCACCATTTTTTGGTAAATAAAGTTGTATTGGAACACAGCCGACACCTGTTCATTTACACAGTGCAGCAGTCTATGGCTGCTATAGCGCTGCAGCAGCAGAGTTGAGTGATTACAACAGAGACCGTATGGTCTGCAAAGTCTAAAATTTTACTTGCCTGTCCCTTTACAGAAATAGTTTGCCGATGCCTGTTCTATATTATATCAACTTCATTTAGTACAAGTCACTATTGATTTCTTGTTTCAGTCAACCAACCAATCTAATGCAACCACCCACATGTGTCCATGTGGTGCACTTATTCCAGTGGACCCATAGCAACTATTTCACTCTGGTCTATAATTAGGTTCCTCCTTTCCTGGTCTAGCACCCTCAAAATCCATCCCCATACTCATGGATAGGAGAGATAAGAGGTTGTTTCAGGGAAGCCATAGGTACAGCCTGCTTCTCAGACAGAGAGAGCCAGGAATTATAAACCCTGAGCCTATGGTTGTCTTTTTGTAAGTTCCCTTGTTCTGTTAGATGAAGCCAGCCCACCCCACAGTATTGTTGGCAGTAGACATCTCTCCTCTGTTGTAGGGAGAATACACGAAAGGTGGAGATGGTCCAACTGAACAGTCCATGCTAATCTGGTCTGGACACCACGACTCTGCTTGAGCTGATTATTGCTGTGGGGAAACAAAACCCACATTACCTGATGTTCCAATTTTTCAAAGAGAATTTGGAAATCTTTTTTGTTTTGCTTCCTTTTAATAGACAATCACAGCACACTGAGGTTTGGGACTAATAGCTGGTGAGCTTGGGCAAGTTCATTTGCTTTTCTCAAGCTTGGTGTCCTCAGCTGTCCAGTGAATGGAAAGAAGGAAGGAGAGGTACTCTATCTCAGAAGGGTTTTATGATGATTGCCTGTGATAATTCATGTAATGTTCTTATGATGGAGCCTGGCTGGCACAGAGTAAGTGATCAGTAATTGTTAGTTTTGGGGGTTTTTTCTAGACACCGCAGGAGGCACTAGGTTGGGATCCCATCTTTCTTGCCCACCTCAGTTCAGAGTTTAAAGTGTCCTGTCTTCCAAGGCAGGGACAGCAGAGCCCACCCAGAGGAGAGATCAAGGGCTCAGTAGGAAGTCTCTAGATCCCCTTATATGAAGGGGTGAGGGAGGCCAGAGATACTGCAAAGAATTGCCCCAAACAGCATCTGCTGTGGACCTCTTCTATTGTAGGGAAAATAAAGAAATAAGTAAAGACAAAAACCTGGAAGGAAAGAAAGGAGGAATGAAGGAGAAAGAAAGAAGGGGAGAAAAAGGAGGGGGAAAATTAGATTTAGTAAAAACTCAAAGCATAGACCACATTGTAATTAATACACAGGAAGAGGACCTAGAATTATGATATAAGGATATAAAAAACTGCTAAGCAAAAGTCATGTTGCAGATTATAATTAATGACATGCAAAAATATTGAAGACATATTGTTAATCCTAAAAATTAGGCTATAGAATAATGTGTACTGAATGAGACTAATAGTGTATATGAATTTACATATATCTAAGCAGAAAAAAGACTGGAAAGATGGAAGGAAAGCCAACAAAATATAAACGATGGTAATCTCTGGGTGACAGGATTGTGAGTGATTTTTATGTTTTGTTTTAATTTTATGAACCTCTTAAATTGTCTTCAAAAACCTGTGTAACTTGTGTAATAAGACGAAATGAGAAGTATTACAAATAATCATTAGGATTGTGAAGTTACTAGTTACAGCCAAACCATGAATTTCAGAGTCTTTTTCCAAACTTCCAGCAGGTGGCGCAATGGCGATGTCAACCTCTGGCTGAGTTTCTCTCCAGTTTAACACAGTCTCAGATGCTTTGCTGCTAGGTCCTGGCCCCAGGTGTCCATGAAGCAGAGGGCATTGTTGCCTGGTGGGGAGGGGCACTTGGAAGAAACCACCCAGACACAGGGGCTACCTGCACTCAGATCCCTGGCCCAGGGTTCCATTCTTCCCACACTAGGAGAAACAACGTAATTAGAAATGCAATGACAGACTCTAGGTCCCTCCCTCCACTTACTTCCTCCCCATAATTTGGTCTGGGGCAAAATTCAAATTAGTCTTTTTATTGGGCATTTCTGGATTGGACTGGATTTGCAGCTCGTCCAAGCCCTAATATAAGTGAGATTTTGAGCTCAAAGGTGAAAAAAAAAAAAAGGTAATTTTCTTGTCCACAAGAAAGGTGATTTTTTTAATGAACAGCAAACCTTGTGCAAAAAGATGATGGACATTTTGGACCACTGTCCGTCATGGGGGTGGGAGGGCAGGAAGCCTGGCACCCTGACTAACCAGCCTCCAGAGGTTAAAGGGGACAGAGTCTCTCCAGGCCTGGACACCCCCAGGCGAATGAATGGGTTACAGCCAGGGCACGGCCTTTGCCTGGTCTGGAAGGGGAACCGTCCTTAGAGGAAACAGATCCACTTCATCTTTTTGACTTTTGTTTCACACCTTAAATTGTCTATCCCCAAGAAAACTACTCTGAATGGAATTCAGGGTTTAAAAAAGCCATCAGAGTCCACCAAAATGGTCCCCATTCCACCCAGACCCACAAAGATGCACACAGATCTGGAGACATGGAATGTTCTGGGTCCTCACTGCTATTTCTCACAGGCTCTTCAATAAGCCTCCAGTGCCCTTCTTGGTGTTGACTTGGAGAAAAAGAAGGAAGGGAGGGAGGGAAGGAGGAACAGAGTTAGGGACGGAGCTAGCAGTCTCCTCCTGCCTGGTCCCAGAAGTTTTCACTTACTGATTCTTATTCCTCTATTGTGGTACTTAACAGAGGACTTATTACTATTGTGGCCTTAACAGAGGACTGGCTTTCATGTGGCACCTATATGGGTTCTGAGTAAGTGAATCAAAGCCCTTGACATAGAGTAGCTTTCAATCTTAGACAACCCAGGCAGTCAGAATGAACCACATAAAATGATGGGGAACAGGGACCTGGCAATAACTGTATGTGTATATGCAACATCACCACACAGATGTCCATTCCTGTTCTCTCTCGTTCTCTCTATCTCTCTCTCTGTCTCACACACACACACACACACAGAGGCATTCCTAAGGGCGCTAGAATAGTGAAGATTATATAACAACAGCAAGAAGACGATAACTAACACGTATGAGAGTATATACCAAATAATTTAGCTTCAAGTTTAAGAGCTTTGGAGTCACTCAGCCTGGGTTTGGGTCCCAGCCCTGCCACTTTCTAGTGTGATACTTTGAACAAATTACCTAAACTCTTTGAATCTTAGTGTCCACCTGTTAAATGATAATAAAAATGCCTACAAGTCATAGTGTTGCAGAGGGGATTCAGTGAGATCCTGCACGTAGAGCACTTAGAACAGTGCCTGGCATTGAGTGGTACTCAGTACTTGTTGGCTGTGATTATTTTCTGAAAGCATGAGGATAAAGGGGCAGTTTGAGATTGCTAAACTAGAGTTTGTCCACTCAGGGGAAATTTCATCTTGTCCAGTAACAAGACTTTTGTCACTGAAATAATTTTTTAAAGATGTTTAGTATGCTTCAAAGTATAACCCAATGCTTTTTTCTGTTCTTTTTTTTTTTAGTATACGTAAAACTGAGGTAAAAAACTTTAATTACGCAGTAGATCTGTGGAAGGATTAATCATTTTAAGAGAAGAATCACTTTTCCAACAGCCCCACTGCTATGAATGATATCTTCATGAGCCTGGGCCACCTTCTCCAACGGATCCTGGGGACCAATTACTGGTCTCAACCAACCAACTTCCATTCCAGCTTGAAGGAATGCTGCAAACTGCTGAAATTCCTCCTTGGTGGATGAATAGAGAGCAACCCCTACTATGCTAGATTCCTTTGCCATGGTGTCCCGTGGGTTTATTTCAATAGGACCTCTGCTGCCAACAACTATTACTCATCCTCCATGTGACAAAAGATTCAAATCATTGCTAAGATTTACATTAGCTAACATTTCAGTAATCATATCAACTCCTTTTTCACCAACAGGTTTCTTAATTTTATCAATGTAATTAGCTCCTTTGTGATTAAACACTTCGTGGGCTCCATTTTGCAAAACAATCTTTTGTCCTTCCTCAGTACCAGCTGTGCCCAAACCTTTAAGCCATAAGCTCTAGCAATCTGGCATGCTGCTATTCCAATCCCTCCACTAGCCCCATGAACCAGAATACTTTCTCCAGCTTTCACATGGGCACTGGGGAGCAGAGCTCGATAAGCAGTAAAATACAGGATCCCGATGGCAGCTCCTTGTTTCAAGTCCAGTTTTTCTGGCAGTGTGTAAACAGTGTGATCGGCTGCCAGAGCATACTCTGCGTGGCCCCCCAGAGATCGTGCCGGTTGTGAAAACTCTGTTGCCTTTCTTGAAAGCAGATACACTCTCTCCAACAGGTTCTATTATCCCAGCCACATCTAAGCCGGGAGTATAGGGTAGAAGTGGTTTTCTACTGTAAGTGCCAGAGTGAATATATGTGTCCACTGGGTTTATACCACACGTTTGGACTTTAATTAGAACTTCACTCAGTATGACAATCTCTAGGTCCATCCATGTTGCTGCAAATGGCATTATTTCGTTCTTTTTTATGGCTGAGTAATATTCCATGGCATATATGTACCATACCTTCTTTCCTGCTAGTGTTGTGCATGGATTTCTCAAATGCCGAAAATGAAAATATATTCCTTAGAGAGGCCAGTATTATCTTGAAGCTACAGGGTCAGGGTAAGGCCTCTTGACCCACACAAAGGACTTTGTTTTGGCAGGAGGCAAAAAACGTTCTCTCTTCCCACAAGTAATCTGCATGGTAAAATCGGATAGATTTGAAATGGCTATTTCCTTGAGTGTTGCCCCACAAATACTGAGTCATGTCTCAGAACAGCTGTCATTGGTGGGATGTTCTGGTCTTAGCCAGGATGCCAGAGGAACTGCAGGAGGGCAGTAAGATTGAGAAAGCAGGCCTTGGCTTCAAGGTACCCCCAAACTCCGGAACTCCACACTCCACAAGTGCTGCCTCTCCTCTTATGCACAGGTCCTAAACAACCCAATGCTTTTCTTGTCACAGGTTTTGAAGTGGCTATCTGGGGGACAGCCGCATGATTAGTTAGCTGCGAGGGTTGGGATGATCTTCAGACTAATTAACAACCAGCATGGCAGGAGTACCAGCTAATGGAAAAGAACCCTGGCCCCAGTGCTGGAGCAGAGGTCTAAAGAACCCCTGGGGGGCCAGGCCCCTTCTGTTGGATTGTAGGGGAATCCAGGGGACCCAGAGGACCTGGGCTGCAGGGATGCAGAGGGACGTTTGGAGGTGGCTATTGACCAACTTCTACAGAAGTATTTCAGCATGCTAATAACCTGTGTGGACATGCTGGTGCACCCTGGCTGAGTATCAATTCTAGGTCAAGGTGTAATGTTCAATCCCACCCTCATCTGAGCACCCCTTTGCCCATTGGCCAAACTGGGCAGCCTGTTTATAAATATGCCTCCTTTGGCAAAAGAAATCAGTGGAGAATGTATGAATCAACTAAGAAGAAATCTCTTCCCAATTCTGAAAGGACAAATCGATGTCAAAATGGCACAGGGTTGGTTCTTATTCTTCTGTAGCTGATGGAGGCTAAAATATTTGGGATCCCCACCTTCTAGCTGCTGGCAGTCTGGGAGGAAGCCTATTCCCAGTAAGGATGAAAGGAGAATCTGTTAATGCGGAGAGGAATTTCTGAAGTGGTCTTGGTGAGGGAATATCCCATGGGTTGTGAGCTCTTGGGGTGAGGAGCATGACAGGCTCTGTGTACCCCCAAAACAGAGGGTACCCAGTCAGTACTCAGTGAGGCCAAGTGTAAGTGTGGAACTCAGGCTTTGGGTAGAAAGCAGTGATCATGTATCTGGGGGCAAGTTTCAACAGAGGTGAGGGAGATGAGGGGAAGGAACGAGAGCTCTGAGAGAGAAGACTTTGAAACCAGCCTTCCTGGTCATGTGTATGGTCTCCAGAGGGAACAAGGCTACCAAGAGAAGTTTGTCCACATATTCTTTGAGAGACCCTGGGAGAGCAAGGCAGTTGTCCTTCAGAATTGACAAGGATGGGGGAGGGCAAGAGAAGAGATCACTCCACCACTGCGGTGGCCCGGGAAGAGCTGGCACAACTGGGCCTCAGAGCTGGCAGGAGAATGGAGCCTCACCATCCGGAAGGAGCTGTGGGCAGCAGCAACCGTGGAGACACCTTCTCTGGGCTTTGGAAGCCATCTGGGGACTGAGAGTCCTTGGCTGGCAGCATTTTCAAGATTTTGCCTAGGGCTTCCCCCACAAAAGCTGTAGGGGATTTGAGGCGGAAACCAGAGGACCTGCGGTGGTGGGGAGGCTAGCCAGAGAAATGCCTGCTACTCGTGACGTTTGGAGTGCATCCTCCAGTTGACAAAGCACTGTCTCAATCCTAAATCTGCCCAGCAGAGATGATCATCCCTATTTTACAGATAAGAAAGCAAAGCCCCAGAGAGGTTAAGAGGCGGATCCGAGGTCCATCACGGTGATGCCAGGGCACACTGCGTTGCCATTCAGGTTCCCTGACTCTCAACTAGGTCCTCTTAATCGGAGTGGGATGCGAGTGAGGTGCCTGGGGTGCAATATGTAAGGAGGCGTGGTCCTTAAGAGGGAGGTGGCTGGGACACAAAATTTAAGGAGTCTGAAGTGGCTCCCTGGCTCATGTACGCGCACTGGTTGTCTTCTTAGATTTAGCCCTGGGATGCCTTGCTTACCTCACGTACATCCAGACCTTCCTTTAATCACCTGTCTCATTCCAGCGGTGGAGGGTTTTGCCAGAGAAGCGCATTGTTGGGATTGTAAGCAAGATTCCCTGGCCCCGCACGCTTGCTGAGCAAGCCTGGGGCTTCCCCACAGGCTACATGCTCACTGAGAAGTTGCCTAGAATCTCAATCTGTTCCTGCAGCGAGGAGAGGGGGAGAGGAGGAGAGGTGTTGCCACCAGATATGCCGGGCACCACAAACAAACAACAAGAAAGATTCATGTGCTCAACGGAGCTGAATTTTAATTGATACTTTCTCAAACAGTGGTTCTGAACCAACATCCCTCAGCCCCCAAAGATGATGAAGGGGGTGCGGCTTAACGCCACAATTAGCAGACAACCCCACAACAAATACAGTAAACATTAATCATATTAAATATTGAATGCAGACCCTGGTACGCTTGAAGAGCAATGGGTTTTTAAAATTTTATTTTACAGAAGACAAAGCAATGATTGTGGAGGAATTATTCCGATGTCAGTGCTGAAGGGAAATAATGTAACATTCTGGAATTTATATAAAAATTACAGCTTTGTTGTGTTTCACACTATATATAGTAATTTAATCATTTGCAGCTGATTAATTTCAGTGAAGGAAAATGTAGCATTATGCATCCCTAATGGAGTTCCAAGGTTTGAATTCTAATCGTGAGTTGGGCACAGTTTAAGTCTAAATTAGCAATTAGCTTGGGCAAGGGACATTTAGGTTAAAATGGAGTCATCTGTTGACATGTACTGAGTCAACAAGAGAGCAGGAAGGAAAATCACCAGAAAAGTGCTTGCCACAGAACACTCTTTGCTGGGTTAATAATTATAATTCATACATTAGCAGAATGCGGTTGCACTTTAGAAAACATTTTCTTGTACATTTATCTCATTTGCTTTGGTCTTCATAAGTCTGTGAAGTGGGTATTTGTGCTCCATTGTACAGTGAGGAAATGAGGCTCAGAAGAATTAAGGTCACAGTGAGGAAGAACATATATTGTGGCAGGAGTTGAACCCAAGTGTTCCAGTTTCAAAGCCAATATTCTTTCTACCGCAAAGTAGTTTCTGGGGAAATTTGCTCTACCTTGAGATTCTCCAGAAGGAAGTGCAAAGGTAATAACAGTATTAAATAAAAGTGAACCTTGGGCTTCCCTGGTGGCGCAGTGGTTGGGAATCTGCCTGCCAATGCAGGAGACACGGGTTTGGGCCCTGGTCCGGGAGGATCCCACATGCCGCGGAGCACCTAAGCCTGTGCGCCACAACTACTGAAGCCCACACGTCTAGAGCCCGTGCTCCGCAACAAGAGAAGCCACCGTAATGAGAAGCCCGAGCGCCGCAACGAAGAGTAGCCCCCGCTCACCGCAACTAGAGAAAGCCCGCGCGCAGCAACGAAGACCCAATGCAGCCAAAAATAAATAAATTAAATAAATAAATTTATTTTTTTAAAAAAGTGAACCTTGACGAAACTCTCACTGTGTATCCAGCTCTGTGCTAAGCACTTTACGGGTATTAGCTCAGTTAATCTTCAAACACACCTTCAAGGGAGGTACCATTAATATCCCCATCTACAGATGAGGCTCAGATGGGTTAGGTTTCTTGTCCAGGGATGCAGTTGGGATTACATAGATAAGATTCCACCAGAAAACTACTAGAGCTAATCAGTGAATTTGGTAAAGTTGCAGGATACAAAATTAATGCACAGAAATCCCTTGCATTCCTATACACTAACAATGAAAGATCAGAAAGAGAAATTAAGGAAACAATCCCATTCCATTCACCACTGCAACAAAAAGAATAAAATATCTAGGAATAAACCTACTTAAGGAGGTAAAAGACCTGTACTCAGAAAACTATAAGATGCTGATGAAAGAAATCAAAGATGACACAAACAGATGCAGAGATATACCACGTTCTTGGACTGGAATTGTGAAAATGACTATACTACCCAAAGCAATCTACAGCTTGAATGCAATCCCTAACAAATTACCAATGGCATTTTTTATAGAACTAGAACAAAAAATCTTAAAATTTTTAGGGAGACACAAAAGACCCCGAATAGCCAAAGCAGTCTTGAGGGAAAAAAAACTGTTTCCTCACTGAGTTGGAGGAATCAGACTCCCTGACTTCAGACTATACTACAAAGCTACAGTCATCAAGACAATATGGTACTGGCACAAAAACAGAAATATAGATCAATGGAACAGGATAGAAAGCCCAGAGATAAACCCATACACCTATGGTCAACTAATCTATGACAAAGGAGGCAAGGATATACAATGGAGAAAAGACAGTCTCTTCAATAAGTGGTGCTGGGAAAACTGGACAGCCACATGTAAAAGAATGAAATTAGAACACTCCCTAACACCATACACAATGATAAACTCAAAATGGATTAGAGACCTAAATGTAAGACCGGACACTACAAAACTCTTAGAGGAAAACATAGGAAGAACACTCTTTGACATAAATCACAGCAAGATCTTTTTTGATCCACCTCCTAGAGTAATGGAAATAAAAACAAAAATAAACAGATGGGACCTAATGAAACTTAAAAGCTTTTGTAAAGCAAAGGAAACTACAAACAGGACAAAAAGACAACCCTCAGAATGGGAGAAAATATTTGCAAACGAATCGACGGACAAAGGATTAATCTCCAAAATATATAAACAGCTCATGCAGCTCAATATTCAAAAAACAAACAACCCAATCCCAAAATGCGCAGAAGACCTAAATAGACATTTCTCCAAAGAAGACATACAGATGGCCAAGAAGCACATGGAAAGCTGCTCAACATCTCTAATTATTAGAGAAATGCAAATCAAAACTACAATGAGGTATCACCTCACACCAGTTAGAATGGGCATCATCAGAAAATCTACAAACAACAAACGCTGGAGAGGGTGTGGAGGAAAGGGAACCCTCTTGCACTGTTGGTGGGAATGTAAATTGATACAGCCACTATGGAGAACAGTACGGAGGTTCCTTAAAAAACTAAAAATAGAACTACCATACCACCCAGCAATCCCACTACTGGGCATATACCCTGAGAAAACCACAATTGAAAAAGACACATGCACCCCAACGTTCATTGCAGCACTATTTACAATAGCCAGGTCATGGAACCAACCTAAATGCTCACTGACAGACGAATGGATAAAGAAGATGTGGTACATATATACAATGGAATATTACTCAGCCATAAAAAGGAACGAAATTGGGTAATTTGTAGAGACGTGGGTGGATCTAGAGACTGTCATACAGAGTGAAGTAAGTCAGAAAGAGAAAAACAAATATTGTATATTAATGCATATATGTGGAATCTAGAAAAATGGTACAGGTGAACTGGTTTGCAGGACTGAAATAGAGACACAGATGTAGAGAATAAACATATGGACACCAAGGGGGGAAAGCCATGGGGGGGTGGTGGTGGTGGTGTGATGAATTGGGCGATTGGGATTGACATGTATACACTAATGTGTATAAAATAAGTATCTAATAAGAACCTGCTGTATAAAAAAATAAATTAAATAAAATTCAAAAATTCAAATAATAAATAAATAAATAAAATTAAAAAAAAAAACACCTCGCTCTTTACCCTAATACAGAGCTCCTCTCAAAGATGGCTCTTAAATGCCAGGTTAAGGTGTCTTAATCTTGTAGACCATCGGGGCTTTGGTGTGTTTGGTTGTGAAGGCACATTTTGGAGCAGAAACGAAGCAGAGCCCCTCTGCTTCACACCCATTCCCCTTCTCCACCCTGCTCTGTGTCAGGAAGAAGAAACTGCGGGGATCTGCTGAGTTTGGCCAGTGGGAGCAATGGCGGGAGATAGGAGGGAGAGAGGTGCGTGGGGCCGGAGTGTTTATTCTTCTGGTTTCCTCAGTACAGAGATGCCATGAGCTGGCTGTGTCCCTCACCCCGAGGTCACGGCTCCCATCAAGTGGCTACACTGCCCTCTTTGTGTCCAGGCTTAATAATGCCCCCTCTCCTTGCCCCTTCAGGCCCAAGGTGGTCATGGTGCCCACTCTTACCAGCCTCGGGGCACTGCCTGTCCTTTCTTGAAGTTTCCCTGCAGCCTGCCCTCCCTGTGACCAATGAACAACGCAGAGAAGACCTGCTCCCAGTACAACCAGGCAGAGGTTGTTTTCAAGGAACTGGACACAGGAGAGGTGCAAGATAGGAAGTCATTCAGTATTTTATCTAAGCACCGAGAGAAAGTCAAGACAGGAGTAAAGAGCCATAGCCGTGTTACACCCTGCAAGCAAATAGAAGCGTAGGTGGCGTGTCTCTAGATCCTCTCATCTCTTTGCTCGTGCAAACTGCTGACTCCTTGTGCCATCCCCGAATATCAGGGCTCTTTGGATGCAATGACACAAACTCAATTTAAATTGACTTAAGGACTTCCCTGGTGGCACAGTGGTTAAGAATCCACCTGCAAATGCAGGGGACATGAGTTTGATCCCTGGTCCGGGAAGATCCCACATGCTGCGGAGCAACTAAGCCCGTGTGCCACAACTACTGAGCCTGAGCTCTAGAGCCCGCGAGCCACAACTGCTGAGCCCGCATGCCACAACCACTGAAGACCACGCAGCTAGAGCTTGTGCTCCGCAACGAAGAGTAGCCCGTGCTAGCCGCGACTAGAGAAAGCCACACAGCAACGAAGACGCAACACAGCCAAAAATTAAAAATAAATAAATAAGTAAATAAATAAATTGACTTAAACCAAAAAAGTGAACTTATTGGTTCATGGATTGAAACTGAGGAAAAAATAGAGTGGATCTGGGCTCAGGGAAGCCAGGATCCAGGACTTCCAATGCCAGGAGGATCCATCCTTCCCTTTTTTTTTTCTCTCCCTGAACATTGTCTTTACTCCTCTGACAAATGCAGCCTTGTCAGTGATGGCGATTGACAGAAACAAAATTAAAACCCTACCATTCAGATCAGAACTGGTGATTTGGAGTGAAATTCACTGAATCAGTCAGAGTCCCGGCAGGAAGCAGAATTTCTCAGATGGTTTAATTAAAGAGATTTTTTTTTTTAATTATTTATTTATTTATTTATGGCTGTGTTGGGTCTTCGTTTCTGTGCGAGGGCTTTCTCCAGTTGTGGCAAGTGGGAGCCACTCTTCATCGTGGTGCGCGGGCCTCTCACTATTGTGGCTTCTCTTGTTGCGGAGCACAGGCTCCAGACGCGCAGGCTCAGTAATCGTGGTTCACGGGCCCAGTTGCTCCGCGGCATGTGGGATCTTCCCAGACCAGGGCTCGAACCCGTGTGCCCTGCATTGGCAGGCAGATTCTCAACCACTGCGCCACCAGGGAAGCCCAAGGAGATTTTTAATAAAGGGACTCTTTGTAGCAGTGTGGACAGCATTCAGTATACAAACAAGAAATATTAGAAACTAACACACCACTGTAAAGTAATTACACTCCAATAAAGATGTTAAAAAAAAAAAAAAGAAAAGAAAAGAAATATTGAAGCACCCAGACTGGAAGAGGAGGAAGCTATTACCATGGTGCTGGGGCCAAGGAGAGCTGCACCGTGGAGAGTCACCAGGTGGGGACTCAAGTGATCAGGGATGCAGCTACTGACAGCAATGAGGGCTGAAGCGGGGGGGTTGGGGCACCCTGACCTCTCTCTTCTCCTGCCCTTGGATGCCTTGCCACTAACATGCTCCCATGGGCTGCACCCAACCAGAAACCCAATTGCAAGGGAATTCAGGTGGTGCAGGGCTCAGGGTCAGCCTCCCAGGGTGACAAAATAGAACAGTTAAGGCAGAAAGTGGAATTCAGGGGACAAAGAGAGAATAACTTGCATGTTCATCTTGTACCTTTGCAAGAGTTGGAGGATTGGAAAAGTGAACATACTTGAGTGTTTTAGTTTTAAGAGAATTTCCTAAGAATTTCAACTTCAATGAAATAATTGACTCAAGCAGTGATCATCCACAGATGCTAAAATCATTGAGTAAAATTTTGGTTGGCCATCAGGAGGTTTACAAGATCTCAGAGTGTCCTCCCAAAGAGTCCTTGTTAATTACAAAAGGGAAGGTATCTTCACAATGGAGAGATCTGCCAGAGAGCTGCTTAACGAAGCCATCAAGCTTAGCATCACTCAGCGATCAAGCGACACAATGACACTATGTGCCTTCTCGTGAGATGCAACGGGAAACACACAACCTCACCTTTGTCGTGTTCTTGCCAAAATGTTTAAGCTGAGTCTAATCCAGAGGAAATGACCAGATAAGTCCAGATGACAGGGCACTCTTTAAAACAGTCAATGCCCTGAATAGCATTCACGAAACACAGGGCTAAACAGAAAAGAGCACTGCACACAACTTGGATGAATCTCACAATGTTGAGCAAAACAAGCTAGGTTCAAAACGTGCATGTAAAACATGATTCTATTTACATACAGTTGGAAGACAGACAAAACCCATTTAGGTATTGGGAGTCAGGATAGTGGTTTCCCTCGGGGGGGCGGGGGGGTGATGTGAGGAAGGGCACCCAAGAGAGAATTCCAGGGTGCTGATGATATTCTGTTTCTTATCGCAGTGCCTGTTACAGGCGTTTATTCACTTTGTGAAAACCTGTTGTAGTGAGTACACTCTGCGTGTGTGTTTGTGTGTGTCTGTCTGTGTGTGTGTGTGTATTAGGGAGAGAGATAACATTAATGTGGCAAAATACCACCAACTGGTGAATCTAGGTGAAGGATCTATGAATATTCATTATTCATTATATTGTTTTTTACCTTTTCTCTAGGTTTGAAATTTTCCAAAATAAAAAGTTGGGGGGAAAATAGAAATGATTTCAAATTATTTTTTAAATGTTCCACGATGTATAAACGGCTGGCGTATTATCCATCAGCAATGTCCTCTACAGTGAGTTCATATTATTCACACACTTATTTAAATATAAGCAAACTGTTCACACTTAGCTAAAATAAAACAAAGAACAGAAAACACAGCTAGTTTGCATTTATTATGATTCCTAAACACAAGCCGAATATTTCGTCTGGTGCTCACGTACAGAAATAGCAACCTATCCCCATGTTCACAGAAAAACTGCTGTGTTGGACATATTATGTTATAGCTTGGGATCCACAAAACCATACCAATGGGGTTTTGAACTCTCAAGGGTTAGTTTAATGGCAGGTAATCTTTAGTATGCTCACTGAATTTAGAAACCAACCAACTTAAGCTGTGACATCACTGGCAATGTTGACCAATATTAGAACCTTGTTTTTCCTTTAACAGTCTTGTTGGGGTAGAAGGAGGAAGAAAATTCAGCTCCCCATCCTCTGGTGTTTTCAGGCCCAGGCATGGATAGAAAAATCTCAGAAGAAGGCAGATAAAAGAAGAAAAGAGGGAGAAGCTCTATCTGTTTTAATCCACCTCTGTTCCAAAATAGTACACTAGCCAGAAGCCAGCAGAAGCTCCAATGTAGAGAGCAGTACACATGGAAGCAATGGTTCTTGCTCTCAAAGGTCATCATTGCATAATCCTTATGTATCCCTCCTGTCTTCATCCCTTTAGCCGCCAAGGCTTCAGGAGAGCAAGCACCGAGGCCTCTTGGCACCTGGGTCTGAGGAAGAGGCAGAATCTGCCCGACTGTTCAGTCTTCCAACACCAATGCAATAGACACCTTTGGTTCAGCCCAAATGCCAATTATCTGTGAGCCACTGTCTAGCACACTGCTGGAACGTAGTAGATGCTCATTAAATATTTGTTAAATAAATGAATGAGCTGTGGAGAGAAAGGCTGCAGAAGAGGCTGAAGGAGTGGTTTTCATGGAAGATTCTATGCAACTTGGAGGGATTTTTGCCCACCTCTGCTTAAAACTCAGCTCTTGATTCCTTGAGGATGCCAACCTGGGATCAGTAGAGACATACCCTTGGCATTTGTAGGGGATGGAGGCTCTGGCAGCATATGAGAGAAAAAGTCAGTGAAATTGCCAACTGCAAGGCTTGAGACTTCTCAACCTCTGTAATCATGTGAGCCAATTCCATATATATATATAAAACACATATATAAAACATAGAGATTTATTATAAGAAATTGGCTCACGTATATACACATACACACACCTCTGTAACTTTAACTCAGTATTTCCTCCATTTTTAAATGTGTGTATGTATATTTATTTGTGAGTGTATGTGCATGTGTGCCTATGTGTGAGTACAATATTATCATATTCTGTTTCTCTGAAGAACCCAGACTATGCACTTAGATCACACAATTGTATGATAAACACCCCTGGTTGCCTGCCTACCAAGTTTCCTGAGACCCCCCACTTCCCCTTGCTAGTAGGACCCTCCTATCACAATGGAGACTCAAAATGGCAAACACTCCCCTTTCCAGCTCCCATTACATTCAGGCACAGGTGTGCAACCCAAACCCTGCCATGTGAACCTAAAGGAGAGTTTGCCAGTGGCTACGGGGAAAGAATTTCTTTCCTGAAAAAGGAACCACCCAGGAGGAAGTGTTTTCCTCCAACTCTGTGGAGAGTTGCATATGCCCAGTGCCAGAAACTGCAGTAACATCCTGCCATCAGGAGGGAGACATTGCCTTTGTGCTGAGCAAAACAGAGCAGAAAGAAACAAAACGTCAGAATTCATAAGAATACTGTAGAGCTGCTGAATTAACCATCCAGAAATCACCCTGCCTCCAGATTTCTTATGTGAAATAATAGACATTCTTATTGTTTAAGTCCTCTTTAAAGGGAAGTCTGTTTCCTGCACCCAAAAGCATCCTAATCTAATTAGCTGATTTTATTTTCCCTGTAAGAGCTCACATCAAAGGAGGTCTGTTTATCCAGTCAAAGGTATACTTATAGGTTCATTTAGTATGCTTCTTTATTTACAAATAGTCCAGTGAAATGAGAAATATATTTATATATCTACACCCATATTCACCCTTCATCCTTCCGTCCCTCCATCCCTCTGTCCATCTCTTAATCTGTCTATCTATCTATGAGTTCCATGGTCGGAAAAGTCTGGGAAGCTGTGATTACTGCATACTTCTGGAGAATCACAATCAACATTAACATATTAGAGCCTTTGAGAAGTTCTATAGAGAAGAACCTCCTTTAACTCAGTATTTCCTTGATTTTTTGTTTGTTTGTTTTTTAATCACAGAACCCTTCTTTGAGCACACATTTTAACAGCAACGCAATTTTGGAAACATGCACGTGACTGCATGACTATCTCTCTCCTAAGATCACACACACACATTGTAAGACGACAATTGTTTCCTCTGAAGGCAACACTTGTTATTCTGAAGCACTGAAGCAAAACCTCCAGCACACTTGGAATTTGTTTAGCAGATGTTTACAGGTAGCTTGATATTAATTTCTATACAAAAGATATATTTCTGGGCTTGGCTTATTGTTCATGATTCACAACCACATTCTAGGAACCTCCAATCTCGCCCATCATCCTGCCTGAGCTAACCATATCTGACACAAACAGTGCGCATTCATGGTGGCCCCATCCCATTTACACCATCCGCAGCCCAAGAGGCAATCTTGTGCTTGTGTTTTAACATAAACTTCACATCACATGCATACTAACACTACTTCATGAGCAAGGAATTACCACGTCTGGTTCATTGACATTTACATCTGGGAACCATTTCAATCAGATTAATCTGTTTATCTAAATAATTTTCCACTCACTTCACAACATCAGAACTCACCAATGCATTTTCTGCAGATACTTCCAACCTTCCTTTTTGTAGACTGAGGTGCAAGATTCATTATTACCTGGAGTTCTGCAGGCTGGATCCTTATCAGGGTGTAAGGGAGACCAAATAATAATCTCTATCCCATCAGAGTTTTAGAAAAGGGAAAAAGAGTAGGGCAGATGGAGGTGTCATTGTCAGCCTCTTCCGGATAGGGCTGTTGGAGAAAGTGGCTTAGGTGTGCAGTAGCAATAGGCTTTGTGTTAGGACAGGCAGCTTATACTGCAGTAACAGCTCAGGAATGTTGCTGGCTGATAAAAACAAAGGTTTATTTCTGGTCCCCATTACATGTCCACTGTGGGCCGGCTGAAGGTCTGCTCCACGGCATCTTCACTCGGGAACCCAGCAGTTGGACCATTGCCAATCCTGGTGGCAGAGAGGAAAATGCGAGAACGGCAAGCCTCACACCGACTCTCAGAGCTTCCACCCAGAGGTGACCACATCACTTCTGCTCACGTTTCATTGGCCACATGTGAGCTCCATTACCACAGGCCCCCTAAGCCTGAGCCCCAGAGCAAGTCAGACGTGTTCCCCAAGAACAAGCATCACTGGAAAAGCCACAGGCTTTCATCCCACTGTCAGGTTTAACCTTCGGCAAAGAGCAAAGCCACGCGTATGCTCTCTGCAGACAGGCAGATCCCGAAGAGAGTGGATGATGGGGGTAAACTCCTTAACTGCCCAGTCAGGTGAGAGGGCAGATGATGACCAGGCAAAAACAGTCAAATCACAATACGACTTCTGCAAAACGGGTTTTCCACTTACTCATTGTCTTTCAGTTTCAAGTTCTCAGTTCACTCTTGAGCCCTTTCTTCTTCAAGTTCTCCACTTTATTCTTTGTTTGCTTTCCCGTCATTCTAGCCTGCTTCATCCTCCTCCAATAAGAACCATGAATCCCACTCTACCGCTGGATGCCCAGCTACCTGAACCAATAATCCAACGCCTGAGTTACAAACAGAAAAACTTGATGTTTAGATCAGTCTGAGAAAGGTTTGTCCATGACTCGCCACCAGAGGCTTCCTATGGAAACACTGAGCAAGTGGATGAATGAAGAGACACCGTCCAGTGCCCAGTATAGTAGGTGCTCCTTCAATGTGAGTTTCCCATCTTCAGCACTTTTGCCATTCCAGTCCCCCCTCGTGGCATGCTCTTTCCTTTGAGCTCTTTCCTTATCCAAATTCCAACAATTCTTCCAATGTCAAGCTCAGGTCCCACCTCCCCTGGGCACATTCCCACCTTGACAACCAGTGGTGACCCATAGCGATACTCTGCCTACATCCCTGTGCTGCCACTTGGAGCTCAAGTTGTCATCTGACTTCCGTGTATAATGACTTGGTTCTACAAGTTACCTTGAAGCTCTTGGAGGGTGGGGGCAATGCCTTCTATGCCCCCTGCGTCCCTGACCACACCCAGCCTGACGCAAGGCACAGAGCAGCCTCGTGACAAATAGTTCCTGAAACTACTTGATGCACACGTTCTGCAGTGTGGTTGGCAGGGTCTGCTCCACTGCAGTGGGTGATGGAGCGAAGGGGCAGCAGCCTTCGAAGCATGGACCCTGGCCGTGGTGACCACCCAGGACACTGTTCCCATGCAGGTCCATGGACTATGGGGTGAGATGAGATCCTGCTTTCTGGAAAACATGTCAGAGCTTCTAACAGGGAGCTGAAATCAGTAAGGAGATAAAGGAAAGCAAATACACATCTTATTATAATTATTATATTATTCAGTTCTTCCAGTCTTCTGGGCTTTGTTTTTGTTCTTTTACAGGACCCTTTTTAACAGGTAAAGAGGTGGATTTTACACTGTCTATTACCTAGTAGTTACACCCAATTCTGGCCTTTCGGTGAAGTCTTGATGGTAAATTGACTGTCTTGCCTAAGTTATTTGATGTACCAAGAATGACTTATTCTGAGCCAGTTACTGTTCCAAGCACATTACTTGCATTAATCTATTAAGTTTCTACAAGAACTCTAAGAGGTAGGTGCTATGAATGTCAATAGAGTCACATCTGATCAGAAACTTAGATATCAGAAAACCCAGTCACAGAGAAGTTGGCTTACTTGGCTAAGGTAACAGAGCCTGGAGGTGGTAGAACCAGGGTATAAACTTCTGTACTCTGCCTCCCGAGGCTAGGAGCTTGACCTCTACACTAAAGAGCAGGTGGGGCAAGAAGGGGAGAACTAGGGCCTTCTGCAATCAATCACAGGGGGCATGGCCTTGAGCCAGACAGAACTGGGCTCAAGTTCTTGCTTTACTGCCTACTAGAGGTTTTATTTTAGACAAGTTACTTCACCCTTCTAGGCCTAGTTCCTTCAGCTATGAAATGGAGTTCAGGGAGATTAATATATAACGTGTCTGGCAACTGTAGACTGGCAATAAGTGTTAGGTGTGAATTGTTCTCCTATTTTCTCTTCTTCTAAAACCAGAATCTTTATATCATTCAGACTGCACCCCATCTCTTCACTCTCCGCTCTGTTCTCTGGCTTGCAAACACAGAGCAAGGTAAGAAAAGTGTCTGATAAAGGACAGTTTCCAGGCCGGCCAAGCAGTGAATAGACCACCAGGTACCTCTGTGCAGCATCTGCGCTCAGCAGCCCAAAGGCCCCCGTGAGACCAGACAGACTCCACTGACTTCAGCTGGGAGTAAAGACTTGGCTGAGAAGAAAACACAGTTCCTTGGGTATTTATTGCTATTCCTCCTTAAGAGCCTTCCTTCCCTTCCCCCTCTCTAGTATTTAATCAGATATTTCAAATTTATTAATAGGTCCCAACTACAACGATGAGCTACAAATAGCAAAACAAACCGATATTTCCTCATGGTTACTTCATAAAATGGCAGAGACCGCGGCTTAGCTGCAGAGGGCTGAGCTGGTTAAATTAGCTTCTACAAAAAGAGGGACTCTCTTCCCTCTGGTGTCACCTCCAACAATACTGAAAGCAATTTAATAGCTTCATGCGAAGAGCCATGTCTGGGTCTCAAGTCATGGCTTTTTCTTTCTTTTTTTTCTTTAATTAATTAATTTATTTATTTTTGGCTGCGTTGTGTCTTCATTGCTGCGCTTGGGCTTTCTCTAGTTGCGGTGAGCAGGGGCTACTCTTTTTTTTTTTTAACATCTTTATTGGAGTATAATTGCTTTACAATGGTGTGTTAGTTTCTGCTGTATCACAAAGTGAATCAGCTATACGTATACATATATCCCCATATCCCCTCCCTCTTGCGTCTCCCTCCCACCCTCCCTAACCCACCCCTCTAGGTGGTCACAAAGCACCAAGCTGATCTCCCTGTGCTATGCGGCTGCTTCCCACTAGCTATCTATTTTACATTTACTAGTGCATATATGTCCATGCCACTTTCTCACTTCGTCCCAGCTTACCCTTCCCCATCCCCATGTCCTCAAGTCCATTCTCTATGTCTGTGTCTTTATTCCTGTCCTGCCCCTAGGTTCTTCAGAACCAAGCAGGGGCTACTCTTCATTGCATTGCATGGCCTTCTCACTGCGGTGGCTTCTCTTGTGGCAGAGCACGTGGTCTAGGTGTGTGGGCTCGGTAGTTGTGGCTCGTGGGCTGAGTAGTTGTGGCACGCAGGCTTCAGTAGTTGTGGCTTGCGGGCTCTAGAGCCCAGGCTCAGTAGTCGTGGCACATGGGCTTAGTTGCTCCGCAGCATGTGGGATCTTCCTGGACCATGGCTCGAACCCGTGTGCCCTGCATTGGCAGGCGGATTCTTAACCACTGCGCTACCAGGGATTTCCAAGTTAAGGCCTTTTTCTGATGGAAACACTGGTTTGGGCTGTTGGCCCTTCAGCAGGAGAGCTGGGTGGTCAGATGAGGTCTGGAGAGAGTCTGCCTGGATTTGAACCCTGCACTTGCTGCTTGACCTTGGGCAAGTCACTGACTCTCTGTCATAGGCTGAATAGTGACCACTCAGTGACATCAGGTCTGAATCCCTGGAACTTGTGAATGTTACCTCATATGTTAAAAGTTTTGCAGATATGATTAAATTAAAGGTTTTGAGGTGAGGAGGTTTTCCTAGATTATCTCCTTGGGCCCTGAATGCCATCACCAGTATCCTTGCAAGAGAGAAACAGAGATTATGCCCTCACATAGAAGACGGAAGGTGAAGCAATGATGGAAGAAGAGAGAGATGAGAAGATAGCTTTGAAGATGGAGGAAAGGGCCATGAGCCAAAAGAATGTAGTTCCGGGGGCTTCCCTGGTGGCGCAGTGGTTGAGAGTCTGCCTGCCAGTTCAGGCGACACGGGTTCGAGCCCTGGTCTGAGAGGATCCCACATGCCGCGGAGTGGCTGGGCCCGTGAGCCACAATTACTGAGCCTGCGCGTCTGGAGCCTGTGCTCTGCAGCAAGAGAGGCCACGATGGTGAGAGGCCCGTACACCGCGATGAAGAGTGGCCCCCGCTTGCTGCAGCTGGAGAAAGCCCTCGCACAGAAACGAAGACCCAACACAGCCATAAATAAATAAATAAAATAAAATAAAATAAATTAAAAAAAAAAAAAAGAATGTAGTTCCGGAAGCTGGTTGAGGGAAGAAACGGATTTTCCTCGACAGCCTCTGGAGAGAGCACAGCCCTGCCTACACCATGATTTCAGCCCGTTGAAACTGATGTTGGACTTCTGGCCTCCAGAAGAGTGAGAGAATACATTTCTGTTGTTCTGAGACACCAAGTTTATGGCAATTTGTTACAGCAGCCTTAGGAGTCATGGTACATACATATATGGTACATACATCCTCTCGGAGTCATGGTATTTGTGACCACCAGACACAGGACGGACGGGGGCAGGGAGCTGATGTGGAGGAGGGGTGGCAGTGACAGATATGCTGAAAAGTGAGATGGGGAAGCTGCCCGCAAACTCCATGACTGGGCAGTTTCCCAAGGATACAGGACAGAGGTCCACGTATTCATTTAGCACTTCTTGAGGGCAAGACCCCAGTGTAACTCTCTCCACAAATCCTAGCGATATGGACTCTTCAGTCAAAATCTCACTCCGCCACTGGGTGACCTGGAGCATATTATTTAACCCTTCAAAGGCTCCATTACCTGAGCCTTAAAACATGCTGAAGAGGTAACAGTACAAAGCCCTACCTGGCACCGAGCAGGCACTTAAAGCTGGTTTCTTTCTGGTCCTCTCTGAGAACCGAGAAGCAGGAGGGGCTGTTCCGATCTTCCTCCCCACTCACATCCACTTGGACACCAGTGAGAGGAGAAAAGACATGAACCGTGATTCCTGTGGCTGTCCTGCGGAGGACTGCCTGCCCTCACGGTCCCCCATGTCAACCTACAGTCCGGGAACGGCCCTTGATGGAGCTCCTGTCAGCCCTTCAACAGTCAGTGAATACATATTCATTGAGCACCTACTACGTGCCAGGCACCGGTTAAAGCACAGCCCCCAGTGAAATGTTTTACAGTAGAACAGTGTAGTGCAGGGCTGCTGCCAGCTCCAAAAGTGCTTTGCGCAGATTACAAAAGGTTGCCCTTTCTGGGCAGACACAGCCCCATCAGTACACAGCTTGGCAAGCAGGAAGCCCCTTTGTGTAAAGAAAAAAGTGCCCCTTCATCAGAGTGGGCACAGCCCGTGCAGGGCACATGCCTTGGCAGGCAGAGTGAAGACTGGGCTTAGGCCCTGCGGGCCCCTCATCCAGGCAGCCTCACCACACACAAGTGTCCCACCAAGCGCAGTGTCCCCGCAGCCATGCATTTTTCTTAAAGATAAATGTGCTCTGTTCAAGGGCTTCTCTTTTCTTCTCTCCTTTCAGACATGTGAAAATGTCCTTTCTTGTATGAAATGTTGGTAATAGTAGATGGCAGTTGCTTGTCTTATCTCTTTTGTGAACTGTTCTTAGCAAAATAAAGTTGGCAGCTTTATGTCGGTACTCTGCTTTGGACATTTTTCTGGCCCATAAAATTAAAAACTTTGGGAATCACCTACTGATGGGAGGTGTTGTGTGGTAAGAAGCCCTCTGTTCAAGCAAAAGAAAAGCCCCTGTAAAAAACACAGAGCTGGGCAGGTACTATACTGCCATCAGTGACCTGAGCTGCAGTTATCTGCATGACATTACATCTCAGAATCACTGGGTTGCTATGGTTATCACGATATCTATGTAATTACCTTGGAAGTTGCTGTCTTTGTGACATATGAGGTCCATGCCAGGCAGATATTCAAAAAAGGAAGATTTTTGTGTCTGAGAAATGTACATGCTGTCAATAAATGGCATTGCTTGAACGCAGCTGCACGCACACGTGAAAATACTCATGCACGCAGGAGAATCATTGTCTCTTGCATGCTTTGGTGATTTTGGACCTCACGTGAGGTCCACACAGCTATAGGAAGGCAGGTCTTGGCTCCAGTGACAAATCTGGACTTTCTCTCTTAGCCAGGATTCTCTCAGTTGCTCCAAACAGAAAACTGGTCTCAGTTAAAGTGGAGTGTATTGGCTCACCTTACTGAGAAATGAGTGTTTGTGTCAGGTAGAGCTTGATCCAGGGTCTCAGTGACAGTATCAGGACTTGCCTTTCTCCCCACCGCCAGGCAGTCTGCTTTCCCCTGTATGCTCCCCCATGAAGGCCTCACCACACAGTCAAGTGGCTGCCAAAGTTCTAGCCTTGGATCCACCAAAAAAAAAAGAGCTTATCTTCCCAATTGTTCAAACAAACAAAAGTTCGGCACCTGGGTCTCAGCCTGAACTAGATCATGAGCCTATCCCTGGACCTATCGCTGTGACCAGGGACATGCCCAAACCTGGAGCAGAGCTGTGGGGAAGGGTTAGTTGTCTAGAATAAAGTCAGGGTCAAGGGATGCAGCTAGCCAAGCTTATTTTCTCTCCCTGAAGGAGTGAGTTCTAAGAAGTTAGTCCCCAGAGAGACAGCACCTGTGCTGCTTGTTCTCCTTTTGCCTCTCCCAACCCCGCCCGCCCAGGTATTCTCCCTGCTACCCTTGCTCCACCTGTTCTGTGCTCTGTGCTCTGAGATGCTGTCCCCCGGGGGCTTTCTCACCAGGCGCCTTGCCACTGGCCACTGATTGGATCAGACAAGGGGAGGCATAAGCAGATCTGAGGGAGGGAGGAGAGAGTGGTGGGTGTTTCTTCTCTGCCCCCTCGATGCGCTAGTACCTCCCAAAGCCCCATTCTCACCACTCACACCATCTCCTCCCCCTGCCTCTCCAGCCTTTGAGGGAGTAACAGCTTCCTGCTGCTATAGTCTCATACCTCAGTGCCCCTTGTTTGTTCCCCTGACCCTGCCCACGTATCTGCACGTTGTCCCTTAAAGTCTTTTTTTTTTTTTTTTAAAGGCTCTGGGTTTTTTTGTTTTTTTGTTTTTTAATTTATTTACTTTTTATTTTTGGCTGCACTGGGTCTCTGTTGCTGCACCCGGACTTTTCTCTAGTTGAGGCGAGCCGGGGCTACTCTTTGCTGCGGTGCACTGGCTTCTCATTGCGGTGGCCTCCCTTGTTGCGGAGCGCCGGCTCTAGAGCGCAGGCTCAGTAGCTGTGGCGCACGGACCCAGTTGTTCCGTGGCATGTGGGATCTTCCCGGGCCAGGGCTCGAACCCGTGTCCGCTGCATTGGCAGGCAGATTCTTAACCACTGCGCCACCAGGGAAGCCCACCTTAAAGTCTTTTTATCTAAACCAGGAGTCAACAAACTTTGGCCCACAAGCCAAATAACCCCTCCCAAACCCCCTCCCAGTCTCTTTTTGTAAAGACAGTTTTACTGGACCACAGCCCCACCCATGGCCCATCATTTAGGTGCTGTCTGTGGCCAGTTGTGACAGAGACAGTATGTGACCTGAAAACCAAAAATATTTACTTTCCAGCCCTTCACAAAAAAAAATTGCTGACTCCTGGACAAACCATCTCTGATGGATTTTGTTTCCTGCTGGGACCCTGTCTATTATACTTCCTCATAAAATTTAAGAAGAGAATGCTACTTTTGCTGTAAGATTTGTACATAAATTTTGAGAGGAAATTAATATAAAAGGTCAACCCATCTGGTTCAAGGGGAAACCACACAGGGGAAAGAGAGGTGTAGTAATCTTTTTATACAGTGAGACTTGCTCTCTCCCAGCCCTTGAGTTGAGAAGTCTCAGGGCAGAGAATGCCCCCAACACTGCACCCCCAGCCAGCACTCATTCAGACAGCACACCTGGGTGCTCCGGCTTCATCGGAGAATGCCAGTGAACAGGAAAATCAGTATGTGAAGAACCAAACCAAAGTGCCAGATGAAAAAGATGAACATTGCTAGGTTTAGAAAATAAAAATGTTCTAAACAGATAAACAGTAAGCAAAGTACTTTCATTTGTACTGTTTTCCAGTCCATAAAACCCTAATATCCACCGACGTTTCATTAAGAGCTTCCATGCCACTCGGCACGCCTGCTGCGGCTTGAACAGATTGCTGCAAACATGTTATCCGAGCTGCAGACCCAATCTTTTGCAATGTTTTACATGGGTGCTAAATGGGGGAGAAGTCTGATCAATCGTGAACAGAACTCTGGTTTAGGGGAAAAGTAAATGCTGGAGTTAAATGAACAATATCTATCATTCTGCAATGTGGTTTTCCCAGTCAATCAAAAAAAAACCAAAAACAACAACAACAACAAAAACGGTAGGCAAAGAACATTTATTGGAGTGAAGAGAGGGAAAAAAAAAAAAACCAGCAATGAACACATGCAGCCAGATCCTTCAGCTTTCAGAAACAGGAAGGATTTGTGTTTTGAGTAATTTCCAGTGAAATAAATGTTCAAATTATGTTGGAAAATGGTTCATTTGGACTCCTAGCCTTTTGTAATCTCCAAACCTAATAATACTGCAGTTTATGAAATCGCTTACTAATATAGCAAAGCCTTTTCATCTGTTGTTACACTCATTCGTGAAGTGGCCCTACTGGTAGCTTTCTGAACCATCAGCCAGAACTGAAGGCGCTATACAGAACTCTTTTCCTTGACGATTTCCATTTTGTGACTGCAAGGAAGAAGAAAAAACTCTAAACAATAAATCAGCAACCCTGAAGTGGATTCTGGGCTGCAAAGCTGAGAAGACTTGGACAAATTCTTTTTTATTTATTTATTTATTTATTTGGTTGCACCGGGTCTTAGTTGCAGCAGGCAGGCTCCTTAGTTGCAGTTTGCCGGGTCCTTACTTGTGGCCTGAGAACTCTTGGTTGCAGCATGCAGGGGATCTAGTTCCCTGACTGGGGATCGAACCCCGGCCCCCTGCATTGGGAGTATGAAGTCTTAACCACTGCACCACCAGGGAAGTCCCCAAATTCTTAAATCACTCCCTGATCCTCAATTTCTTTATCTGTAAAATGTAACCAACACTCCCTCCCCACCCCTGCCACCCAGGTTCTCGTAAATTCATCCATTCCCATTTGTTGAATACTTAACTAAGCACCTTTTATGTGTCAGGAGGGTGCTGGGTGAAGAGGAAGATGCAGCCCCTGAAAGCCGCCTCTTGAAGCTCGTATGCGGCCCGTGATCTGCCGGCCTCCAGGCCTTTATTCATGCCACGCTCCCCTCTGGGAGCATTCACCTTTCCTTCGTTCTGCCACTGCAAATTCAAATCAGAGAGTTACAATGGAGACCAGGAAAAAAGAAAACACTTCTCTCTGTACTCCTGCTCTGTTCATTCAAGACAGGCTAAATTCTTTGACATCCAGGCAACACATAAGAGTCTGCGGCTGAGGAAGTTTCGAGAGAAGAGAAACAAGAGGTAAGGTTATCTAGATTATAGATAAACCAGCTAATAAAATGTCTTATTACATCCTTCTAGCACATTCCAGACTCTCAGAGTCCTTTTGATTTTGAAATGCATTTTGAAAGCATAAGTGGATTATGATTGTCAGGAAAAAAAGCAATTTTCTTTCAAGGCCTTAAGCTATAAAAACTGCTATTCCCGTTCTCTCTCCAAATGAGCCCACTTTAGTATGTCCCACCGGGAAATGAAGGCAATTGCTTGATGCCTAGGAATTACCAAAGATTTACTTGAAAACGCTATCTCACACTTGGTAGGAAATAAGTCTAAATGAAAAGGAAAACAATTAGACCAAATGTGCCAACTTCAACGGTGTTGATTGGTTGGTCGGTTGATTTTGAAAGCCCATTTTTATTTCTGGAATCAAAAGTTGCAAAAACAAACAAACAACAAAACCTCCAGTCTTGACAGTCCCTGGATGAGAAGCCCCTGGGGCAAGCACAGACAGGGTCACTTCGAAGGCCACCCACCTTTGGGTTTGAGCCCCTCCCAGGACTCTGGGTAGGGTGTCCCACTGGACAAACTGGGTCGTCAAATTGTAATCCCTCAGGCCAAGGAAGCTACAGAGCCACCTGGAACAACAAAGACACTCCTGTCCAGCAGGCTTCCCCATTGGAACATGACAAGCTTCCTGCCCCAAGCCAGCTTCGCTCCCTTTCCAGCCCCTAGGGCAGCGTTTCTCAAACAGTGGCCCTAGACCCACCTGCACCTGCATCAGAATCACCTGGACTCTTTAAACATGCAGGTGCGGGCTCCCTATTCTGCACTTCCTGAGACCACATCCTTGGAGGTAGGTTCATTCATCAGCACCACCAGTACAGCCAGATTAGCAAGACCTCTCTTTCCTCCCAACCCATTAGAATTTTCCTTCCATTGTTCTCCTTATCCAGCTAAAGGTCCCTGGTCTATTGTTTTATTCTAAACTTCCTTGCAATTCCACTCTGTTCCCCCACTAAATTCACTCCCCACCCACCTGAATAACTTTGTCAAATCTCTTCCGTTTGCTTCCAACTACAATTTCCTGATTACCAATCCCATCATCTTGTAGCATTTGACCTTGCTCCTAATCTCTGAAGATTTAGAGGCTGCCAAATGAGAATTCCCTCCTCCTCTAGGTTCCAACACCCTTCCGCCCACCCACACACATCTGTCTCCACTGGACCCATCCCTCTCTTTGACCCGGATCCCGGATCCCACCTCACCCTCCTTCTCAGAACTTTCCACTATCAATATACCTCCCCCCTCCTGTGTGTTCAGTCTTGTCCTTTCAACTCAATCCTTTCCTCTGGCTCTTTTTTTTTTTTTCCCGTTGTAGATATCACTGGAGTAACAAATTAGAATGGGGATTCTCTCCAATGTCCTAGAAGGAGAAGCATACATCAATAGGACATATTCTAAACTCAGCTACCACAACTGAGTGTTAACCTGATTGTTATCTATAAATACTTACTAGATTGAAGAATATGTTTCAGAACAGTTTTTAAACTTTTTGATTATAGAAAATTTCAAATATATTCAAAAATAGAGAAACTGGTATAATGAACCCCTCTTACCCATCACCCAGTCTCAACAATTATTACCATTTTACCAATGTATTTTTTAAAGAAAATCTCATATACCACAATATGCATCTCTAACCAATATAGACTTTTTTTTGGTGGGGGGGGGGGACAGCATTGGGTCTTCGTGGCTGCACGCGGGCTTTCTCTAGTTGCGGAGAGCGGGGGCTACTCTTCATTGCGGTGCGCGGGCTTCTCATTGCGGTGGCTTCTCTTGTTGCGGGGCACCGGCTCCAGGCGTGTGGGCTTCAGTAGTTGTGGCTCGCGGGCTTAGTTGCTCCGCGGCATGTGGGATCTTCCCGGACCAGGGCTTGAACCCGTGTCCCCTGCATTAGCAGGCGGATTCTTAACCACTGTGCCACCAGGAAAGTCCCCAGACATATTTTCAAAGAGCATAATCCCCATGCCATTATTATAGCTAAATAATTCATAGAGATTCCTTAATATCATCCAATACCCAGTCCATATTCCATTTCCCCAGTTGTCTCAAGGAGGTCTTTTTATAGTTGTGTTGTTCAAATCAGGATGTAAACAAGATCTTCATATTGTATCACACTGTTATGTCTCTTAAGTTGTTTTTATCCTATAACAGTCTCCTTACCATTTTTTTTAAAGTCATTTATTTCTTGGGTCATTTGTTACAGAGACTATCCCAGATTCTTGATTTGGCTGATCACATCGTTACAGGGTTGATAACTTGTGTCTCTATCCCCCGCATTTCTGGTAAACTGGTAATTACATCGAGGCTTGATTAGATATGGGTTCAGTCTTCTTTTTCAGTAAGAGTACTTGATAGGCAGTACTTTATATATATATATATTTCAGGTGTACAGCATTATAATTTGACATCTATACACATGAAGTGTGACATGTATACACTGCAAAGTGATCACCACCGCAAGTCTAGCTGCCATCTATCGCCATACAATTGGCCCCCCTCACCCATTTCACCCCCCCTCAACCCCCTTCCCCTCTGGTATCCACTAATCTGTTCTCTGTGGCTGAGTTTGTTTTTGTTTTTATTTTGTTTATTCATTTTTTTTTAGCTTACACATCTGAGTGAAAACATACAGTATTTGTCTTTGTCTGATTTATTTCACTTAGCATAATGCCTTTGAGGTCTATCCATGTTGATATACATATATCACATCTTCTTTATCCATTCATCCATCAATGGACACTTAGATTGTTTCTGTATCTTGGCTATTGTAAATAATGCTGCAATGAACATAAGGGTGCATATATCTTTTTGAATTAGTGTTTTTCACGTTCTTTGGATAAATACCCAGAAGCAGAATAGCTGAATCATGTGGTAGTTATATTTTTAATTTTCTGAAGAATCCCCATACTGTTTTCCATAGTGACTGCACCAATTTATAGTCCCACCAAGAGTGTACGAAGGTTCCCTTTTGTCCACATCCTCTCCAATATTTGTTATTTCTTGCCTTTTCGGTAATAGCCATTCCAGGTGGTATCTCATGGTTTTGATTTACATTTCCCTAATAATTATAATGCTGAATATCTTTTCATGTGCCGGTTGGTCATCTATATGTCTTCTTTGTGTATTCAAATCCTCTGCCCATTTTATAATTGGGTTGTTTGGGTTTTTGTTATTGAGTTGCATGAGTTCTTAATATATTTTGGATATCAACCCCTTATCAAATATATGATTTGCAATTATCTCCTCCCATTAAGTAGCTTCTCTTTTCTTTTTGATGATGGTTTCCTTCTCTGTACAGAAGCTTTTTAGTTTGACGTAGTTCCATTTGTTTACTTTTGCTTCTGTTTCCCTTGACTTTGGAGTCAGATCCACAAAAACATCACTAAGACCAATGTCAATGAGGTCACCACCTATGTTTTCCTCTAGGAATTTTATGGTTTCAGGTCTTACATTCAAATTTTTAATCTATTTAGAGTTAATTTTTCTATATGGTATAAGATAGTGGTCTAGTTTACTCTTTTCCATGTGGCTGTCCAGTTTTCCCAACACCATTTATTGAAGAGACTATCCTTTCTCCATTGTATGTTTTTCCTTTATTATAAATTAATTGTTCATATATAGGCAGGTATATTTCTGGGCTCTCAATTCTCTTCCATTGATCTATGTGCCTGTTTTTGTGCTAGTACCATACTGGTTTTTTTTTTTTTTTAAGAACGTGTTGCTTTTTAAATTTATTTTTTAGTGAAGTATAATTGATTTACAATTTGTGTTAGTTTCTGGTGTACAGCAAAATGATTCAGTTATACATATATATATTCTTTTTCATATTCTTTTCCATTATGGCTTATAACAGGATATTGAACATAGTTCCCTGTGCTATACAGTAGGACCTTGTTGTTTATCCATTCTTTATGTAATAGTTTGCATCTGCTAACACCAAACTCCCAATGCATCCCTCCCCCACCCAGCCCTTCCCTGTGGCAACCACAAGTCTGTTCTCTATGTCTGTGAGTCTGTTTCTGTTTCGTAGATAAGTTCATCTGTGTCATATTTTAGATTCCACATGTAAGTGCCATCATATGGTATTTGTTTTTCTCTTTCTGACTTACTTCACTTAGTCTGATAATCTCCAAGTCAAACCATGTTGCTGCAAATGGCATTATTTCATTCTTTTTTATGTCTGAGTAGTATTTCGTTGTATATATGTACCACATCTTCTTTATCCATTCATCTATCATTGGACATTTAGGTTGTTTCCATGTCTTGGCTATTGTAAATAGTGCTGCTATGAACACGGGGGTGCGTGTATCTTTTTGAATTAAGTTTTTTTTTTAATGACTTATTTTAAACATTTTATCAAGAAGGCAAAATTTTTTTTTTATACAGCAGGTTACCATACTGCTTTGATTACTACAGCTTTGTAGTATAGTATGAAATAAGAGAGCATGATATCTCCAGATTTGTTCTTCTTTCTCAAGATTGTTTTGGCTATTCAGGATCTTTTGTGGTTCCATACAAATTTTAGAATTATTTCCTCTAGTTCTGTGAAATACCAGGCAGTACTTTTTAAATGTGCTAAAATTGTAAAGACTACTTTTAGAAAAACTCTCCCTTGCCTCACATCCTCTTCCAACTACCAAGATTTCTCCCTCCTCCCATCCATAACCAAACTTCTCCAGAAACCAGCTGTCTATGCCTTCTTAATAGTTTCTACCCACCATTCAACCCACTCAGATCTGGTCTGGCTTCTGCCTCTGTTGCTCCTAGAAACAGTAATGACCTCCATACCACCAAATCAAATGGACGTTTTTTCTCAATTTCATCTTCTTCCAGTATAAAATTTAGGAGCTTGAAACAAGAATTCATTTTTCTTTCTCATGGTTCTGTTGATTGACTGGGATCAGCTGGGCAGTTCTCACTGGGGTGTCTCAAAGGGCTGGAATCATCTTGACACCATGATGACTCTTTCCTTACATGGCTGGTACCCAGGCTGGAATAGCTGCAACAACCGGGAGGTGGCCAGGCATCATCATCATTATTATCATCATCAACATTCTCTTTCTCTCTCTCTCTCTCTTTCTCTCTCTCTCTCTCTCTCTTTCTCTCTTTCTCTCTCTCTCTCCCCTTCTCTCCACATGGCATCCACATGGTCTGTTTGGCCTTCTTCACAGCATGATGGTTTAAGGGTAAATAGACTTTTTACATGGTGGCTGCCATCCATCTGAGCAAGCATTTCAAGAGACCAAGGTTGACACTGCAAGCTTCAAAAGACCTAGCCTCAAAAGTCACATAGTGTCCCTTCTACCAAATTCTATTTGTTGAACAAGCCCAGCCCTCATTCAGTGTGGGAGGGTACTACACAAAACGTGAATTTCAGGAGGCATAATTCATTGGGGGGCCATTTTGGAGACCAACTGTCATACTTCTTTGACTTTTCAACAATTATCAGAGCCTTGTCAACTATCCACTTTTTTGCTCCCATAACACATCATTTTTGTTCTCTTTCTACCTCTCTGACAAGAGTGTCTTGGTGGTATACACAGGCCTTCTCTTTCTCTGCCCCAGTCCTCCAGGCCTGGCTCTAAGTCTCCTTTCTCCTAGATCTCTTCTCTCCCAAAGACATTTCATTCAGATCTATAATTTCAATTAATACCTAAAATGTGTAAGACTAAAATATTAATAACTCCAGCCCAAACTTGTCCTCTGAACGGCATACCCCACCTTCTCAAAACCTCCCCTTGAATATCCCAAAGTTATCCAATTTAGCATGTCTAATCTGAACTTGAAATGGACCCCTGCCCCCAACTGGGACCTCTTCCAGAATTCTCCAGCTTCCTGGAGGATAACTCACTTGGCACTTAGTGGAATTGCCCTAGTTTTCCCAGTTGTGACCATCCTAAAGGAGCTGATAACCAGTCAGTCCCAGACATATGAGCAAGTCAGAATGGGCTCAGCCAACCACAGCTGACTGCAGAGGCAGAAGCGAGCCCAGCAGAGAACAGCCAAGCCGGCCCAGATCAGCTGAACCCCTGTAAACTTGTAAACTAAACAAATGTTTATTTTTGTATGCCACTGAGATTTTGTGGTTTTCTCACTACATAGCATTCTTTTGTCAATGGATATCCGATATGCTGCAGTTTAAACACTCAACAATTGAAGAATGGTGCAATGCCATGCAGCCTTTAAGAATGCTGTGTAGATATACAGTTATCCCTCAGTATCGGTGGGGGGATTGGTTCCCAAACCCGCCCGGAGATATCAAAATCCGATAATGCTCAAGTCCTTTATATAATATAGAGTAGTATTTGCATATAACCTACACACGCCCTCCTGTATACTTTAAATCATCTGTAGGTTACTTATAATAACAATACAATGTAAATGCTATGTAAATAGTTGCTGGCACATGGCAAATTCAAGTTTTGCTTTTTGGAATTTTCTGAAAAAAATGTTTTTAAGTATTTTTCAGTCCCCAGTTGGTTGAATCCGTAGACACAGATACGAAGGGCTGACTGTAAACTGACCTGAAATGTTCACAATAAACTGATAAATGGAGAAGGGAGAGAAGATTGAAAAACAATGTGTATAATATGACTCCATTTTCATAAAACATACATTTCTACATTTGCATATGGAAGTGTCAGGTCTAATATACAACAAGATGCTGACATGGTTATCTCTGGGTGATAGGACTTGGGGTAATTTTCATTTTATGTCACTAGTATAATTGTTCAAAAGGGAGAAAAAAATCTTTGCCATAGAGTACATTTTGTTTGATTATCCTTTGGCTTATCGGTAACCACCTGAATGTTTTTCAAGTACCCTTTGCAGAGAAGGGCACCGGTAGTTATTCTTGCAGCATCCTGTGCAGGCAACATGGAAACATCACATCTTCCAAGACTCACTAAGGACTGCAGGTAGCAGAACACACCTGTCTAATCCTACCAGCAAACCTGAAAAGAAAAGCTCTGTGGGTGGAGGTGGCTTCACACCAGCCCAGTCTTCCCAGCCCACCATCATTAGAGCCAGGGAAGCCTTAGAGGTCCCTCCCAGTTGGGGAAACTGGGAGCAGAGTAGAGCACCTCCAGAAACTTCCTGCCTACAGGGCTTAGTTACATGCCATGGCAAAGAAAAGAGATCTTTTTCTAAGTTCCTACTAACAGGGTGTCAAATTTCATACATTCAGAATAAGAAATTCAATGCCCCAAGGCAGGCCAAGGATACCTAATGTTCTAATCCTTCCAAAGGCTAAAAGGACTTTCTTTGTTTCTTTATTTTTCTTCCTCCATCTTTCCTTCCTTCCTTCCTTCCTTCCTTCCTTCCTTCCTTCCTTCCTTCCTTCCTTCCTTCCTTCTTTCCTTCCTTCCTCCCTCCCCCGCCCCCTCTCCTTTCCCTCTCAATCATTCATGGAGTGCCCTCTCTCTCTCTCTCTCCTTCCTTCTTTCTTTCTTTGTTTCCTTCCTTATCTAACATTTGGCAGGTAGGCCTTCGTTTTAAATAATTCCTAGTTTATAGCAAATCTACCCCTGTACTTTCCTGGCCAATCCTCAATTTGCAGTAAACCCCAAATCCATTTTTTTTCTGCCACTACTGTTGCTGTTGCTAAAATCATCCAGATAAAGCTGGTGAAAATTATACACCAGGCTGATGGACTCTACAGCAATCGTATATAATCTGATCCCAGCTGGCTGTGCTTAAGACACAGGATTTCCTTTCCTCATTCCTACTTATGTCCTCATCCTTTTCCCTAATGTGAGTTCAATCTTAACCTTTTCCATCCTTTTCATTCCGCAGCACCTCACACTCCATGGAGACCCTGACTCCTAACATGTGAGGTCCAACAACTGCCCTTCCTTCTCCTCCAAATGTCTCCGCCCTCCTGGTTTCCTGTTATCACACCCCCACCCCACCCCCGCCCAGCAAGAGCAGCTCCCTTCAAAGCTCTTGGTCTCAGCCCACCCTAGGACTCCCCTAGGACAGAGGTTCTGTAAATGAGGGTCCAGGGGATCATGTGGAGTCCACGAGGCACTCCACGTGATCCAAGAATCTTTTGAAATTAATGCGAAATTTGGTCTTTTTGTCAGTTTCTAGGTGAGAGTCTCTAGATTTCATCTAATTTCCAAAGGGCCCTGCCAATCTAAGACTTTGCTTCATCAGTTACCTGCTCTTTCCTGCATTTTTAGGCTCTGTTTTTCGACTGGTATCCTCTTCATCTACACACAACCTAGGTGTACCATGAAATATAATTACCAGATGTATTAGTCTGCTCTGGCTGCCATGGCAGACTACCACAGGCTGGGTGCCTTCAATAACAGAAATTAATTTTCTCATGGTTCTGGATACAGGAAGGTCCAGGATCAGAGGGCCAGGATGGTTGGTTTTTGGTGAGAACTCTCTTCTTGGCATGCAGATCACCACTTTCTCACTATATCCTAGTATGGTCTTTCCAAGGCGGGTGCATGCAGGGGTGGGGGTGGAAAAGGTCTCTTCTTATTATGATGCCACCAATCCTATTGAATTAGGGCCCCACCCTTAAAACCTTATTTAATCTTAAGGACCTCCTAAAGACCCTATCTTCAAATATAGTCACATTGGAAGTTAGGACTTCAACATATGAATTTCAGGGATGTTGAGGAGGTGGCACACAGTTCAGTCCATAGCACCAAGGATAAAATAATTTGATTTAAGATGTCAAAGTTGTGATCTTTGTTACACTGGCAAGAGTTTCCTAACTCATCTTCCTGCCTTTTAAAATACCCTTCACGCTGTAGCCAATCATACCTTTCAAAATCACGATGTTAGGAGAAACTTCTTCAGTCTGATGTGTTCTGCTATGTGGAGAAGCAGCCACTAGGTAGCACTCCGGGCCTCTCACTATCTACTGCCCCCCAAGGAGCCCCACATCAGTGGTCCAGTACCTTTCTCTCCCCTGCTTCTTGGGAATGAGCTGCCCACATAGAGCATCCTTTTTTCTCTGATCCTGTGTGCCCAGAGTCTTACAGGAACTCCCTAGTATTTTAGCATTTCCTTTTGATTCCTTCTGGAGGTTTCCATCTCTCTACCATTATTACCCACTCTTCTTGCATGTTGTCTACTTTTTCAACTAGAGCCTTTAACATATTAGTCATAGTTATTTTAAATGCCCTGCATCATATCTAAACCCTGTTCTCATCCTTGCTTTGCCTCTTCAGACTGTGTTTGTTCTTCCCTTTTGTCGTGTCTTGTAATTTTTTCACTGAAAGGCAGACATGACCTATTAGGTAATAATAACTAAGGTAAATAAACATTTAGTGAACTTTTATGTAAATCTGGCCAGCAGTTGAGTTGTGTTTCATGTTTGCTGTAACTGTAGGTGCCAAGGGCCTCAAATTTCTCTAGGGTCCTTGTTTTTATCTCTTCTGTTGTCTTTGGGTTTCCCTAAGAACTCCTTCTTAAATAGAGTCTGAGTCTTACAGTTCTTTCAGCTACAATCCACTTATTATACAGGAGCCCTGTTAATATGGTGGTAAAGAGTGGGGGAAGGGAAGTGTTGTATAAACTTATGATTAAATTTCAGTCTTCTTGTGGGTTTGCATCCCTTTACAAATGTTTCTTTGCTACCACTTCTCCCTTAGTTGTTACAAGAAAGCTAGAGGGGGCTGGAGACAGGAAACTGCTCTTCTCCCAGGTGAGATAAGGCTCTGAAAAGTCTTTTTCACTAGAGAGTAGTCCTGTGTAATGGAGAACATTCTGGGCATATTTCATAATGGTTACTTTCCTTGTTTATCTGCCAGAGACATAAGGTGATTTTTTTCTTGGCACTTACCATGAGAACCTGGTGGGATTCTTGGAGGTAAAACCATAAAACGTCTGACCCCCTGCTCTCACGACTACAGCCCCCAGGGGAGTCCCCATCTCCCTTTAGTCCACACACAGCCTCAGCAATTCATCAAGGTTTTGGTTCCAGCAGCTTCTCCTCCAGGTCAGCTGATCTTGACCCTTGTTTCTCTGCATTTACTTGTCTCTCCAGATTTCATGGTGGTGGTTTGCCCTGCAACCTCAGTTTTCTGGTGGGTCCAAGAAAAGTCCCTGCTTTTCAGCTTTTTTCTTGTTGTGAGGTCAGGAGTGACAACCTCTAAGCTCTTCTCTTGTTGGAGCTGAAACTGGGAGTCCCAAGGCAGGCTAGTTTTTGATTGCCTGAAGTTAGTCTTTTGACTGGCTAGTTTTGCTTTGACAGTGAAATCCAACAGTTGGTAGTAACAGGCCCATCCATCCCAAGAACAATACTTTATATTACTTGAATCCATTTAAATTTATTGACACATTTTATAGGCCAGAAGATGTTCTATCTTGGCAAATTTTGTGCACTTGAGAATAATGTGTATTCTGCTGTCATTGTGTAGAATTTTCTAAAATGTCAATCAGCTCAAGCATAGTTAGTGCTATTCAAGTCTACTATTTACTGATTTTCTGCCTACTTGTTCCATCAGTTATTAAGGGACCATTTAAAAAAATCTCTGTGTATTTGTCTATTTTTCTTTGCAATGCTTTTTTTGCTTCATTTATTTTGCAGCTCTGCCATTAGGTGTATCAACATTTAGGACTGTTGTGCTCTCTTGATTAATTGACCCTTATGTGATTATGAAATGACTTTCTTTTTCTTGGCAATATTCTTTGTTCTGAAATGTACTTTGTCTGATACAAATATAGTCATTCCAACTTTCCTTTGATTAATGTCGGCACGTTATTTTTTCCCATCCTTTTACTATTTAGCTCATTTGTGTCTTTATATTTAAGGTACATTTTCTGTAGGCAGCATATAGCTGTATATTGCTTTTTTACACAATTTGACAATCTCTGCCTTTTAAACTGGGGTGTTTATATGATTACCTTTAATGTGATCATTAACATGGTTAGGTTTGAATCTATCATCTTGCTATTTGTTTTCTATTTGTCTCATCTGTTCTGGGTTCCCCTGTTTCTCTTTTGTCTGCCTGCTTTGGGATTAATTGAATACTTTTTATGATTCCATTCTGTGACCATTGTTGGCTCATTAACTCTAACTCTTTGCTTTGATATTTTTGTGTTGCTTTAGGGTTTAGGGTTTAAAGCACACTTTTTCACACTACTAATGGAAGTTAAAGAGTTGATTGCTAAAGACTCACAGGACCCAAAATAACAATGTTTACAAACCTACAGGAAAAGGATACAATATACAACATTAAAGTAAAGACATGTATCAAAACTAAGGCTATCTCACAGTCCTGGGTCTGGAAAAGTCAGAAGGAATCTCCTGCTGTCCCCCTTTCCGTAAAAGCCATAGCCAAATGCACTTAATCTTTTGGGTCAGGAGCCACTGTTGTGTATACAGAACATCTCAGAACTAAGGAGCCCCAAAGGGCACGCTGCCTGGTCCTATAAGCATATTCTTGCTACATAACAGCAGAGTCCTCCAGGAATCTCAAAAAACAATGCTGACAACTGGTAAAAATCCACCCCTCCCACCCACACCCCCTGCCCAGATTCCTCAGACCCTTGGTTTCAAGACAACACAATGAATGGGTATGTTTCATGGTTTCATTAGGAGTCAGTGCTATGCAGAAACTTTAGCAAAACCACTCAGCCTAGCCTGCTGGAATTAACCCTTACCACACAATCTTTAATATATCCCAGTTTGTCGTCAAGTGATATTACACCCTTCATATATAAGAACCTTAAAACAGCAGTCTTCCATTTCTGTCCCCATGGCCTTTATACTATTGTTAGTATGCATTTTACTTATGCATATGTTATAAACCCCACAATACATTGTTATTCATTTTGTTTGAGCAGTCAATTATATTTTTTAAGGTTTTAAATAGTAAGAAAATATTATATAAGAAAAGTATCTTATATATTCATCCTTTCAGTTACCATTTCTGGTGACTTTCATTTTTACGTTAGGGCCAAATTCTATCTGATAATGTTTTCCTTCTGTCTTTTTTGTTTCTCTAGTCCTCCTTTACAGCTTTCTTTTGCATTAAGTGAATGTTTTCTAGTGTAACATTTTCATTCCTTTAATGATTTTTTTCCACTATTCATTTTTTAGTTTTTTCTTTAGTCTTTGCTCTAGGGCTTACATTATACATTTTAATTCATCAGGATCTACTTTAGATATACTAACTAAAGATATAAAGGTATACTATGTTACGGCTGAGTAGAGGCTCTACCTTATGAGTAGGGGTGCATGGAAGAAGAGACCCAACCTTTCAGCTGCACTTGCCTGGATTTAGCTTCCATAACATATAGTTAGGAGAGATGAGAAATGCTGATGGCCTGTTCCTCCTGAAACATACCATACCCTTCAACTGGGAGCTGTGGGAGAGCCTGTGTTCTTGGCTGTGCCTACCTGGAGTGGAGTTTCTGCCATACTGAGCTGGAAGAGGAGCGAGAGGGGGTGGTTCATGGTTCAAATGCTACAGACTCTCCCTGTTTTTACCTTGATCCTTATCACATACTTTTAAGTTTAAGTTTAAAAGTTTAAGATGACTTTTTTCCTCTGGCTGCTTTTAAGATTTTCTCTTCATCACTGGTTTTAAACAACTTGATTATGATGTGTCTCGATGGAGTTTTCTTCATGCTTCTTGTGCTTGGGGTTTGTTGAGCTTCTTGGATCTGCAGGTTATAGTTTTCATCAAGTTTGAAAACTTTTGGCCATTATTTCTTCCAATTTTTTTTCTGTTTCCCCTTCACAGACTCAAATTACTCATATCATAGGCCACTTAAAGTTGTCCCAAATATCACTGATTCTCTTTTTATTTTTTTAATTTTTTAAAATTAATTAATTAATTTATTTATTTTTGGCTGAGTTGGGTCTTCGTTGCTGCGTGCCAGCTTTCTCTAGTTATGGCGAGCGGAGGTTACTCTTTGTTGTGGTGTGCGGGCTTCTCATTGTGGTGGCTTCTCTTGTTGCGGAGCACAGGCTTTAGGCACGTGGGCTTCAGTAGTTGTGGCATGCAGGTTCTAGAGCGCAGCCTCAGTAGTTATGGCGCGCGGGCTTAGTTGCTCCGCAGCATGTGGGATTTTTCCAGAGGGCTCGAACCTGTGTCCCCTGCATTGGCAGGCAGATTCTTAACCACTGCACCACCAGGGAAGTCCACTTCTTTTTATTTCTTAAATTCATTTTTCTCTGTATGTTTCCTTTAGGATAGTTTCTATTGCTATGCCGTCAAGTTCATTAATATTTTCTAATGCCATTGTGATATTGTGATTTATTTTATGAAATATATATTTGGCCTTTGTCTCCTTCTTGACACAGAGCTAAATGATAAGAATGATAAAGGTGTCCTTTGTTATTCATAACAAGCCCCTTTCAACTACCTCTGAGTTTATGTTAATAAAGTGACCATTGGAAATCACCTAAGGATGAGGGCTGATTGCCAGGGCAACTAACCATGCGATTATAGGATTGGAACTTTCAGCCTATCCTCCAACTTCTAGCCTCCAAGGAGGAGAGAGGGGCTGGAGCTTGAATTAATCACTCATGGCCAATGATTTAATCAAGCATGCCTATGTAGTGAAGCCTCCATAAGTCCCAAAAGGACAGGGTTTGGTGAGCTTCTGCGTTGGTAAAGACGTGGAGGTCCTGGGAGAATGGCAAGCCCAGGGAAAGCATGGAAACTCCAAGTCCCTTCCCACATACCTTGCTCTATGCATCTCTTCCATCTGGCTGTCCCTGAGCTACATCCTTTTATAATCCAGTAAATAAAATGTTCTCCTGAGTTCTGTGAACTGCTCTAGCAAATTAATTGGACCAAGGAGGGGGTTCAACCTATAGATGGTCAGTCAGAAGCACAGGAAACAACCTGGACTTGTAATTGTCATCTGAAGTTGGGGGTGAGACAGTCTTGTGGGACCGAACCCTTAATCTGTGGGATCTGACACTATCTCCAGGTAGATATGTCAGAATTGAGTTAAATTGTAGGACTCAGGTGGTGCTAAAGAACTGCTTGGTGGTGTGGGGAAAACCCCAGACACATTTGGTGGTCAGAAGTGTCAAAAGTGAAATACTGTAGTGGTATTCAGAGAATATTGTATGTGATGTAAATGAAAACAATAGTTTTTCTTTATATCCATGCAGTGTATTTTTCATCTCAGGTAACATTTTTTAATCTCTGGACTTTCAATTTGAGTCTTTTTTGTGTCTTCCTTGTCTCCTCTGAGCCTTTTAGATATACTGAATACAATTATAACTGTCTCAATCTTCTTCTCTGTTCATTCTAACATCTTGATGCCAAAATCTTGGACCTCTGTGCACTGATGTCGAACCGAAATACGGAGACAGAGTTTTGGAGGAAGACAAAAAATAGCTTTATTCTTTGCCAGGCAAAGAGGGAACACAGTAGGCTAGCACCTCAAGAACTGTGGCCCCCTCCCTGGGGAATAGGGAGAGGTCTTATAGTCAGGGCTCATGGTCAGGAGTATGTGATAAGGATCAAGGCAGTAACAATCTTGCATTCTTCTTTCTTCTGCAAAGTTTCAACACAACACTGGGTCTGGTCGTCTCCAAGGGTGGGGTTGCTGACAAGATTAAGATGTGTGCAGCTTCTCAGGTGGTTGATGAGCTTCTCTGGTCCCTTTAATCTTGCCTCAGGTGGTTTCTGGCTGCTCCTCCCTTAATTAGCAATTGTTCCAATCTGCCCTTTGGAACTCAGGAGAGGTCATGGAGGCTGGAGTCTTGCCTACAAGAAATGGGGAACAAAAAGGCCTCCATGCCTGGGAGCCCCAGAGGGCCCCACTTGGTTTCAATCTGTGTCAATTCTGGGCCAGTTTTTATTGACTGATTATTCTCTTCATTATGGGTCATGCTTTCATGTCTTGTTGTATCTGATTGGATGCTAGTAATCGTGAGTTTTACCTTGTTGGGTGCTGGATAGTTTTTGCATTCTCGTAAGTTTTTCTTGAACTTTTTTCCTGGGATGAAGTTCAGTTACTTGGAAATGGTTTGATTTTTTTCAAGTCTTGCTTTTGTACTCATTAGACATTTTCTGGAGTAGTGCTCAGTTTAGGGCTAATTATTCCCCATCACTGAGGCAAGACCCTACTGAGTACACACTTTACCCAGTGCCCCATGAACTAAATTTCCAGTCTGGCTGCTGGGAACAGGCGTTGTTCCTGGTACTCACTGTTCCTTCTAACCCCCCTTTCCGATGGTTCATTCCTCAGGCTCGTGGATGCACTGATCAGCACTCTACTGAATACTCAAGGGGACCCTCTGCTGAACTTTGGGGTTCTCTCTTTGTGCAGCTATGTGTTCTCTGGTTCTCTCTCCTAAGAAATGTGGCTGATTTGGTCCCTGGACCCTCACCTTTCTCTTTTCAACTCAGGGAATCTGCCAGGCTTCATCTTAGTTTCCCCTCTCTGAACCATGCCCTGGAAAATACGTGAAGGCAAGTAAACTGGGGTAATTGTAGAACTCACCTTACTTATTTCCAATGTCCTTCATTGCTGGTGTCCAGCACATTGAAAATTGTTGTTTCATATATTTTGTCTGTTTTTTTTGTTGTTGTTTGTTTATTTGTTTCAAATGGAAAGGTAAATCCAACCCCTTCCTTCACCCACCTTGACCAGAAGCAGAAATTGGTAGTTATTATTATTCTACTATTTATTCAAAATATCTGTTGGGCACCTACTTGCATGAGGCACTGCACTTGGTGCTGGGTATACAGTGATGAATCAACAATAATGGTCCCTGGCCTCAAGGCGAATCTGTCTTATGGGGATCAACTTGTGTGGAAAGGCAATAAATGTGCTGGTCCCTGGCCTTATGCACATAAACACGAATCATATGTGGTCCTTCCTTTCAATGAATTCAGAATTAAGGGAGACGGAGAAAGATTTGTTAATCCAAAGCAAACTGTGAAAGGTGTTATGTGTGAGATACAAAGCTCCGGGCATATTTAGGGAGAAGTAATAAGTTCTGACTGGAGGTATAAGGGAAAACCTCATGGGGAAGGTGACATTTGAGTTGAGCCTTGAAAACTGTGTGCAATTTTGAATGGAGAAGTAGAAAAAGGTAGAATGCTCAAGGTGCTTTTAAACCTGAAAGCAGTTAATCATGATTGCTCCTAGCAGACACAGTCACTGGCTTGCTCTTCCTTGCCAACAGAACACTAATCACGGGCTTCAGAGGAAGCTACATATCTTCCAGCTCCAGGAAGTGAATCTTGATTTGCCTAAATCAGCGCTGGAAATTCCATTCCCCTTGCCTGGATCAGGCATAGGCCTGTGACACAATTCTGGCCAGTGAGATGTGAAGGAATGTCTGCTGGGAGAATTTTCTTCTTAATAAAGAGAGGAAACACTCCTTTTTTTCCCCGTGCTTCTGAGAGAAAAAACACAAAACACAAAACCTGGTTTCTTGATGATGTCATCAACCCACTTGGAAAAAAAAAAAAAGCGCCACTTGAATTAACCACTCTGAAATTGATCGAACATGAGACTTCTTGTTCCCTGAGACGACAAAGTTTTCTTATTGTTTTAGTAACTTCTGGTTGGATATTGTTGTCTTTGATGATGTTACTTGCAGCCAGAAATGTAGATCAACATACTCCAACCGACCAGCCCACCTTTTTGAAATTTGCTTTTCTTTTCCACTGGTACCAACTGCTGCTAAATGTCACTCCTCTTGCCTCTGGTTCCTTTGCCTCATCAAGAATAAAGATTAAAAATGACAATATACTTAGCCATACATGCACATAGGAAGAAATAAAAGGCAATTTTTAAAATGAAAGAAAGCAATTACACAGTGAAATACCTTGACTATTTAATATCGTCACTTATTCCTGATCCTTTGGTTGAGAGGACTTGTTTAACTCTCATAGGACAGTAGAGGAATGAAAATATAAAAGAATAGAATGTAGGCAAGCCCAGGGGAAATGATATAAACTTCCACATTCACAGCAGTGCTGGAATTCTCTGGTAATTCCCATGGGAGCCAAGACTACCTCTGGAACAATCTAACTGTTGGAAACCACTAGTGTCTGGCAGGAAACCAACTAGAACAGGGTCAAAGGACGTGCCATTCTCATTCCTGAGAGTCTGCATCAATCCGGGGGCCCAGGCCTGCCGCTAGCAACATTGCAAATAAGCAAAGACTGTCTCCAAACTCCACCCACTTTCTCATTCCCTTCCTTATCCTCCTCCTCTTTTTCTAGCTTTGATCTCTTCTCTCTGTGCCTCCTCCCACTCCTCCCCCTCACCCCCCCACTCGACAAATCACATCCTGCTTGCCAGATGAGCACAGAAGGTACTAAGCCACCTGCCTCGGGGCCCTTGCATTTCAATCGGGAGCTCTTACACACCCAAAGAAATGCTTCATATTGCTTGAAATCCAAGCCTCTGGACAGGCAGTGGGGGACAAGCCACTCAAGCATAGCACTTCCTGTCTCATGCAAAGGCAGTGCGGGTGGGGTGAGGCACCAAGGAATACATCCAGGTCTCGCTGCCAACCAGTGGGGATGTACAGGATCACAAGGACTTTACCTCAAACTCTAATGCTCTCTGCCCATTCACACAGAACGTATCCTCCTCTCATATATTCAGACTCCTGCTATCTGGCTTATCCCTCTCACCTTCTGTCCCAGTTTAGATGTCCCTTCCTCCAGGAAGCCTTCCCAGATCGATCCCCTCTGACATAACCCATGACACTGAATGCCTACCTCCCCAATAACTTGTCATGCTGATTTGCCATCTGTGGCTACTCAGTAAACCAGTGCCCAGCGTAGCTCTGACATTTAGCAGGTGCTCAGTATATTGAATGAATGAATTAGTGAGTCAATGAATGAATGAATATTTGTTCACATACACTATAGTTCTCCAAAAACCATGACTGTCATGTTCCCCAGTGTACCCTCAACACCCAGTCCAGTGCTTAGGCCATGGAAGGCACACAATCATTATTCACTAATTGACTGAAAGAAGTCTTCAAAAGACGGGTACTTGGATCTATACTGCTGTTGATAGTGTCCTGATATCCTTATTGCAAGAGCAAGAAGCACAGCCCAGTGACCTTTTCTAGATGATCAGGGATGGGGGACGGAGCAAGATGAAGGAAAAGCTCTGGGAGTTCAGCTGCCCAGGGCTATAGGGGTGGGCTCCTCTTCAACCACAATTTTAGATTACTAGAGGTTCATAACCTGGGGCACACGGTGGGGCTTCAGAAGATCCGTGCATCCTCTGACACTTTAATCAAACATCCAAGCCTGTAGCTGTATGTACATTTTTCTGTAAGAGGGTCCATGGCTTTCAGTGAGCCTCAAAAGGCTGTAACACACAAAGAATCATTGCTCTACCTGAACTGTCCAATATGACAGCCACTAGCCACATGCTGCTATTTAAGTTTAAATCTAAGTTAAATTTTCAATGCCTCAGTTACACTAGCTACCTGTCAAGTGTGCTCAGTAGCCACTCCCTATTGGACAGCCCAGATATAGAACGTTTCATCCCTGCATAAAGTTCTACAGAGCTTCTCTATAGCGGTAGCATTACTCCGGATTCAACGTACAGACAAGATTTGTTTAAGACATGTAGTCCTTTTGTACAGTGAGTTGCCATCCTTTAGAAATGAAAGCAGACATCCGAGATCCTGACTTCTTTTGAGACCATCTGCCAACTTGGGGCCTGCACTCCTGCTGGCAGCCGGAGTGCACAGGACTGCTCTGTTTAGATGGTCTCTCGTCATGTTGACGTCATCTGCTTGGCCCTCCTCCACATTTGAGTTTGCGACCCTTGTTTCTAGGAGACCTCGCCCACCCGGGTCTCCTTCCAGTCTCTTTGCGTTTCTAACCACACTCCAAGTTTGGGTAAGTGGGGTTGAATTTGTTTTAAGAGCACTTCTTGGGGCGGCGTCTGGGGCTGAGATTCGGGCTCCCAGCTGGAAGTTGGGTAGAGCCAGCGCCTCCCTCCGTTCAGTTCTCTGGAACCGAAAGGGGAGAGGGAATTTTACCCCGAACATCTGTTGCTTGACAAAGAACTTCCCGGTCTTCTTACCAGCCCGCCAGTCCCCAGCCCAGTCCGCCTGGGCCCGCCCCTCGCGACGAGATCGCGGGGAGGGGCCGAGGCGAAATCCGATCCCTGCGCCCACCACCCGGGCGGGCGACGTGGCTCCGCGGCCCCGGCTTCCCTCCGCAGCCCGGCGGCCAATGGGCGCGTGAGCAGGGCCGCCGGCGCTCCCCTGACCGCCGCCTGGGGCGCGCCCCTCCGCTCTGGCACGGGGCGGGCGCTGGCCGAGGGGCCGGCCCGTCCCCTCCCTCCTCGCGCTGTCCGCAGCCCCGCCGCCGCAGCCGCCGCCGCCGCCGCGCTCGCTCCGAGCACGCATTCCCGAGCCGCCGCTCTCATCGCTCGCTCGGTCCCTCCCCGCGGGCCGCTCTCCGCTCCCGACGATGGCGCGCGGCGGCCGCGTTCGCCACCTGGGGCTGGCCATGGGGCTGCTGCTGGCGCTGGTGCTGGCGCCCCCGGCGCTGCGGGCCAAGCCCACGGTGCGCAAGGAGCGCGTGGTGCGGCCCGACTCGGAGCTGGGCGAGCGGCCGCCCGAGGACAACCAGAGCTTCCAGTACGACCACGAGGCCTTCCTGGGCAAGGAGGACTCCAAGACCTTCGACCAGCTCACCTCGGAGGAGAGCAAGGAGAGGCTGGGGTGAGGCCGCGCTCGGGGGCTCCGCAGGTGCCCGCGGGGCCACTCGCGCGGGAGCCGCGCGGACCGCCAGCCGCAAAGCGAAAGAGAAATCGGGCGCCGGGACCCAAGGGCGGGGGCCCGGCGGGCCCGGCGGCTGAGCTGGGGCAGAGTTGCCCGCGGGCGCCGGGACCCTGCGTGCTGATCGCCGCCGGGGCCGGGGTGGCTTCCCGCGGGGAGGCGAGAACGTGGCAGCGGTCGCGGGAGCCAGGACGGCCAGGGCCCGCCCCCTCCCCTGGGTTGCATCAGAAGGGAGGGGAGAGAGCGTACAAAAGAAGAATTTGTCCACGGTGGCCTTTTAGTGACATGAGTTCTTCCCCACTCTCCCGGTTTCTCTCTTACCCCCGCATTCCAAGAGAGGAGGGCATGAGACACTGCTAAGGTCTCAAGGATTATCATTAAAGGGTAAAAGATGAGGGGGCAGCCGAAGGAGAGGGTTGATTCCTGGCCTATGTCCCTGGGCCCGGACTGGGGTGTTCTTGCCTTCTGCTTAATCGCCCCAATATCGGAAGTAAGGGGTATAAAAATCCTGTTGTTAAGAAGGGAGGGGCATTTGGGGATGGGGAGTGGAAATGGAAACTGGTCCCCTCCTTTCTGTTTCCAGCAGTTTCTGATGGCAGCAGAGGCACCCAGTCTTTTGGCAGCTGAGGGCAAAAAGCTGGAGGGTGGTGTGGTGACAGGTTGTGAATTTCACTGTTGAAGGCAGTTGAGTCAGGAACCAAACCTGGGAAACAAAACTTGAGTACATCTCAGTGCACCCTCTCCGCAGCCCCTGGGGAGACACTTGAGCTTTGTGCAAAGGTATCTGGGAACCCTTTCACAGAGGAATCAGCAGTCAGCCTGATCCCAGATGGAGACCCATCTAGGGAGGGTCCCAAGAGCCCTGCCTACTGGGCACCAGGCCTCCGGGAATCTGGTTCCTGGGGGTGGAGGGTCTTTCTGGCCTGCTACACAAAAAAGGAACACAGCCATCCTTGTGCTGATGGGGGCTACCAAAGGCCAATGTGGCTGGTTAGAATATGAGGCTAAATTATACCTATTGTGTAGGTGCACCATCTGCCTGCTCTGATAAAAAGATCTTTGAACTTCAAAGTCACCTCCCAACAATCACCTTTTATTTTGCAGAGAAGTACTTTCTCTTCTAGTTTGGGCTTTAACAAAGGGAGCCATTGATGAGTTCAGTCCATTGTATTGCTTTGAGGCACTTGGAAGCTGATTTATTCTGGGGCCCCAGGTGGCAGCCATTTGTCACCAGGGAGAAGGAGGAGGAGAGGTTTGAGGGATTGGAGTAGGGAACTCCAGTTTTCAGTCGTAAGGCTTCCAGTTTAATGCCTTCATCATGATGAGTAAGAGAGCAAGTGGTGATGAGCAAGTGGTAATGGAGTTGGTCTGCATTTGACCCTTGTATGAACACCTTAGCTGCATTCATTCATTTTTTTTGAATTTTATTTTATTTATTTTTTTATACAGCAGGTTCTTATAAGTTATATATTTTATACATAATAGTGTGTATATGTCAACCTGCATTCATTTATTCATGCAACAAACATTTGAATGGCTACTGTGTTCCAGGCACCGTGTTAGATACCTGACAACTACAAAGATAAAACCTTATGTTCTAGGCCATAAAGTACTTATAATCATATGCGGAGGAGAGAGATTCAAGCAGATGCTATGCATAATTGCTGTGATGGTGGCATGTAAAAGCCACAATGACCACATCTAGGAGAAGGAGCTCCCTAAGGCTTCGGGTTGGAGAAAGTAACTTGGGGGTTTGGGATGTCACCTGACCAGAGCTTGTGGCATGACTCAAAGGTTACCTGGCGTATGAGCAGGGAAAGGCATACTGAAGAGAGAACAGCCTGCTTATACAGGTTTTGAAATCTGTTCTTGTGGATTCGGGGTGTTGGGACAGTAAAGGGACAGGGCAGGAAAAGTGGGAGGTGGGAGTGGCGAGGAGGCCAAGGGCAGAGCAGGGAGGACCTCTGTGAGGTGGAGATTAGACGTTATTCTGTACATGGTAGAAATGTCATCATCCCAAAAATTTATTAGGTAAGTTGGACTGGCAGTAGGGCAGAGAACATAACTGAGGCACGGATGGCAAGACCAGGGACACAGGGTGGCCGTGAGCGCCTAAATCAGGCACAGCGGGAGAGGGTAAACCCAGAGCCACGGTGGAGGTGGAACTGGCAGCGCTTGCTTTTGGCTCAACGTCGGGGTGGGGGAGAGAAGGGGGCAATCGAGGGTGGCATCCGTTCTCTGGCCTTGAGCCGCTGGATGGGTAGTGGACACACCGCTCACCTCTAAGGTAAATCTGGGCTAAATGCAGAGGAGGCTGGAGCGTTGGAAATGATGGGTGCAGTATGGGACTGGCAGAGCGTGAGAAGCCATTTGTCTGTCCACAGCTCCTGGTGCAACAGCCCCCTCCAAGTCCGGACTGCAGAGGCAGGAGCACGACTGGATCCAGGCAGCTTTGTCACCACCATCTGCCCATAGATTCTGAAAACATGACAGCTCTAAGGCCCCTGAAGACAAAAAAAAAAAAAAGTGGGGACCCAGAGGCTTCATGCAGTCACAAATGTGCTGCGCAGTCTGAGAAAAAAATGTAAATTACTTGCCACGATTTAACATCAAAGCGATTTCACATACAGCCCCCGATTTCCGGCTTCTCTTGACACCCATGGCCCATTTTTCCATGAGGCAGTCATTGTCTGAAGCAGAGCTGGGCAGCCTTGTTGGCAGCTGTCAGGGGATCCCCGGGCTCCCTGGACGCTTTGCTTACTTCCATTACCTGTTACCTGTTTGTTGAGTTCTCCATCCACCTGTGGTGGGGATTGTCATCCTTAGTGAGGAAAGGCACACATTCTCTCCTCTATTCCTCACAACATTCCTTGTAAAGTAGGTGTTCCATTTACAGTTGGGGAAACTGAGACTCAGAGAGTCAAGTCATTTGCCCAAGATCACACAGGACTAGGGTCCAGGTGTTCTGATTATAGCGTTTGGTTTATTTACGTCATAGCCTCCTTTCCCTATAGCTCATGTTTGAGATTTTTAAAGAGAGAGGTTAAGATTATATATGCTTCCAACAAATATTTATTGAGGTCCCACTACGTGTTTCTTTGGCATAGATTAGATGCTGTCCTTTCCACAAAAACAGGTTGTATACTGTCTGATATACAGGTTGTATATCGTTTGGTCTTTGCTGGTTTGAGATTTTGCTTCTCGGTTAGCTTTGGATAACCGATGGGCATGTCACCACTGTGTCCCCAGGACTGGAGCAGTGTCTGGCGCACAGTAGGTAGGCTGAACACTGCACTGTGTTGAAAGAATTCTGCTTTGTATCTAGCTGTGGTTTCCTGGAAGGAAGATACTTGAGGTTTAGTCTTTTGGTCTTGAGACCTGTTAAAATTGCAAATGAAGGGACAAGTCAAAGCTGTTAGTAAAGTTTACACCTTCCTGAGAAAGGGGAGCTTGGGCTACCCGGGTTCCGGTAGGAGATGGAGATTTAAGTGCTAATGAATTCATTTCCATTTCTAATTGATCAAAGAGTAATTGCCGATTTGAACTTCTGTTCACAGTAAGAAAGATAAAATTCCATCCCAAAGCAAAGAAACAAATCCCTAATTAGCCTGTATGACATCATCCCAGGTAAATGGACTACTAGGGTAAAACTTTCTTAAACATCGGAAATAGCTTGCAGGTGTCTTTGAAGTTCCCTTCAGGGATGGCATCCCTAGCTTGGGGCCCTTTGGCCTAGAGATGGACACTGTTGAGTTCCCAGCCTGAAGTTTGCTCCAGACAGGGGTTTGGGGTGCCTTAGTGAAGTCCAGTGGGGAATTGCTGGAACCTGGGCCAGCTGTGGAGCAGGAGATGCCAGTGGGCATAGGGGTCTTCACCCTAAGAGCAAGGGGTTGAGGCTCCTGCAGCTGCTTAGCTGGTCAAGTTTCTTGAATAGGTTCTAAAATGTCAAGGCTCTTTCATCCCTGACTTTTTTTTTTTTTTGGCTGTGTTGGGTCTTCGTTGCTGCGCGTGGGCTTTCCCTAGTTGTGGTGAGCAGGGGCTACTCTTCGTTGCGGTGCACAGGCTTCTCATTGCAGTGGCTTCTCTTGTTGCAGAGCATGGGCTCTAGGTGCGAGGGCTCAGTAGTTGTGGCTCGTGTGCTCTAGAGCACAGGCCTAGTAGTTGTGGCGCGCGGGCTTAGTTGCTCTGCGGCATGTGGGATCTTCCCGGACCAGGGCTCGAACCCGTGTCCTCTGCATTGGCAGGCGGATTCTTAACCACTGCACCACCAGGGAAGCCCCTCATCCCTGACATTTTCTGCTTTGTCCAAGATCTGGTCTCCTCCTGCTTTAAGTTTCAAGTCTTTGAATCCAAAGTGGTGAGATTAAAAAATAAATAAATAAATAAACCCACTTATTTTTTGGTTGGTTTAGTTAGAATCTTCCATCTTTTTCATTGGGCTTAGAGCCAGAGGACATGGATTCTTACCCCAGTGGTACCAAATACTCCCTCATTACTCTAAAATGAGGGAGTTAGACTATATCAGGGAAGACTGCTAGGTTTCATCTGACAAATCAACTCACTCAGTTTCTGCAGAGCGCTGTGTTGAGAAGGATTCTGAGGCCACATCAAGGTTTTTTATCAGGACAGAAGGGCCTGATCCACTAGTAGTGTCTGCCATTGGCATTGGGTGGTTGTGGGGAAGGCATATCATCCTTGGAAAAGGTAAACTTCAAGATCCTTTCCAGCACCGTCGGATCATTAATTTTATTTTAGCATTTATGCATCTTAGATTCTGCAGGTGTTTGATCTCTTTCTGGAACAGGATCACACAAGTCTTGATAATAGCCTTGTGGGGTTTTTTTTAACTACAGGAAGATTGTCGATCGAATTGACAGTGATGGGGATGGCTTTGTCACCACCGAGGAGCTGAAAACCTGGATCAAACGAGTGCAGAAAAGGTACATCTACGATAATGTCGCCAAAGTCTGGAAGGATTATGATCGGGACAAAGATGATAAAATTTCCTGGGAAGAATACAAACAAGCCACCTACGGTTACTACCTAGGTAAGAGGCGCTGCAAGAGTGATTACAAGCTTCTTGTGGGAAACTCTACTGTCTCATCATATCTACCCCCTTTGGGGAGACGTCTCAACCTCCTAAGTAAAAACTGCTTGTGTAACATCCTGCTCTGCTTACCGAGAATACACCAAGTTGCTTACTGTGAGTGAACTTGTAGGTGGAAGGGGGCAAGGGTCTAATCAAAAATAAACTGCTGCCTAACCTGAGCTTACAGTCTCAGAGGTACACCCAGAGAACAAGGCAGAGAGGAAGCATGTTTTGTGTTACAGTTTCAGAATGCTGCCGAGTTTCAGGTAGCAAGGACCGAGTAAGCTGGAACAGTCCAGGAAGGTTTCCTGGTGGAGGGTGGTTTGGGAACTGGGCCTTAAAGAATGGATTTGTATCTGGAGAGATAGAGACGGGTGGGGAGGGTGGGTCAGCTGGAGGGGCAAAGGTGCAACAATGCATTCAGCAGTGGGCAGGGTTTGGACATAAGTCATGCTTGTTTTGGGGGAATGATGGAGGGGGTGTGTGCCCAGCACTGGGTGCAGACCCGCTGGGTGCCTGGCAGAGCCGAGGGGGGACAGGCCTGAGGAGAACCAAAGACACATACACTCCCAGCCAGATTAAGAGAGGTCTTGAAAAGAGTCAAAGGAACATTTAGAATAGATGTCCTGGGTACTAGGGAGCCTCTGTATGTTGTGGATCAAAGAATATGATGAAAGTAGGGTTCTGCAGAGAGAAGTATGGCATTAATATGGTCTCAAGCCTATGCATTTCACCGCTTGCTGTAATGCCCCTAACAAGTCTTTAGGGCATGGATTGTATGGTGGTATGGAGGGACAGACACTAGAGGCATTCTGAAATAAAATGTTTCAAAGAAGTCGATAGGTCAAGACCTTTTGTCTTTTATGTACCATTTGGCGTGAAGGAGGAGTGATCTGGAAGAAAACGCCTTAGGAGCCCCGTTTTCATGTTTCTGTGTACATCCTGCAGGAAACCCCACAGAGTTTCATGATACTTCAGATCATCACACCTTTAAAAAAATGCTGCCACGTGATGAGAGAAGGTTCAAGGCTGCAGACCTCGATGGTGACCAGACAGCCACCCGGGAGGAGTTCACCGCCTTTTTGCACCCTGAGGAGTTTGAGCATATGAAGGAAATTGTGGTTTTGGTAAGATATAGAAAGAGCCTGCGGTGGCAAAAGACCAGGACGAAAGCTGCACGGAAACCTTGTCCCTTCTTGCAAAGTGAGAACGTTCTTCAGCCTGAAGGGAATGGGACAAGGACCCTGAAGTGGAATACACCGGAATACCTGTGTACCCAGGAGATTAGTCAGGGCAGGGTAGCTGCCGTAGCAAGTAGCCCCCAATCCCAGTCATTTAACACAATCGAAGGTTATATCCAGTCCCGGGCAGACGGTCCCGGTCAGGTGGATCTCCTGGGCAGTTCTTCTCCAAGTGTTGTCAGGCTCCCAGTCTACTTCCATCTTGTCCTCCACCATCCTGTGGCTTTGAGGTCATCCTGGCCACTACCAGCTGGTAGATAGAAGAAGAGAAGGACTGACGAGGAGGCATGGCCTGCCTTTACTGCTCCGAGGGCTCCTCCTACATATGACAAGGCAGGGGAATGCAGTCTAGATGTGTGCCCAGAAAGAACAAATGCGTTTAGTGAGCAACTAGCTAGCCTCTGTCCTATTTGTCAGCTCTGAGGGAACAACAAAAAGACTCAGAAATGGAATGCATTGTACTATTAAATCATATGGAAACTTAAAGTCGGACCATGCTTGGAAAGGATGCTCCTCTTGGAGTGTATTTGCTTTCCAGTGTCTTGTTGGGTCCCACCTGCCTTCATTTTCCACAACAGTAAAATAAATGCCATCACCTGTTTTCTGGGCAGATATCCCAAGGCAGTTCCAATTGTTTTGATGCTGGGAGACAACCAGCTCTGGACTATTTTAGTTACCCAGTTGTGGATGGGTTCATTCTTGCCTCATGCTTCATCCTTATGACCACAGTGACCCCAAGGACTGGGCAGTGGCTCTAAGAATCATTCCTTTTTACCACCCAACATCCACTTAATGATAGCTAATCTGCCAGAAGACAATGAAGATGGGAAAGTGGATTATGGGCTTCTGGATTGGCTCTGTTCTCAGGTTGGCCATTTTCTTCGGGATGCCTTTGAGTTTCTGTGACAATGGACAGTAGACTCATTTAATTACTCACCTTAGCAAAAAACCTAGTTAAGTCAAATGTATTGATACTAAATACACAACATAATACATTCGAAAGTCAGATATACTTTTATTTTCTAATTGCCCACAGTTCCATATTTTTCTGACACCAACTCGGTGTTCATGGTCCAGTTAGCACTGGAATCTCTGTGATCATTTTAGTCCAGTGGTTCTCAAGCTGGGTTCCTCACAGTACACAGAGATGATCTGGCTGGAGGGTGGAGACGGTTGACCTGGCAGGGCTTCCTGATACAATTAGAGTACCTCTGGGCTTGTCAGTACATTTTCAATTGCAGAGAGGGTGCTGCTTTTACAATTCCCCCCTTTGCTTCCTAGGAAACGCTGGAGGACATCGACAAGAACGGGGATGGCTTTGTGGATCAGGATGAGTATATTGGTAAGTGCTGGCCTGGAGGCCTGCTCCACTGTCCCAGCTGGGCAGCATCCTCCACCCACATGGCTGGCTGCTTTCCTCAGATGACTCTTTCAGCAGCAGCTGCAAGTCTGTAGGTGTCACTCCTGTGACTTCCCAGCGAGAGGGGCTTGTTACACCAGCCCTCGCGGTGCAGATTCAGGGAGGCATTCCTAGTGGAGAAGAGCCCAAAAGGCTGGCCGCACCCCAGGGCTGGCCAGCAGTTGATCCCATGGCTCTGAGAGGTGCCCTTCATCACACTGTGTCGTTCTACCTTTGCGAAATGGGACTGGAGATCCCAAAGATGTACAGTGAAGCTAGAGCGGACAGTCTCAGGGGACAGACTTTACAACAGACTGTTAGCCAGCGGGGCCTAGAAACTGGGTGGGCGGAGCTGTGGTCAACAGAACTGTTGACATGCCCGAGTTCTCTGCAGAAAGGCATTCCTTCTTAGGTAAATCCTCTTACAAAGTGCACGATGGCCCCATAATATAGCCGTCTTACGCCTCTGGCTTTTGGTCTTTCATTGGGAGTACTGTTCCTAGTTTTTTGTTCTGAAGGGCTCCACTTAAGCAACATCAAGAAGTGTGTTTGCAGGTAACTGAGCCCTGGCTGAATGGGGCTCCAATTAGTGCCCCGAGTCAGACGCCGCCCAGGAGCGCTCCCAGCGTGAAGGACTAGAGAAGGCAGCATGGGTATTTCCATTTGATCCTCAGCGGCGGCTACTTCAGCGCTTTGGCACGTGGCCCCAGCTGCAGGCCACCTTCTCGTGATAGCTCTTCTTTTCCCAAGTCTCACTAAAGTAAAAGCTGCAAAATCATTTGAAGGATGGGATGGATATAATTTTTGTGCAGATATTTAACAGAGGCAGTTAATTACCTTTCAACGTAAAAGAAGAGCCCGTGTTGCCATCAGTCTCTGGTGTGTGGTTGTATTACTTTGCCACCCCATACAGAAGAATAAGTGCCTTCTGTAATGAAGAGCAAAGTTTCTTCTAATCATTTGGAATTATATTTGGTCTGAAGAAGCAAACGCTGTCCCCCTCTGTCTGTGGTATCAGACGGGCAGCTCTCGCCACAGTAATTAAAGCCATCTCGGTGGCACTACCTTTCTTTGTAGAATAACCAATGCTGACAGCCCCGTCATCAGTGCAGGCAGCAGAGCCTGCCTCAGGCCTGGTACACATGCGTGTGCGGGAAGGTTCAGAGCCCCGGACACCTTGACAGTGGTGGCGGAATTAGACTGACAGGGAAGGCTGACTGATTAAAACGATGTAGCGCTTTGGATTAAAAATATGTGCTCTCCCCACCCTCCTCCTGATCTGCATTGAAAGGGTACAAAGTCAGGGGCAAACTCTTTGAGTGGCTTTGCCTAAAAGAAACATTCCATTCTTTACACTGGCAGAGAGGGAGGTGGGCGCATTGTTCTTAAAAACTGAATTCTGAATGACTTGCAGTCAGAGAGACCGGATGTCCAGACTTGTCTAGCAAGTGACTTCATTTATGGAGGAGCCTTCTCAGCAGGCAGAGACGAGTGGAAACCGCTGGTGATGTAGTGTAGTGGGAAGAACACTGGAATTAAGAGTCCTGGCTTCTCCGCTTACTAGCTGTGTGACCCTGTGGGAGTTGTGTAATCACTCAGTATAAGCCTCAGTTTCCTTATCTGTAAAATGGGAAGACACAGCACCCATGTTTCCAGGATGGTGTGGGTCTACTTGTAGCTGAACCCAGGGTCTTGCCTCTCTTTTTCCTTCATTCACTACCTACTGTCTCTACCACCTGACATTTCCAAGCTGTTTCCATCAAAAGAGAAATTGCCCTCAGGGTATCTCTTTTTTCCAAGAAGATCTAGTGGCTTAGCAAACAATGGATAAACTTTGCCTTCTTTTTCCTTTCCCTGCCATTTTCTAAAATAAGGATATTTATCTATCTTGTAAAATTGCTATAAGGATGAAATAAAATATATGTGAAAGCCCCTTGGAAATGATATAAACAACAATAGTAGTAAACACATTGGTTAAGACTATGGGTTGGAAGCAGAGTGCCCATGTTCCTGTGTAGCCTACTACATTCTCATACTAGCTGTGGGTCCTTGGGTTAAGGCTGTGCCTCGGTGTTTTCATCTATAAAGTGGGAATAACGACACCTAACTTCATAGGATTGTAATGAAAAATCAAATTTAAAAAAGTATGTGCTTTACACAGCATCTGGACCATAGAAAGTGCTGATATTGGTCATTGTTATTAGTTTTCACCTGTATAGTTCCAGGCTGGGTTGTAGAGGGCTTTCACATTTGACCTTCATAATAACCTTCTGAGTAATAAGTTATTGTCTCCACTTTACAGACGAGGCACTGAACTAAGTCAAAAGCCAGGATTCATCTGGCTCCCAAGCACAGTTCTTTCTCGCCCACTAAGCGGCCTTCGTAGTGGATAAATCATTGCATTATTTACCCAAGAGACTGCCCCCAGGTGTCTGGTTAGGTGTCTTGATTGCTAGAGGTCAGGTTTTCTTGGACTTACCCTCCCAGTTGTCTTTATAACCAAGAACAGCCTTTCCTTCCAGCTGATATGTTTTCCCACGAGGAGAATGGCCCTGAGCCAGACTGGGTGCTGTCAGAACGGGAGCAGTTTAATGAATTCCGAGATCTGAACAAGGACGGGAAGCTGGACAAAGATGAGATTCGCCACTGGATCCTCCCACAAGACTATGACCACGCACAGGCTGAGGCCAGGCACCTGGTGTATGAGTCGGACAAAAACAAGGTATTTCACCATCCTCTGGAATCATTCCTTGAAGGGAGACAGTTTACATAAGATTGGTTCTGTTTGCTTCTTTGATGTTTGCCTTGGCCCATGTGGCCGTGTCCTCATTGACTTCTCTCATTCCTGCCCTACATCAGAGACCTGTGAACTTGAGCCAACACCGTGATAACCCACGGTGAGCTCATTAGGCCCAGATGTTCCTGTTCCCGGAGAGTCTGCTGTGGGTCACACTTAACGTTCACTGCCATCTCCTAGGATCGCAGAACCGGTCACTTTGTTGGCTGTGGGCAGGCATGGATTTAAGAGGTGTGCCCTGTGTTGCCCTAGGACAAGCTTGTTCATGCATTCATTCAGTCAGCGGACACTCATCAGACACCTGCAGCATGTGAGGCAGAAGGAAGCCCATCACATTAAAGTCTAGGCATCCTCAGGCCAGCTCACCGTGCTGGCTCCGAGCCAATATCTATTGGTCAGTATCCAAATAAATAAATAAATAAGATTTAGAAAGAAGTCCTGCCTCTTCCCATTTTGATCACAGCTGCAAAGTCTCGGGAGACAGTCAAGTTTTGCAGTCAAGCCATAAAAGGGAAGTAGAATTCTTCGGGGCCTGTCTTGGGAATGCCAGCATTGTGTGTAGACATAACTAGACTCTGGCTTCTCAATTTCTTGAGGACTTTTCTGATATATTTTAGCACAGCTTTTGGAGCAGGAGGCTGTTCCAATTTGGGGTTTTGCAGGGCAGTGATGGTAGATGAAGGAGGTACCTAGTAGCTTATTATGAAATGTAATATTTTAAATGTTGCAGGTCAATGAAATAACATGAGCTTCATGCTGTGATGACTCAGAGTGACCAGAGTTTCTGTGACAGAGCTCTTTTTTCTCTCCTACAGGATGAAAAGCTCAGTAAAGAGGAGATCTTGGACAACTGGAACATGTTTGTTGGAAGTCAGGCTACTAATTATGGGGAAGATCTCACCAAAAACCATGATGAGCTTTGATGCACATTCACCAGAATATGACAGACTGTCATAGGCTTTCTTTTATTGTCCTGGATAATTGCTACAATTGTCTCATTTACAGCAGTTGTGTCCCCCAAAAAAGCAAGTTTATCACCTCAGATTGGGGTTAAAATTATTTTTTACTCAATATTTGCTGGAAAATAGTCATCACTGATCTTTGAGTAAGGTTTCTGTCCAAACACATTAAAATCTTGGTAAATTGCAATGCTCTATGGGGACACATTGCTAAAACATGACTTTTTAGCTTTTTCCATGAAATTTGAACTGAAGGGGAATAAAATTTGAAAAAGCCCTATTATTCAGAAGTTGGGTGAGCGGGGAGAGGGCAGTATATGGAGTGACTGCTATGTATTTTAACTGCAGAGTTTTTACATTTGCCACTGTTAAATAATTGGTGAGGGAAAATTCTGATTAAGCCTCAGTGGTATCTCATCCTACACAGGCTTCTTTCAGAGCAAGGCTGATATTTCAGATTCTTCTTCTTGACTTTGTACTCTGAGCTGTTACTGTAAATGGCATATAAATCTCTGCGCATTCTTCTATGTGGACCTGCTAATGTGCACAACAGATCCACCCATCTTTGTTTTTTGGTTTTTGTCTTTGTTTTTTACAATAAGAAGCAGTTAAGAAAGGTTATGTGAAAAAGAAAGGAATTTTAAAGGTAGGGAGAAAAGCTGAATGTCAGGCATTTGAAGAACTATAGGAAAATGGTAAACACTTTATCATACTTGAGAAATTTTTCTTGACATGTCAATGAAGCAGATCTGATCTTTGAAAAAGTGAATAGAAATCCAATCCATTTCCTTGCTGATCTCTGATAGGAATAGGGAGTAGGGTCCTAGGAAAGCCTGCTTAGTGGAGCTCTGGAACCCATCTCATCCAGTCCTGGTGAATCCACAACCCTCGGACCTGCCCCGGGACCACTTACACCATGTAATTGACAAAGCAGTGTTCCAAGCCACTGGCTGAACTGGAAGAAATAACTTTTACAGGTTGAACTTCCACCTTATAAGGAGAAAGTGAATGAAATAAAGGATCCCTCTGAGGATTTTCTACTGTGTCCTGTGGTGTTTGACTTCACATGTACCATTTGTGACATTATTCACTGTTGATATAGAATTTAACAGTGGGATGAGATGACATGAGTAAGATTATAAAAGTTTTGCATTTTAAAAATCCAACTATTAGACTGTTCAGAACATATTCATATTTACTTATTTAATACATATATACTTCTCTATGCTAATTAGAGAACCTGCAGGTCATTTTAATGGTAAGACCTTTCAGAGACAGGTTTCAGTTGGAGGAAAATCTGGACTTCTTATCAAGGCCTAGGAGGCCCTATAGCAACTGGTCCCTTCCCAACTCATCAGCCCCACTCCCTTTCACCTCCCATAGCAGCCCCACTGAGTTTCTGGTCCTCAAACACACCAAGTTCATTTCCAGGTTGGGCCTTTTGCACTTGCTATCCTTCTGATTTGGAACCCCCATCTCACACATACTGGGGTAACTCAAAACATACTTCCTCAGCAGGACCTTCCCGACTCCATTATTTGTAGCAGTCCCATTTGAGTCCCCGTCTCATTTCCCTGTTTTATTTTCCCCTTGGTATGTACCTATTGCCATTTATATTTGTTTCCTAGGGCTGCCATACAAAGTACCACAAGAGAGGGTGGCTTTCAACAACAGAAACTCACGGTGCAGGCTGGAGTCTGAAATCAAGGTGTTGGCAGGACTGGGCTCCTGAATGCTCTAGGGGAGAATCCTTCCTTGCTTCTTCCTGCTTCTGCTGGCTCTAGGCATTCCTTGGCTGTGGCTGCATTACTTCACTCTGCCTCCATCTTATGGCCTTTTCTTCCTCTCTCTCTCTCTGTCCTCTGTGTGTCTCTTATAAGGACACTTCTCATTGGCTTTAGGGCCCACGTGGATAGTCAAGGGTGATCTAATCCTAGATCCTAAATTACATCTGCAAAAAGCCATTTTTCCAAGTAAGCTCACATTCACAGGTTCCAGGAGTTAGGAGGTAGATATATCTTTTGGGGGGGCCACCATTCAACCAAATGTACCATTTGACATTATCTTGTTTGTATGTTGTCCACTTTCCCCGAGCTAGAACATAAGCTCTATGACAACAATAGCCTGATTTGTCTAATTTACTGCTGCTTCCCAGGACGTAGAACTGTAGAGCCTAGCCTACAATAACTACTCTGTAATTATTTGCTGAATGGATGAGAGGTTGTAGCTTTAATCAAAGAGAATACTCCTGGGGTGGGGATTGGGGGGATACTACAAAAAAATTTTACAAAATAGCTAACATTTGCTGAATGAAAAGTAATTTGCCCAAGATTCCAGAGTGATTATATGGCAGGACCATAACTCAAATCCAGGTGTTCCTTGCTCCAAAATCTCTGCAGTTTAACACTAAATTTTACTGCTCCAAATCTCTGAATCTATGTTCCCTTTATTTCTTTGCTCACCCACAGTATATGTGGTCAGGAAATGAGAATAACTCCTCTTACCTAGAAATAGGCTGACACATTTTTTTCAAGCAATGAGAACCTGTCTTTTAAAAAATGAGAAAATAATATAGTGTAACCCAATTATAAGCATAACACTTTTAAAAGGTGCTAACGTTATTTTTTCCCCAAAAGGGAATACTGGTTCGTTTATTAAGTTATACATAGTAAGACATTAAATATATTTTGAGCACTAAGTTTTTCCTTTCAAGTCAGTGCACATAAGAAGAGAACCCGCAAAGAGACTAGTGCTTCTGGGGCTGAATTTAACACTATTTAAGGAAAGAAAACCTTAGCTAGGGGACATAGCTGTTAACATGGTGATTTGTACAGCCTTAGATTTCTAATAGGGTCTGACTGTTTCAAGGAAAACATATTTTGTTTCTAGGTAACATTTCAAGTCTGATTATGAACAAATGCTACAAAATTGATCTGTAATGGGAAATACTGTTATGTCACAAAGCATTATTTATATGCTTAATGTGACTGAAAGCATTAATTGCTAGGAGCCAAAATCTGTCCAAGCAAAACATGAACACATATTTTGTACCTCTTGTCTCTTACTGTAGATTTTTGAATGAATTCGAGTGTAACAAAGATGTAGTTAGAAAATCTGCACACCTGAAGGTTTTCTTTACCCGCTTGGATTACTACTGTACTTGTTCCTTGTTAGCAAATGCAGGAGTCATATCTGCTCAGAAGTACCCAGCAAACAATAGCTACGTGCCTACTTGTTAGCAGCTCAGCAAAAACATCATGTGGCGTAAAGTGGTGAATGGCTGACTGGATTTTTTTAAAGTCTAGATTTATTTTGCCACCTTTGTAGGAAAATCTAGCTTCCTCCAAGTACATGCAACTAAAGATTTGGCTCTCTCTGTGTTTTTTTTTATTATTATTCTTTCTGTATTCTTTTTTTAAGATTTTTTTTTGATGTAGACAATTTTTAAAGTCTTTATTGAATTTGTTACAATATTGCTTCTGTTTTATGTTTTGGTTTTTGGGCCCCGAGGCATGTGGGATCTTAGCTCCCGGACCAGGGATCAAACCCGCACCTCCCACATTGGAAGGCAAAGTCTCAACCGCTGGACGGTCAGGGAAGTCCCTCTTTCTGTATTCTTAAAACAAGTTCATAGTGCTAGAACTTCCCACTAAAAACCAATGCGTGTCAACATCCACCACTTTGGCTCACATTCAAGTTTAAAAATTTTGAGCAGTGGAAAGATTGTGTCATCAGCACTTAAACTCATGAGATTTACATGAACTTGGAGCTATTTCCAAGAATCCATCTGCACTCTCAATTCTGGTCAGTTCCAGGGTCTGGGTCTGGGGAAACACTCAAACTGGATTTGAGGTAATTATAAAGATGAGGTAAGTAATGCACATGCAAGAACTGCAAGGACTGAGTTTTCCCTGATGACCTTCCTCAGGTGGTCAAATGCCAGAGGTCAGATAGATCAATGCCTGCAAACTGCAGGCTGCTGGTTAGTGGTCTTGCCAAGATTTAGAATTCTTGTGTGAAGTGTTTTAAAACCTGAAAACTGATCTATTACTGGGTGAAACTGAATGGATTAAATGACAAAGGAATAGCTTTTTATTTTTTATAAATGTATTTTATTTATTTATTTTTGGCTGTGCTGGGTCTTTGTTGCTACGTGTGGGCTTTTCTCTAGTTGCGGAGAACGGGGTTACTCTTCGTTGTGGTGCGCAGGCTTCTCATTGTGGTGGCTTCTCTTGTTGTGGAGCACAGGCTCTAGGCACACGGGCTCTAGGCACACAGGCTCTAGGCGCACGGGCTTCAGTAGTTGTGGCTCGCGGGCTCTAGAGCGCAGGCTCAGTAGTTGTGGTGCACGGGCTTAGTTGCTCCGCGGCATGTGGGATCTTCCTGGACCAGGGCTCGAACCCGTGTCCCCTGCATTGGCAGGCGGATTCTTAACCACTGTGCCACCAGGGAAGCCCAGGAATAGCTTTTAATGTTGTTTTTGTCACGGTCAGGGTATTCCAAAGCTAGTTATATGTGGTAGGGATTTGGAATGTAATTCAAAAGCAGATCAAAGACTCTCTGCACATTCAAAAACATTCAGAGACCCAGCTGGGAAAGGTTATATTTTCAGAGGAGGAAACTGAGGCCCAGAGAAATTAAGCCTGTGCTTCTCCCTTTCTCAGGACCGAGGCAGAGGTTGGACTAGAACACCTTCCCCGACTCCAGATGTTCCCTTTAAAGCTTTAACGTTCTCATCTGAAAAATGGCGACAATAACTCTTACCTTGTAGAAGAGAAATAGGATGAATTAAGGTAACGACCATAAAGCATTTCGTGTGGTCAGTGCTCAGGAAATGGTAACCATTTTTATTATTACACCAAAATAAGGTCCTTACATATTTCAGCATCAAAGATTTTATTTATTTGTCGTTAATTTTAGATTTCCACGTGTGGCATTAGTGACTGACGGAGGTTGTGGATTTATCAGAAAATTGTCAAAGGTGTTTGTTGTTTTAAATATATGGAAGAAAGTTGTTTTTTTTTTTAAAGTTCACAACTTAAAAATAAAAGAGTTCACATGGTTATTAAGTATAAGAAGCTGAGGACATTTAATGACTCACAACAGATTAGCGATCCTAAACCACAGCAAGTATGTGGCCGTGCTGCTAAGATACTTGAGATAAAGAAAGATGCCCATAGAGAGCACGCCCAGGTGACTTGAGAGTCAGACCCACTCAGTAGCTGAATGACTTTACGCCAATTACTTCCACTCTGCAAGCCTCCTTTTCCTCTTCTGTAAAAGGAGGCAAGAGCGCACCAGCCCGGCTGGGTGGTTGTGGGGGGCTCAGTGAGGCCCTGAGTGTGAAGCACTTTGCCGGGCCTGACGCAAGGAGATGCTTGATCGGTGGAGCTAGGTGACTCTCATAAAGGGTAAAAAATACCCTCTCCTAAGGGTGAAAAAACATGCTAAGGAATAAAAAGAAACCATCTGGAGAATGAAATATTGCCATTTGCAGCAACATGGATGGACCTAGAGAATATTATACTTAGCGAAGTAAGGCAGACAGAGAAAGACAAATATTATTTGGTATCACTTAATAGTGGAATCTAAAAAATAATACAAATGAATCTGTATACAAAACAGAAACAGACTCACAGACATAGAAGACAAACTTTTGGTTACCAAAGGGGAAAGGGAGGGGGTAGGGATAAATTAGGAGTATAGGATTAACAGATACAAACTACTCTACGTAAAATAGATAAGCAACAAGGATTTACTGTATAGCACCAGGAATTATATTCAATATCTTGTACTAACCTATAATGGAAAATAATCTGAAAAAATATGTATATGTATAACTGAATCACTTTGCTGTACACCTAAAACTAACACAACATTGTAAATCAGCTATACTTAAATTTTTTAAAAAAGAAATTGTTTGTGTAACTGATTCACTTTGTTGTAAAGCAGAAGCTAGCACACCATTGTAAAGCAATTATACTTCAATAAAGATGTTTAAAAAAAAAAAAAAAAAAAAAAAAAGAAATTGTTTAGAGGATCATCTACACTTTATTCTCCGGCAGGCGATTCCCATACAAACCTTCACACGGGAGCTGGGCTCATCAGCCACACGAGGCCCCGCCGGAAGTCTTCAGGAAGGCCCACCGGCTTGCTGATGGCTGGATTCACAAAGACATGGACTGAAGACCCAGGGGTACAGGCCAAAGCGGCAAACTGCGCCAGCTTGGGGTGGCCAAAGAAAAAGCCATCACTGAGGTCCCGGAGATCGACGGAAGGTGGCTCCTTGGTGGGCTTGGGGGGAAACAGAGCAAGGCGGTAATGCACGCTGGAATGACCAACTTTCTCCATGACCAACACAGCCACTGGGATCTGAGGAAAGCCGACCAGTGAGTGGAAGGTGCACTGATTGGTCACTATGAACCCCACCATGGGGGACATCAGCAAGCCCGTTTTCAGGCCGCAATACCTGGAAAGTTACATCACAATGCTTATTCTGTATATAATATTGTATATATTGTATACATTTAATATACTAACAGTTGTTATACATTGTATAACATTGTGTAACATTTGTTATACAATTGTATATACATTGTATATACAATTGTATAACATTTAATATACTAACAGTTCACAGATATGGTAAGTTCTCATTAAACATTGGCTATTATTATTATTGCATCCATCTTGTCCTCGCTTCTCATGGTAAAAAATCAGGTACTTTTGTGTAAATGAAAGAGAATTATTGTGTCTCTTACATCTGCTACTAGATTTTAATCTCTTTAAGGACAAGGACTTTGTCTTGTTTCTGAAGTTTGTTGACGAGAAATAAGGCTGTGCTTGAGATAAATGTGGAGGTTGAGCCGAATCGGAAATAAAAAGCATCATGCTGAGTTACAGTTTCTTCCCGCCTCTCCAAAGAGGCCTCCTTATGATTTAAAATTTTTAATCATATTGTCTTATTGTCTTTTTTTTTGAGAAAATTAAGACTGAATGTGAGAATTCACTGTAAGGAAACAATTGTGGGTTGTATTAAGTTCGACTACAAAGCTGCTCACTGAATCATGGTTCACAGAAACAAGCTACAAGTCTCCGTCCAGGGAGGGCACCATGGGTGCCTGTGGCTGGCTACCTGAGCATCCACTGATGTCACCCATCATGACATTAGATACATTCATTTACTGACATGGAAATCTATTCAGTGAAAAAGATCACATTACGGAACAGTATATACCATTTGATCTCGTTTGTTATTATAAGAATATACTGGATCACGTCCTTATTGCTTAGAAAAAACTTTGAAAGGATAGCCTCCCAAATGGTTTCAGTAGTTATCTAGCAGTAGAATTTTGGATAATTTTTTTCTTCTTTTTGCCTCTATGAATTTTCCAGAATGAACAGGATTTGCCTTTGAAATTTAAAAAAAAGTGTTATTTTTTAAAAAATGTCTGAATATGAATTTCATTAAAGCACTGGAGAGAGAAGCAGACTGGAGAAGCAAGGCTCCTTCTTCTGCCCGTTGGGAACCTGCCTCTGGCTGCCCTCCCTGAGAAGCCTCCTTCCTGAGCAAGTGAGAAGGAAAAGGGAACAGGAAAAGAAATCCCTGCTCTTCAGTGTGACTCCGAGATCCAGTGAGAACCAAATTCTCCCATTTTCATTTCCCATGCTTCTTTGCTGCAATTGCTTTCCTAGCGCTCTGCCAACTTTTCCTCATTCTCTTAAGGCACTGACAGTAAAGACATAGCGCCTCTTCCCACCGGGAGTACAGTATGTCCTGAGCTCCCTGTAACTCTGAGCCAGGCCACGAGACCTTTAAATAATTAAAATGCAGGAGGACTTTTAAACAATGCCATCGATGAGCACCTGGTCACCAGGGCTGTTCTGGGTCCTTTACATTTTGTATTCAGTCTTCAAAACCATCCTGCAAGGTAGGTCTCATTTTCCCCATTTTACAAGAAAGAAAGTAAAGCAGGGAGGCTGAATAAATTTTCCAAAGTAAATGGTGGTCTAGGCCCAAACCTCAGGCTCTCTACAGACAAAGTTCACATTTTCTCCTTCATTCTGGCTTACTAGGTAAAGCCAAAATCTACATTTTAGTCCAGTGAAGGAACTGCATTTTCTTTAAGTGTTCCTGTGACTTTAAGAATTAAGAATTTTCTTGGACTTCCCTGGAGGTGCAGTGGTTGAGAATCCACCTGCCAATGAAGGGGACACGGGTTTGAGCCCTGGCCCGGGAAGATCCCACATGCCGCGGAGCAACTAAGCTGGTGCGCCACAACTACTGAGCCTGCGCTCTAGAGCCCGCGAGCCACAATTACTGAAGCCCATGCGCCTAGAGCCCGTGTGCCTAGAGCCTGTGCTCCGCAACAAGAGAGGCCACCACAATGAGAAGCCTGCGCACCACAACGAAGATTAGCCCCCGCTTGCCACAACCAGAGAAAGCCCGTGCACAGCAACAAAGACCCAACACAGCCAATAAATAAATAAATAAATAAATAAAATTTTTTTTAAAAAAGCAAAGGTTAAAGTCAAAGAAACAGATCCAAGGTGGAGTCTGATTTGGCTCTTCCCTGTGACAATCCAAGACACAACACAAATCCCAGATGGCTGGAATGCAGACTGCGGGGGAGGCTGGGGAGGAAGCAGGAGCCAGACTGCGGAGGGTCTTGGTAAGGAATTTGGGTTTTATCCTGGGGCCCTGGGAAGCCACTGCAGGCAGGGGAGAGGCAAGATCAAATTTATTTAGTAAAACTGTTGCAGGAAAGGGGACCCCTTCCAGGCCCCAAGAGTGGTCTCTTGTCTAACACTTGGAAATGAATTGTCCGAGGAGACACACATGCTGACAAAGCAAGAGACTTTATTGGAAAGGGGCCCCCAAGGTGGAGAGCAGTAGTATAAGGGAACCCAGGAGAACTGCTCTGCCACGTGGCTTGCGGTCTCAGGTTCTATGGTGATGGGGTTAGTTTCCAGGTTGTCTCGGCCAAGCACTCTGACTCAGGGTGCTTCCTGGTGGCGCGCACATCACTCAGCCAAGATGGATTCCAGCGAGCAGGATTCTGGGAGATTGGCAGGACATATGGACTGGAGTCTCCTCTCTCCTTTTGACCTTTCCCAAATTCTTCCATTTGGTTGTAGCTGTTGACCTCCTGTTGTAAGATAACTCATGCAACTATATACTATTACTATAGTGCCTGGCCAGGGCAGGCAGTTTCAGTCAGTGGTCCCCCTAACAGAACTGTGGCTTCTAATTGAACAATGGGTTAGATGGAAACAATAATGTGTGCAGGAGAATAATTAGGTAACTACATAGTTCTGGCAAAAATGCTGGTGTCTGGGACTAGAATGGTGACAGCAGAGATGGAGAAAACTAGATGGAATCAAGAGAGATTTTTCATAAGGTGTGATGGATGATGAATCAGAATGAAGGAGACAAAAGAGTCCAGGGCCACTCCCAGTCTAGATGACTTAATGATGAGATCCTTTGTGGAAAGAGGAAACAGGGAGAAGAGGCTTGGGGTGAAGGTGAGGAAAGTGATGAGTGCTGCTTTGAACAGGTTGAGCTGAGGTGCCTGTGAGACCCTAAGAAGAGGTACACAGTAGGGATAATAACACCCCTAGTTAAGATTTATTTAGCCCTGTACTACATGCGAGGCCTTCTGTTAAGTACACAAACTGGATTATCTATCAAGAGGCATCTGGATCTATGGGGCTAATGCTCAGAAAGAGGTTCGGGCTAGACACAGGAGTTGAGCTCAGATCTAACGTCAGGGTCTAGGCAGGGAGGGCGAAGAGCTGAAGCCACTGGTGTAACACACTCGGTGTGGCAGGCCCAGGGTGAGCTGGAAAGCAAATGCCCAGTCTGACCCCGCACAAGTTCAGACTTTTAAAAAAATATTGGCATGAAAAAGAAAGCTCAAGCCCCAAATGGAGACATTTGCCCCCTCAGACAGCAAACAGAGACTTAATTGCAGTTTCAATCCCTCCTAGAAATGTGACCTTTGAAACAGTCAATCTGAAAAGTCCAATCTATGGGAACAAGGTTATCTGCCTGATAAAGACCCCTGCCATTCCCCTCCCCCCAAAGAAGACAGTCTGGCCTGAAATAATCCTTTCTTTTCTCCTGCTAATACCTTCCTGACCCACCCCCCTTTCACCTATAAAAACCTTTCACTTTGTACAACTCCTCAGAACACCCTTCTATTTAACTAGATGGGATGAATAAAGCCAATTAGATCTTCAAATTTACTCAGTTGAATTTTGCTTTTTTAACACTGGGCAGACTAAGTAAAACTCATGTGTGGCCTGCCTGGATTTGTCTTTCTGGTCCCCAGTTTGTAACCCCTGGTAATTAAACCAGGGGACAGGGAGGGATGGCCTAAAAGACGATATAGAAGAGGGTGAAATCAAGCCCAGAGTTTCAGCCTAACACGCAAAAAGCTGGCTTTGAATAAGCTCCCAATTGATATTTCTTAGGATGCAACAAGCAACTGATAAAGTGTCTGATTCTAATGCTGCCTAATAATTAAGTGAGGTGAATGCCTATCTTCTATGCTTTCTTACACCTGGTTTAGTAAACGTTAGCATAAAGGGACGTTTGAGCTGGAAGACCCCTTGGGGCTCACTTCGTACAGGGGCTCTCCAACACTGGTGTGCGGATCAGAATCTCCTGGGGAACCTGCAAAATGTCCAGACCCCCAGGATCCTCCCAGACCTTCTGAATCAATGTACAAGGAGGGCCCCAGGCACCCTGATTTTAACAAGGTCCCAGGTGATTCTGATGCACACACCTAGCATAGGAGTTGTTCCTCTAGGTCTACCCTCTCAGATAAGGAAACAGCCCAGAGAGATGAAGTAAGTTGCTCACCTGCATGCGGCTAGAGAGGGGCAGGGTCTGTCCACACTCTGCCGGTCACTCCAGCCCTTTCCATTAACCTCCCCATCCCCAAACTCAGGCCCAGCCCAGGCTTGGAGATCAGTGGGTCTCTGGGGTATTCACAACTCAGAATCAGATCTGCAGTGTTCATGATCTCACCCTGATTTTGCACCCAGCTCCAACAATTGGGTTTGGTCTTATCTTACTCTCCCTCCCCAAGCTCCTTCCTTGGGTCTGTTACTATGTTCTGCCTTGACCCCAGGGCTGAGGCCCTGCCTTGGTGCCTCCCCACCTGGCTGCCTCTGGAGCAGGAGGCATGCACACAAGAGGGACACGGTGCCTCTGGGTCAGTGTGAGGAAACAGTCCTGTTGCATCCTGAGGTCTGGAGAGAAGTGCCTGTCAGATGGTAGGAGGCCAGGGGGCATATGGCACAAATACACCTTTCAGAGGGGTGAGGCTATTTTTGTCACTTGCTATAAATAGCATACGATGGGCCATGGCTTGTGGTCAGTTACATGGCATGCCAAGGCAGGATTCTGGCAGGAAATCCATCCCCACACTCCCTGAAACTAAGAATAAGCACAAGCTGGGCAGCATGACCCCATGACTGTGCTGAGTCCTCAAGGAGCATCACATGAGCAGCTGAAGGGAAACTCAGGCCTTAAGAGTCTGCACAGGAGGCCCCTGCCTGGGTGTTGTTAGGAGGTTATGTGGTTACAAGGAGAAATACATAAACTTTAGAAATACAGACCTGGGGAGAAAATGCCTTAAATGTGAGCATGTATAAAGTTAAAAGATTAAGATGATGAAACTAACACTTAGGAATATACTCTGTGTATCTTTATATAAACAATTTATCTTCAGTCAAGCCTCTTTGGATATTGCCTTTACAGAATGATTTTGGTCTACAAGGGCTAATTGAAATTAATTGTATGCAAGTCCCCATGTCAGCCATTTCTATTGACCTTGGCCTGCAGTATAAAATACTGGTTAAGAGCTAAAGTCATTAGACCTGGGTTTGAATCATGGCCCTGAGGCTGTTGGACTTCAGTGAGTCACTCAACATCCTAGAGCCTCAGTTTTTCTCATCTCTAAAATGAAGACAGTAGCACAGACATGATAGGATTTTTGTGACAATTAAATAAGGCAATGCATATCTCATACGTCTTGGCTGATTAGGGCAACTTGAAGATTTTTGTTGTTACTTTTGTTTTTTAAGCTTTTTGAACAGTTTTGGTCTCTAGTGGTAGAAACTTACATTTGTCTTTGGGCCAAACATTTCCTTTATTTGGGGAAGACCCCTTGTGTCAAAACCCTGGTAGCCAACCGGGGTGTGGACATGGTGATCTCACAGGGGGACTACTGACAAGGCCACTCTGTTGTTCCTTCAAGTGGTTTCGAGAACATGTCCACTGGGACATGAGAATCAGGTGAGTAGAGCAAGAGGGAAAGGACAGGATGGATGAGGCGTGGCAACTGTTACACTTTAGGAACTTCCAGGAAGAGCTGAGAGCTGCTTTGAAGGGGAGAGAGGACGGGTGCAGCAATTGAGCCAGAGTAAGTTTGAGCCAATGTAACTTGCATAGTAAATTATTACAGAATTTAATGATTGCCACATTGTCATAACAGACAGGAATTTACTCAAGAGGTACAATGGAAGTTGCTTGGTCCCTTTGTGGCAATGATGCAATCATACCAATTTGTGGAGCCAATCCTTCTCAACAGAAAATGGTAAATCAACCTAGCCTTCACCCTAAGTTTTACTGACTTAACCAATCACTGGGTTTGGTGCCGGTGATACGGCAGTGATGGATTCTCTTCCTTGGCAGAGGTTACACTTAATCAAAGAGAGACCATGAGGAATACATCAATACAAACTGAGGGGAAGTGCTCTGCAGGAGATGGACATGGTTGTGTGAGACACTATAACAAAGGAGCCTGACCCAGATGGAGGCAGGTGCGAGTCTAGAGCTTCCGAGGAACTGAAGGGAAGCCAGTGAGGCCCCGTGGCTGGACCACAGAACAGGAGGGGAGAATGGTAGTGGATGAGACAGGATAGAAAGACTGGACCCAGTCCTGTACAAATTGGATTTTAGCCTAACAGAATGGGAAGCTGCTGTGGAGGTTTAAAGAGGAGAAAGAGTCATGATCATGTTTGCATTTCAAGATTAGCCCTGTAGGGAATGGACTGGTGAAGGCAAGTGTGGATGCAGAGGTACCAGTTAGGAAACTACTGAGAACTGGGTTTGGTGGCAGTAGTGGGATGAAAGCTCGTGGCTCCAGAGATGCTTAAGGAGGGGCTCAAAGGACTGATACCTGGGCCTTTCCACTGACTGGCTTCCACCTCTCACAAAGGTCAGTGTTTGACAGTAACAGTACCTATAGCAAAAACAGGGGCCTCCACCATCCTTCTAGTCTTTGAGGCTATGATGAAATGGGTTCCTCACTGTAACACCACACTCTCCAGGTTGATTTCTACCTCAGTAACCTATTGTAAGTACCATTTGCGTCTCCCCCACCTAAATGTAAGCAGCTCAAGAAAAGGCACTGTTGCTTTATCCATTTTTATTTCTTGACATCCAGCATAGAGCTTGGCCCAGAGCAGAACCAAGAGTTGTTTGAAGAACTAAACATGATACTAGGAAAGGGATGACTATTTTTGTAAAGAATTATAGCAGTTCAGTGCAGAAATGGCTCTTGGAAATCATTCAGGTCAGCATCTCCCTATCCAGATTCCAAGCCAGTCAGCCAGTAAAGGCACAGGTATCAGTCCTTTGAGCCCCTCCTTAAACACCTCTGGAGCCACGAGCTTTCATCCCACTACTGCCACCAAATCCAGTTCTCAGTAGTTTCCTAACTGGTACCTCCACATCGTCAGTTACCTATCACTTGGCATGGCTATATCTGTGGTCTTGTCTCACTTTCTCTCTGAGTATAACCTTAGGTCTAGGTTTTTCACGTAGTTAAGGAAGATTATTCCAAACCCAAGGGAAATGACTACATAGACAAATGAATTTATTTGAAAACTTTTAAGCTGTTTTGCTCCTGAAAGGGATCGGAGGTACTTAAGATAAAAATAGGAAGAAATATTTTCTGACCACTTCACATTTTGAACAGCCATGACCCGAGGAATACTGAATTTTTCCTTTGGTTAGTTTCATGTTGCTTTTAAGCACATTTTGGCTTTATTTTAAAGGACAAATGATATCATAAGTAACAAGAAAGATTTCTTAGAACTAAAGTTGAGTAAGATATGAGATTGAATAAATAAACAAGGCTTTACCTCATGCTATGTTTACTTGCCACTTGGCAATATTTTTTTAAAAAATGAAATCTATATATAAACTCGGTTGCCTATCTCCAAACATAAGAATCTAATATAATGAGCTGGCAGTAGGTCACATTAGGAAAATGCCCAGACCCGGCTGCCTGCAGATCATTGCTACTGCAATTTTCAAAGTGCCCGCATTGGGTCTCTAAACTCAGCAAAACTAATGAAAATCATCTGCTGTCAAAGTGGAACAATTTCTTCATAATGCTGTTCTCCCAGGAAGTTCATTCTGGTAAATCAGTGTCAAGATGACAAGAAAGTCCAACATATCTCAAGAGGCACAATATATAACAAGCAAAAATCTCTAAATCCATGCTCAGAGACTGAATATTAAAGGGTCTGATGAAGAACTCAAGACCCAGAAATGAAGGACGTGAAACAAATTCATTAAAACATTTTGAGTAAAAATAAGAAGACCATGACATGATGCTCAATTCACAGGAAAACACCATCTTAAAGGGTGAATGTGGTAGATGATGATCTGATTTTTTGGACATCCAGAAGTAGAGTCAACCATGAGCGATGGCCCTGAGAGAGTGGATTAGAGGGACACATTAATGATATCACAACTGCTGTGCTTTTTGTGTTTGTTGTAGTTGCTCTCTGAGTGACAGAGTTCAAAGAAAGCATCTTTGAAAAGTGACTATTAGATCTTTCAGGCCCTCAAAATTAAACAGGCCAGGAATGCGGCGATCGTTCCTGGGTCTGCTGAGAAAAAGGGAGAACGGAAGTTAAGGAAGGTGCTTATTCATTCCATGAGGTCCTTAAAATCCAACACCTTCCAATTAGTTATGGAAAAGTCCAGGAGCCTGTGAGAAGCAGCAGTTAAAAACCTATTTTAAATTGACCAGGGAGCAGAAAACACTTAAACACGCGGAGAACAGTTTAGAATACCAAATACACCAGCAACAACTCTCTGAGGGCTTTCCATCTAGAGAAAGCAAAGTTGGAGAAGACAGAGGATGGACGATAAGGAGCTTTTCTTTTTCTTTAATTCACCACAGTGTGATTTTGGAAGCTGAAAGAACTTGGAGCTTCTGCCGCAGAAAGAGGCTACTAAAGAATGCAGGTACCCAGCTCAGAGGGTTCCCAATCAGTCCACGCACTTGGGTGGCTTTAAGGCTTTTTTGTCACTTGTTTCTTCATGATTTTTAAATAACTTTTATGACATAATTAATGCATGCACATTGTAGAAAAAGCAGAAAATATAAACAAAAATTAAAAAATTTTAATTTCCCCTTATTCCATAACTCAGAGATAACCAGAATTAACATTTTGGTGTACATCTTTTCAAACTGTTTTTCAGAAAAGGAGATTTTTGTTTTGTTCTGAATAAAACAGATCATACGGCAATTTGCTTGCTTCAATCAATTATATATTATGAATTTGTTTCTATGCTAATAAATATATTTTTAATGACTGTCAAATATACCCTTGTATGGATGTAAGAACATTTATTGAATCAACTCCAAGGCAATTTAAAAACTTTTTTTGTTTTGAAACTCTTTCAAACTTACAGAAAAGTTTGCAAGAACAGTACATAGGACTCCTCATGTCTTTTATACAGAGTCATCCATTCTTAACATTTTGCCACATGTGCTTTACCATTAATGTTTATTACTTCTGAACTATTTGAGGGTAGGTTGTACATATCTTGCCACTTTCCCCTAAATATTTCAGTGTGTGTTTCCTAAAAACAAGGATAGTCTCGTCCATAACCACAGGACAGTTATCAAATTCAGGAAATTTAACAATGGTCTTAGCAATCTATGGTTTATATTCTAACTTTACCAGTTGTTCTAATAACGTGCTTTACTTAAAAAAAAGAAGAAACTTCTTTTTCCTGGTGCAGGATCTAATTCAGGATCATGTATTACACTTAGTTGTCATAGCTTTTCAGTCACCTTTTAATCTGGAACAGTCCATCAGTCTATCTTTATCTTTTATGACATTGATACTTTTCTGATGAATACAGGCCAGTTATTGTATATCAAGACCCTTAATTTGGGTCTGTCTGACGACTCTTCATGGTTGGATTGACGTTGTGCATTTTTGCTAGAATGCTGAATAAATGCTTTTCAGGCGTCACATCCAGAGGCACAAGATGTCCAATTGTCCTTATTGGTGATGTTAATTTTGATCACTTCATTAAAGTATTTATTCCCTAGTTTTTCTATTATATAGTTTACCCCTTTGTCTACTTTTTAAATTGTGGTAAAATACACACAGCACAAAATTTACCATTTTAGCCATTTTTAAAAGTGTGTAGTTCAGTGGCAGTAAGTACATTCATATTCTTGTGCATCTGCCCTATAGTGTTTATTTTTCCTTTTAACAAGTAATTTGTGGAGAGACACTAAGATGATATTAGTCTCATCTTCAGATATTGTCCTTAATAACCTTTCCTCCCACCTGCTACTTCTCGATCTAGGACTTGCTGATGATTCATGCTAAGACAAAAGATTAAGGCCTTACATCAACTCCAGCCCTTTCCCCTTTGCCTGCCCCTCATTCCAGAGAAAAAGGTACAAAGTGTTCATAGTCACTGGCTCTGGATCTGGATAGGGAAATGCTGACCTGGATGATTTCCAAGAGCCATTTCTGCATTGAACTGCTATAATTCTTTACAAAAATAGTCATCCCTTTCTTAGTATCATGTTTAGTTCTTCAAACAACTCTTGGTTCTGCTCTGGGACAGGCTCTATGCTGGATGTCAAGACATAAAAATGGATAAAGCAACAGTGCCTTTTCTTGAACTGCTTACATTTAGATGGGGGAGACGCAAATGGTACTTACAATGCAATGTGGAAAAGCAACGTGACACTCTGGGCATGAAGGTGGCCCATAGTACAATGGAAATGCAGGGAAGGAGCAAATCTCACAGCCGGAGTCAAGAGTCATGGAGGTGAACAACAGCAAGGATGTGTGTGTACACGTGCATGTGCGTGTGTGTGTGCGCGTGCGCAGGTGGGTGGACTAGAGGGGAGGCAGGGCCAGAGCATGGAGGGCCTGACCTAAAGCTTGGACTTGACCCTGCAGATGAGACAGTGTCAGCAGAAGATAACATGACTGACAAGGTTTGATGGATCACCCGGAGGCAGCAGAGAGGCTGGGTCTGAGGGCAGCAAGCCTGGAGGCAGCAGATCAGTTGGTAGGATCACTGCAATGAGCCTGATGAGAAAGGAAGAGTCTGGCCTGACCAGGACAGTGGGAGTCGGGAGTTGTGAGGAGAAAACAGATTCGAGAAATACCTAAGAGGTGCCTGAGTGTGATGATGATGATGAAGGAGGGATTCAGGTTGACTTCCAAGTTTTCAACTTTTCAGAGAAGGAAAAATTATGAACGATATTACTTATCTCAAGTTGATCTCTTTAACAACCCTGTCAGAGAGATAGGGCCAATCATTATTATTCCCATTGTACAGATTAGTAAACTGAGATACAGAAAGTCAAAGTGACACAACTATGCAATGACACAGCAGAGATACCAAGTTCATCCTAGTGCATGTACTAATGGATGATATAAAATTATTCATAATGCTGGAAGTGGAGAACCATATGCAAAACATGAACTTGGATCCATACCTCATATCCATGTCATATCCATATCCATACATCATATACAAAAATTAACTAAAAACTAATTATAAATCAAAACTTAAGAGCTAAAACTTAAAAACCATAACAGAAGAAAACATAGGAGAAAATCTTACTGGTTTGCAGTTTAGCAGATTTTCTTAAATAGGACACAAAAAGTACAAGCTATCAAGAAAAAAAATCAATAAACTGTACTTCACCAAAATCAATACCTTTTGCACTTGAAAATCCACTATTACAAAAATGAAAAGGCAAGCAACAGACTGGGAGAAAATATTAGACAAACCTATCCAAAAAAGGACTTGGATCTAGAATATATAAAGTACACTTACAAGTCAATAATAAGAAGACACACAACAAAATTTTATTTATTTATTTATTTATTTTTATTTTTGGCTGTGTTGGGTCTTCATTTCTGTGCGAGGGCTTTCTCTAGTTGCGGCGAGCGGGGGCCACTCTTCATCGCGGTGTGCAGGCCTCTCACTGTCGCGGCCTCTCTTGTTGCGGAGCACAAGCTCCAGACGCGCAGGCTCAGTAGTTGTGGCCCATGGGCCCAGTTGCTCCGCGGCATGTGGGATCTTCCCAGACCAGGGCTCGAACCCATGTCTCCTGCATTGGCAGGCAGATTCTCAACCACTGCGCCACCAGGGAAGCCCAACAAAATTTTAAAATGTGCAAAATATCTAAATAGATACTTCATCAAAGAAGACATACGAGTGGCGTAAGAATAAGAAAAGATGTCCAATATCATTAGTCATTAGGGAAATGATAATTAAGACCACAATGAGATACCCATTGCACACCACCTTGAATGGCTAAAATGAAAAAGATGGACTATATCAAGTGTTGACAGTAATATGGAGGATGGATTGGAGTTCTCATACACTGCTGATGGGAATGGAAAACAGTACAGCTGCTTGGAAAAATACTTTGCCAGTTTCCTGATGAAAAGGCAAAAATACACCTACCATATGACACAGCCACTCCATTCTTAGGTAATTACCCAAGAGAAATAAAAGCATGTCTACACAAAGGCCCATACATGAATATTCACAGCAGTTTTATTTGCAATAGCTGGAAACAGCCCAAATGTTGGTCCACAAGTCCACAAAGTGTGGCACATTCATACTACAGAATACTACTCATCAATAAAAAGAAATGAATACACAACAACATGGATGAAACTCAAAGTAATTATGCTGAGTGAAAGAAGTCAGACCAAAACAAAAGTACATACTGTATGATTCCACTTACATAAATTTCCAGAAAATGCAAACTAATCTAGTGAAAGAAAGTAGATAAATGGTTACCTAGGGATGGGGGGTGGGGAGGACTGGGAGGAGGGATTGCAAAGGGAGCGCCAGGGAACTTTGGCTGATGTTCCTGTTCTTGATTGAAGTGATGATTTCACAAGTGTGCAAATACGCCAAAACTCATCAAATTGTGCACTTTAAATATGTGCAGCTTATTTTATGTCAGTTATACCTCAGTAAAGCTGTTTGAAAAAAATCATATAATGGAGAGAAATATGCCAATATCTTACCAATAGCAAATATACTAATATCTAAATAAAATCAGTCTCTGATTATGGGATGGTGGGCTTATTAACAATGATCCTTTTCTTCTTATCCTTTTCAGAATTTTCCAAATTGTCCACAATGAGCAGGTTATACTACTTAAATCAAAAAAGCTACTTCGGGGACTTCCCTGGTGGAGCAGTGGTTAAGAATCCACCTGCCAATGCAGGGGACACAGGTTCAATCCCTGGACCGGGAAGATCCCACATGCTGCGGTGCAACTAAGCCCGTGCACCACAACTACTGAGCCTGCACTCTAGAGCCCGTGAGCCACAACTACTGAGCCCGTGTGCCACAACTACTGAAGCCCGCGTGCCTAGAGCCCGTGCTCCGCAACAAGAGAAGCCACCACACTGAGGAGGCCGTGCACCGCACAAAGAATAGGCCCCGCTCGTTGCAACTAGACAAAGCCCGCGCACAGCAACGAAGACCCAACACAGCCAAAAATTAAAAAAAAAAAAAAAAGCTACTTTTGCAGAAAAAGAAAAAGTTAGGTGTACAGAGAAATTTGGAGAAAACAGTCTGTACTTATGAACTTTAAGACTACTGGGTGAAAAAAAATCAAAGACATGACACTTTTCAAATGACAAAAGATCCTCGGGCTTCCCTGGTGGCGCAGTGGTTGAGAATCTGCCTGCCAATGCAGGGAACACGGGTTCGAGCCCTGGTCTGGGAAGATCCCACATGCCGCGGAGCAACTAGGCCCGTGAGCCACAATTACTGAGCCTGCGCGTCTGGAGCCTGTGCTCCGCAACAAGAGAGGCCGCGATAATGAGAGGCCCGCGCACCTCAATGAAGAGTGGCCCCACTTGCCGCAACTAGAGAAAGCCCTCGCACAGAAACGAAGACCCAACACAGCCATAAATAAATAAATAAACCCCCCCCCCCCAAAAAAAAAAAAAGATCCTCTATTCTTTCAGAAGCTATGGTAGGCCAGACGGGACCATGAGAAGGTTTATATGTTCCACAAGAATAAAAAAATCTAAGTCTAAAGCCACCTATGGAAAAGGTACCATATTAACAAAATGCAACATTTAGCTGGACTGTCCAGCTCAAATGACTTTCAAATACATCAGTAGGAGGCAGACGCAGGGAACCAGGAAAAGGAAGAGAGAATGCCAGACAGCAAGGAAAGGTGAATTTTTACATGATGTCATGACCCATCATTTCTTGAGTTCACTCAGGAGTATAAGGATTAAGGGACAATCCAACATAATTAGCAAGTAACCTGAATTGTATATCCTTAAAAAGAATACATACTGCAAAGGACAAGTTAGGCCATGGAAAATGCTATTCCACATCTGACCAAATACGGTCAAGAATCATTAATCTGGGTTTCCACTCTTGGAAATGTTTGCTAAATCTGTCTGTACTGGGCTAAGGATTCACTCTGAATTTTTATTAATAGTGAAAATAATAATTTTAAAAGCTTTCAGGGAACATGTCTAACCTACTTAGATGATAAATAATTTTTTAAAGCCCTCAGTGCATTAATTATTTCAATATCAAGGACTGAGGCGTATCAAGTAATTTTTTATGTCCATTTATTCAACAAAAGTCACTGTCAGCAACCGTGCTAGGTCTTAGGTTATAAAGAAACAAAAACAACCCATGCACTCTTAGAGCTCTTAATCTAGGGACTAAGAAATCTGTAAACAGCTGCAATACAAAGTGTCCATAGCTTGGGAGAGTGAAAAAGTTAAGAAAAGCTTACAGAGAGGAGGTAACACTTGAGGAGGGTTTTGAAGGCTATGTAGGAGTTTTCTGCTTAGGAAAAGAGGGACTTCCTTGGCAGAGGATAGCATGAGACAGAGAGGCATGAGAAAGCTGGATTGTTTGGTAAATGGTGAGAGCTTCAGTGAGGATTAAGAATAGGATTCACCTGGAGGGGAGAGGCCCTGAGGATGGAGGCCCTTTACTCCATCTAGAGGAAATGAGGATGTGTGTTGGTTACAACGCTTTCATTTTAGCGGAAATGAATTTGTTAAAGAAAGAGAGAGCACACAAGCACTGTTCCTCTGTCTTTAGAGCCCTCTAGGACTTCCTGCAGTCAGGCCTAGAAAGGGGCTGGACTTGGGAACTGGAAAGTTAGAGTACTCTCCTCTACCTTTTGTCTTTTTTTTTCTCTCCACATCTATTTTATATTAGCCAGGATTTTTTTGGTCATAAGTGACAAAAATAACCCAAATAGTTCAAGCCAAAAGGGAATTTATTTACTCTGTAAAGTGAGAAGTCTAGGCACATGCTACAACATAGATGAATCTTTTTTTTTTAAGCTATTATCCCCTTATTTCTCCTACCCCCCACCTCCTGCCTCTGGCAACCGCCAATCTGTTCACTGTATCTAGGAGCTTGGGCTTTTTGTTGTTGTTTGTTTGCATTCCACATGTAGGAGAAATAGTATGGTATTTGTATTTGTCTGACTCATTTAACTTAGCATAATGCCCTCAAGGTCCATCCATGTTGTCGCAAATGGCAAGATTTCCTTCATTTTTTATGGCTGAATTTTATATATATATCACAGCTTCTTTATCTATTGATGGATACTTAGGTTGTTTCCATATCTTGGCTACTGTAAATAGTGCTGCAATGAACATGGGGGTGCACATATCTTTTTGAGTTAGTGTTTTTGCTTTCAGATAAATACCTGGAAGTGGAATTGCTGGGTCATGTGGTAGTTCTATTTTTAATTTTTTGAGGAACCTCCATACTGTTTTCCACAGTGGCTACACCAACTTACCTTCCCACCAACAATGCACAAGGGTTCCCTTTTCTCCATATCCTCACCAACACTTGTTATTTCTTATCTTTTTGATAATGGCTGTTCTAAAAGGCGTGAGGTGATATCTCATTGTGGTTTTGATTTGCATTTCCCTGATAATAATGTTGAACACATTTTCATATACCTGTTGGCCATCTGTATATCTTCTTTGGAAAAATGTCTATTCAGATCTTCTGTCCATTTTATAATCAGATTGTTTGTTTTTTTTTTTTTCTATTGAGTTGTATGAGTTCTTTATATATCTTGGATATTAACCCCTTATCAGATATATGATTTGCAAATACTTTCTCCCATTCAGTAGGTTGATTTTTTATTTTGTTCATGGTTTCCTTTGCTGTGCAGAAGCTTTTCACTTTGATGTAGTCCCACTTGTTTATTTTTGCTTTTGTTGCTTTTACTTTTGATGGCAGGTTTTAAAAAATCATCACAAAGACCTATGTCAAGGAGCTTACCACTTACGATTTTTTTTTTTTTAATTTTTGGCTGTGTTGGGTCTTCGTTGCTGCACGAGGGCTTTCTCTAGTTGTGATGAGTGGGGGCTACTCTTCGTTGCGGTGCGTGGGCATCTCATTGTGGTGGCTTCTCTTGTTGGGGAGCATGGGCTCTAGGTGCGCAGGCTTCTGTAGTTGTGGCTTGCGGGCTCTAGAGTGCAGGCTCAGTAGTTGTGGCACACGGGCTTAATTGCTCTGCGGCATGTGGGATCTTCCCCGACCAGGGCTCGAACCCGTGTCCCCCGCATTGGCAGGCGTATTCTTAACCACTGTGCCACCAGGGAAATCCCACCACTTATGTCCCCCGCATTGGCAGGCGGATTCTTAACCACTGTGCCACCAGGGAAATCCCACCACTTTTCTTTTAGGAGTTTTATGGTTTCAGGTCTTATATTCAAGTCTTTATTTTGAGTTGATTTTTTTTTTGGTGTAAGATAGTTGTCCAGTTTCATCCTTTCAAATGTGGCTGTCCAATTTTCCTTACATCATTTATTGAAGAGACTGTCCTTTCCCCATTGTATATTCTTGGCTCCTCTGTCATAAATTAATTGACCTTATATGCATGGGTTTATTTCTGGGCTCTGTTCTGTTCCATTCATCTATGTGTCTGTTTTTATGCCAGAATCATACTGTTTTGATTACTATTACTACTATAGCTTTATAATAGGGTTTGAAATCAAAAAGCATGATGCCTCTAGCATTGTTCTTCTTTCTCAAGATTGCTTTGGCTATTCGGAGTCTTCTGTGGTTCCATACAAACTTTAGTATTGTTTGTAATATTTTGCTGAAAAATGCCATTGGAATTTTGATAGGGATTGCATTGAATCTGTAGATTGCTTTTCTATTTCTGTTTCTTCATGATTCAGTCTTGGTAGGTTGTATGTTTCTCGAAATTTATCCATTTCTTCTAGGTTTTCTAATTTGTTGATGTATAACTGTTCGTTGTCATCTCCTACATAGTAGTCCTTTGTACTTCTGTGGTATCAGTTGTAATAGCTCGTCTTTCATTTCTGATTTTATTTGAGTCCTCTTTTTTTAATGGTAAGTCTAGCTAAAGGTTTATTAATTTTGTTTATTCAAAGAACTAGCTCTTACTGGTTTGAAGACATTTTGCTATGTCAAATAAGCTACTCACAAATGAAAAATATTGTATGATTCCATTTACATGAGGTACATAGAGTTGTCAAATTTATAGAGACAGAAAGTAGAATGGTGGTTTCCAGGGGCTAGGGGAAAGAAAAATGGGGAGTTATTGCTTAATAGCTTCAGTTTGGGAAGATAAAAAGTTCTGGAGATGTATGGTGGTGATGGCTGCACAACAATGTAAATACACTTAATGCCACAGGGCTGTATACTTAAAAGTGGTTTAAATGGTAAATTTTATGTTATGTATTTTTTTTTTTAAATAAATTGATTTATTTATGGCTGCGTTGGGTCTTCGTTGTTGTGTGCAGGCTCTCTCTAGTTGCGGCGAGCAGGGGCTACTCTTCGTTGCAGTGCGCGGGCTTCTCATTGCGGTGGCTTCTCTTGTTGCGGAGCACGGGCTCTAGGCACGTGGGCTTCAGAAGTTGTGGCACGCAGGCTCAGTAGTTGTGGCTCACGGGCTCTAGAGCACAGGCTCAGTTGTTGTGGCGCACGGGCTTAGTTTCTCCGCGGCATGTGGGGTCTTCCCGGACCAGGGATCAAACCCGTGTCTCCTGCATTGGCAGGTGGATTCTTAACCACTGCGCCACCAGGGAAGTCCCTGTTGCGTATATGTTAACATTTTTTTAGAAAGTGGGAAACCTAGGAGTAAATACAACTTCAGGAACTGCTAGATTCATGTATCAAGGGACATCATCGAAATTCTGTCATTCTCTATTTTGCTTCACTTTCTTCTGTGTCGTCTTCATTTTCAAGAAAGTTTAGTGGAGGTAAAGATGGTCACTCTTATCTTAAATTATCTATAGAGCTAAGGACCACAGTCAAAAGAGAGCCTCTTGCCTGACAGTTCCAGCTGAACTTCAGGGGTTGACTGATTGGCCTGGTGTTGTGTCATAGAACCATTACTGAACCAATCACTGTAGCCAGGGAGTAGAGTACTCTGACTGGCCAAGCCTGGGTCATGTGTCCAACCTTGAATCAATCACTATAGCCAGGGAGTAGAGTACTATGATTGGCCAAGCCTGGGTCATGTGTCCAAACTTGAATCAATCACTGTAGCCTGGGAAGCAGAGTCCTCTGGCAAAAGCCAGTTCCTCTTGAACCACATGGACTGAGAATGAAAGAAAGGTGATTTCCCAAGCAGATGCTGGGTAGTCAAAACATGTCCATCACAACTTCTTCCTTCCTTCTCCGCAGAGCAGTTTTCTGTCTTTTCAATCAGTATGGCAAGAGAAATATTGCCACCCTCAGCTCAAGTTACACCTTCCTTATTCAAGAACTTTTAGCTCCAATGCAAAATCCCTGGGAGCATCTGACTAATGCAATTTGTCTAATTAACTGTTACGGTGGGAATGGAAATAGTCTTAGGGATAATATGGCTGCTACAGGCCTATTTCTGTGAGTATAGGGGTAAATTACAAGGATCAATAGGCACAAGACAGATACCTCAAAATGTGTCTTTCACAACAAATAACAGACAATTTTTACAGGAATCTGATGCGAACGGATTGTATGAAAACAGTTTTGGCAGCTAAACGTAGGATGGGTTGGAGCAGGAGAATCTGACTGCAGGAGGACTAATCATAGGGCTACTGCAAAAAGATGACTTTGAAATTTCCAGCTTGGGAGAATGAAAATATGGTGATGTCATCCACCATGAATGAGACTATAAAAGGAATGTCTGGTTTGGGGTGGGCCGAGAAGAATAAGGTGATGAGTTTAGCTTCGGAAGTGTTTCCTTCAAGATGCCTGTGGAACACCCAGGTGGAGAAGCTCAGTAGACAATGGGAGATAGAGTTCTGGAGCCCAAGAATGAGGGTGTATGTAGTTGGGGATAGAAATTTGGGAATTACTGGTATAACGCTGGGTGCTGAAGTCATGAAGGATATGAGATTGCACGTGGAGAGCACTGAGTATAAGGAGAGAAGGCAGCAGAGGACAAAACCTGCATTTAAGGGACTGTGGCAAACGCCCTTAGTGCCCTGCCCATATGTGCTCAGCACTCACTGTTTCCAAATGTGCCAGGGGCATCCCACTGAAACTCTCCTCCTGGGGGCTTTCTCCCAAGTTGAGGTTGGTGCAGGCTGGAAATGCATCTTCTGCCAGAGTAGCTGCATTGGACTGGAGTGGATTAAAGTAACAGCTGCCTGAAGACCCCTCCCACTTCTCTGCTTTGCTTCTCAGGCTCTGGGACGGAGTCTGACACTTGCTCCTCAGGGAGAATTCTCTTTCAAGGGGCCTGCTCTCTTCCTTTGCTACTAAAACAAAGTAATAAATATTCAAAACTCAACATGCTTAATTATTTTACTACATTTCACTATTATGTATGCCCTTGAGGTTATTTACATCTACGGTCTCTGTATAGCGAGGATGCTATATAATGGGATGCTGCACATCTCTTCCCAGCTCTGTCTTCAGTAAAGTTAAGTTAGTACTTGAACTTATTGGCCATGGTGGGAGTATTTACACCACAGAAATCAGCAAAAACACTACAAATTTATTGTTTTGATTTATTCATTAATTTATCGTTTTATTGATTGTCAAGACAGGGAAGGTAGGTCAGCAAACATTTTCTGTGAAGGGCTGGGTGGTAGATCTTTTAGGCTTTGTGGGCCTCTTGGTCCCTGTTACAACCACTCAACTCCACTCTTGCATCATGGAAGTAGCCATGGACAATACCTAAATGAAGGTGCATGGCAGTGTCCCTATAAACTTGATTTACAAAAATAGGTAGCAAGCCAGATTTAGTCCAAGGGCCATGATCTGTTGATCTCTGGGCTAGACTAAAGACTTGAGACCATGTTAATAATACAGATTAAATTTTAAAGTGCATCATGTCTGTAGTGTGAATCATGCAAAAATTGAAGAAATATTCTTCCAGTATTCAAAAACTCTTATTTCTTTTAGCTCACAACATACTTCTTACTCATTTACATGAACAAAAATAATCAACCAACATTCATGTCAGAACTATACTTGTCAATGCAACTAAATGTTAGCTAAGAATAGAAGAATCTAGTCAAAGATCAATGAAAGCATTCTGTGAGAACCAACTGGCTCTATGGAATTTATAATAAAGAGGATTGTATATTTTACTACAATTTGTACTTGTGTGCCAAGAATCTTTTTTATCAGTAAAATTTATAATGAACTTATGTATGTACATATACGGTGGTTGTTAAAAACATTTACCAGCACATGACTCAAAAGGCACCCAGTCCTGATGCAAAACAGTAGATGTAAATAGATCCAGGAGGAGGGAGCTGCTGCCAAATATCACAAACCAACTATATCTGAACCTCCTCCAGGCCTGCCTGGGAACCCTAGCACATCTCCATTTCATAGATGAGAAAACTCAGGTTTGTCCAGAGTCACATCACTAGTGATTGACAGCACTGAAATCCAGACATAAGTCTATTTGACTCCACGGCCTATCCCTGGAGACTACCTCATTAGACACCATGTATTTGGTTCAGAAGAACACGGAAGTTGTAAGTGAGCTCCATTTGGAAATGGCCTAGTGGAGGCTTGGAGAAATTCCAGATGAGTCAATACCCAGGTGAAGGCCAGGCAGGCTTACGGAAAAGGAAGGGGTGGCTATGATGGGGCCACAGGCATAGGTGCAGATTTTAAACGTGGCAGACAGCAAACATTTGGACACAGAGATGGGGATGAATGACTTCCTATGTCAGGGCTGAAACAGTAAGCACATTTCCTCTCATCAATGGTGGTTTGTACTGATGAAGAAATTGTGAGTGCAAGCATCTATCAATCATCCCATTAAATCATTTTGTGATAGGAAGTGGAGCATGCTTTCTAAGTGGTATGCAGTCAGAGATTAATGGGCGGTGCTGGGCCATGGCTGGGAGTAGTGCACGTGGGTTGTAAGGTGCACTGCACTTGTGCTGACGCAGCAGCTTGGGAAGTAAGGAAGTAAGAGAGTGAAAGTGGGCCTCAGAGTTCTGCCTACTTTCTGCCAAAGCATGAGCAAGAGAAAACAGAACAGCACCGTGACAGCACCTTTTGGGGCAGCACCTCCCATGGCCGAATGGCTCTGGCTGGGAGAGGTCATCACTGGGACCTTAACCATGCTGCACCCAAGCACCTGACTAGGGGACACTGAGTCCCCGTTTTCCTCAAGCTTCTTCCAGCGACAAGTGATAAAAAAAGTCCGCTCAAAGGCTTAACCAGAAAAGGAGAATGTATTGGCTCGTGTAACTGGGAGGTTTAAGAGTGGCCTCAGGACACTAAGGACTGGAGCAACGTTCTCAGAAATTAGCTCTGTCATGCTTCCTCTCTGACTCTGCTTCTCTTTGCTCCTGTAGACACTTCCTCCTGCAGCAGGTAGAAGGCATGACTGAGACAACTCAAGGCTACATCATTCCAGCTTAACACTCACCCAAAAGGGAGAGAGCTCCAGCCTGCCAACATCTCATGGGTCTACCTTCGGCCATGTGCCCATCTCTGGTCCATCAGTGAGGCCAGGCAAAGGACTGTTATGTCTGCACAGGCCTGGTGCGATGCTGAATCGGTGGCCTCACCAGAACCACACGGAAGAAAGGGGCATTGCCCACCAAGTAAAGGGGTGCTGTCACTTAAAGGAGGGAAGGGATTCTGGACAAATAAAAGCTGAAGTCCCTTGATTTGCAGAACTCGACAGGGGATTCTCAGACCCAGAGCAACTGCTAACATCAAGGCTGCAATTATTAAGACACAAGGGACTCAGTGTCTTGACAAGACAGGGAGGGAGGGATGGATAACAGTCATTGGATGGCCACCGTGTGAGGGACTGTACTTGCTGGTACACTCGCTGCCTCATCTAATTTTTGTTATTACGTCCTCCTCATTTTACAGATGAAGAAACAGGATCGGAAGGTTAAATAATTGCCCAAAGTAATACAACTAATAAGCATCAGAGCTGGTAAATGGAGGCACGGGTCTTCATCCTCTGGCAGTGAGGAAAGTGCTGATTTCTGACCCCCTCTCTTACCAGGTCTCAGTGTCAAAGCCCTACAAATATATTTTATGTCCCTTCAGCCAGATTTTCTTTGGGCTATTTCCAAAGCTCAAGATGTAGCAAGATCTTGGGAGGGTGGGATGTGCTATGTCAATGTCCCTGAACAGACATAGAAAGAAGTAAAAAAAAAAAAAAAAAAAAAAATGGGGCAAGACGGTGTTGTTTTCACTGCACAGGTGGTCACTGGACCCCCAACCAAATTAACCAGCACTCAGCCTGGCTGTGGAGCTTCCCTGTTCTTATACCTTGTGAAACAAATAGCATGGGTGTTGCAGAGTCAGCAGGGGGATGGAGTCAGTCCCAACCTGTCCCTAATTCCTGCTGCTGACACTTGTTGGCTATATGAACTCTCACAAATAACAACATCCATCAGCCTTTGTTCCTCATCTGGAAAATGTGAAGGATCACACCTGTTTTAAAGATATCACACCAAAAAGATATTATTATCCCCATTCTTCTTATTCTGCCCACAACTTCTGCCCCTTTTCACCACAGTGGAAAAGGGACATATTCTTCACACAAGGGCAGAACACTCATTAGCTGATAAGAACCACTGATATGCTACAGAGAATTTCAACTAAGAAGGGTAGAGACTGTTGCCAAGTCAGTGGTGGGTGCTTGAGGTAAAAGGCCCTGGTGAACGGAGTTGGAACAGCTATTTGGGCCCAAGCACAAAACAGATGAGCAGAGCATGCTATTCAAGAAAAGAGAGAGCTTTGAGGTAAACAGATGCCATAAGAAAGAAAGAAGCAGCATGAGAACAGTAACATGGCCTTTGAATGAGAGAAAAGAGAAGAGCCTACCCCTGGTTCTTTCTTCCTTAGATTCAGTGATCCCAGTCTCTATTTCATCTGGGCCAGCCTGAGGAAGTGTCTACGCCTTATATCAGGACAATCAAAACAGAACATTGAGAGGAGCCAAAGGACCACTGTGAGCATTCCATTTCTGACACCCAATAAGCGTTAGGACAGTTCTTTTCCTGGACTTGATTGAGGGAGATTAAACTCTTTCAAATTAGCTCCATGTTCCTATAGCCAGATCTACATCTGGATCATCTTCCCTCCTATTCCAGAAACCATGGCCAAACCAACTCTGCAAGATATACTGCACAATTAGTGTGCACCTCTTAGCCTTGGCTAATTACCTCTTTTATCAATTAAAAATATTTTCCCATTAAGCCAGGAAGTTGAGAGGGAGAGAGGGTCTCCTCTCTATTTTGAAAGCCTCTGAAAAATCCAGCAAGATAATGTCACTGATTTGGTTAATTTCAGGTGCACATCAGGCCATTCAACCTAGGTGAATTTAATGACTCAGGACAGGTCGGGCGATGAATGTCCCTGTAAATCATTTATAATTGCAAGCATAAAAATTAAAAATCAGTCTGAAGAGCAAGATAACGTAATGCTAATGACGGAGGGCAGTAATCTGAAGATAGAGGTTCCCCGCTTTAATCAGGCCCATTCGGATGACAGAGCGCTAAGCCTCTAGGGGATTGTTCTGGAAACAAAAGGCTGAGAACCTACTTCAGTCTTTAATGACTCACCATGATAAAAGAAATTAACTAAATTTTCATATTATAATTATAAAATTTAATAGGGAATTTTTTCCCCTTCATACTTTTTATTTTTCTCCTAGTCAAGATTAACCAACATACAGTCTGTTCTCCTCACAAGGATGGCTTTAAAAGGCCACATCATGTTGAAAGTCCAGTTTATAAATTATGTCCAGGATGAGGAATCACCAGTGCTATAACAGAGACGGTTTCTAGAGGCTTTAGGAAGTTAGAAAAGTCTTTACCTTGTTTTCAATGTTTATACAAAACTGTAGCCCTCCAAGTCAGTCAGAATCAAAAATGGGGTGAGCAATAAAACATCAAATTCCTCCCTTGGGATGTTTTCAAACTACAAACCGAACACTCTCCTTTGCTTGCCTTTTCTACCCAGTGGGTACCTAATCATATTTCCAAGTCTAATTCAGGTGGAACTTCATCCAGGACTTATCACACTGTATTGTAATGTACAATAGTAAGATCATTGCATTCTCTCCTCCAAAACTGTAAGTTCTTTGATGGGAGACTATTTGGGAACCATGACTGATTGACCCTCCAAACACCTGGCACTTCTTAGGCATTGATAAATATTTGTCAGCTGACTGAGTTTTACCTTATCTCTAGGCTAACTTAGGATAAAAATGAGAGAAAAGTCAAGAAAGCACCAAATCTTTAGCAATGAAGAATAAAAAATACAAAGAGAGATAAGGGGGGGGGGAAAGGTGTTTGTTTTTTAATAGATAAGTTTCATTAAATACACACACACACACTTTCTTGCTCTTGATAATAAGAAAAAACCATGAGGTATTTCCTCTGGAGTTTCTAAATTGTTCCAAGAGCCCTTGATAAAATTACAGTCTTTTCCTGAGCAGCTGGGGTGCTATCGCTCCACATAATTTCCTCTCTGAATGAACTGTAGATAGTCATATTGTGAAGTGAATGAGTAAGGATTTTTTTTTTAGTTGCAAGCAAAAGAAAACAACTTCAATCAATTTAAGGGAAAAAACAATATGTCGGGGTGTATTTTGTTATTAGGACCTAGAAGTACCTCACCAAAGCCAAGGGCAGGAACATGGCTGGGCATGGGGAAGAATGAACTGGGAGCTGGGAAGTTACCTCATCCACAGGGGTTCCAACTTTCTCTCCCATCAATCATATTCCCTGGGTCTCTCTCACCCTCTACACCAACTTAATGTGTGTCACAGTCACCGGGAGGACCTGTTAAAATGCACATTGCTGGGCTCCTCTCCAGAGATGTCACATCAGTCGGTCTGAAGAGGGGCCCGAGAATTTGCGTTTTTCATCAGTTCCCAAGTGATGCTGCTACTGCTGGTCCGGGCACCAACTTTGAGAAACAATGCTCTACATCAGTTAGTGCACAGAGCAGGAAGATGGCCACCAGAGCTGACACATTTGCAGGTCACAGCTCTAGCCACCAGGAGAGACTCACCCTTAGTCCTATTGCCCACTTCCTGGGAGACAGGACTGCCTAGCCCAGTTGGAGTACCATATCTACCCTGAGCCGTCAGCTATGTCCAGACACATGGCTGACTATGGGCATATCACAGTTCCCAGGGAAAGGGAGCTGGCAGAAAACCCAGTGTGGCTACTATGAGACATGAGGAAGTCTTTCATTTTTACTAGACTAGTTGAAGCCTCCATCACAGCAAAAGTTCAGGACTCAGGAAACCCACCCTCAAGTGAAACACAATTTAGAGTTATTCCCATCTCTGCAAACAACAGCCTCTATCAAATGCATAGGGGCAAGGAGGAATTGGACTTCCATCAGGCTGTGTGAGACACTCCAGCAGAGGGTGGGAGAGGGTCTAGAGCAGTGGTTCTCCACTGGGGAAGACTTTGCCACCCAGGGACTCTTGGCAATTTCTGGAGACAGTTTTGGTTTTCACAGCTTGGATGGGGGCGATGAGGTGCTTCCGGCAGCTAATGGATAGAGGCCAGAGATGCTGCTAAACATCCTACAAGGCACAGGACAGCCCTCACAACAAAGAATTATCTGGCCTGAAATGTCAATGTGCTGAGGTTGAGAAATCCTGGTCTAGAGCCTACAAGATCCTAAAAAAATTATAGTCTTCTCATCCACAGCAGGGGCAACAGTGCTCTACATAGTTGAAACTCAGTCCCACCTACTGAGCTGGGGTCCTACACTGCTGCTTGCTGGCTGAGTCAGCTCGGGTAAGCCACAACACCTCTAAGCCTCTGTTTCCTCATACCTGTGATGGGATAATAGGGATGATGGAAGGAATTCAATGAATTAATAGCTGTTAATCACTTGGCCCAGTGTCTGGTACATAGTGAGTACTCAATATAGGGTCATTATGTATCAATATTATTATTATTTATTTTGAATGAAAATGTGGAGGAATTACTCCATGCCTCTGTGATTTGGGGTAGATAGCTCAACTAATTCAGGAAATTTTACAGTGGTAGAAAAAAATCTAGAAGGTAGTGATGTCAGCAAGATGGTGACACAGGTCATTCCCAGCTTCAGTCCTCCTCACAAGAAGACCAACTAGCAACTATCCATTGACAAGACATCACTGTGAAAATCCCAGAACTTGGACATGAGGTTGAAGCACCCCCCACCCCCGGACCACAGAGATCTCATTAAAAGGTGTAGCACCACAGTGAGAGGGCTTCTGTGAGCCTACAGTTTCTCCAGTAGGAAAATGAGAACCCAAGGTAAACATCCAGCTCCCCCCAGCATTGAGAGATGCTTCCCAAGAAGCCCATACAGGTCTCACCTCACAGGGGTCACTGGGGGAGTCTGCAGGGCTTGACCAATGGGGATCAGATAGAGATGGAGAAGGAGGGTGGAGCCTACAACGACCAGTGCTCAGATCCTGGCAGACTGCTTTCCAGCTCGCAGTGGTGCCTGAGCAGAGATTCCAGACAGTGGCTCTGCCCATCTGCCGAGCCAAACCAGTGGCCGCATCTGGCTAGGAAGCTCAGTTAGCAGTTCTGCCTGGTTTGGGACCCCTGCCAACCAGCCATACTGACTGTGGAGTCCATTCTATAGCCCTTCCCAGCAGGGAAGCAATTCTTAGCCTGCCCAAACTGCTGAGTATAGCCTCCAGTCCTGCTCAGTCAGGAAGCCTGGCCAGAAAATCTGGGCAGCTACAGAGCAATCCTTACAACCCCACTTGGCAGAGAATCAAGCCAGCAGCCCTGCCCAAATGTTAAGTATAGCCTCGGCCCTGCATAACCAGGGGGCCTAAACTGTGACCCTGGACAGCCTTGGAGCCCAGCCTACAGCCCTGGTCCACAGCAGAGCCTTGCCTACAGTCTTGCCCAATTGCTGAACATAGACTGCAGCCACATTCAAGCAGGAAGCCCTGCCAGTGAGCCCCATCCAACTGAAGAGCAGTTTCTTGCCCCACTGAACCACAGGATACAGCTGGAGACCCCACCTGACTAGAGAACATGGCCAGCAACCTTGCCCAACAGTGCAACACAGCCAGTGGCCTAGCTGATTGTGAAGTCCAGCCTGCAGCTCCATCCAACTTTGGGGCACAGCCTGCAGCCTCACTGGATCACAGAACATAGCCTGAGGATGCATTCAATCATGAAGCCCTGCCTATGGCCCCACCTGAACACAAAATCCAGCCAGCAGCACCATCCAGTTAGGGAGTACATCCTGAGACCCCATCTGAGCAGGAGAAATTTCAGAGCTCAGCCCATATCCCTGTCAAATCTCAGAGTCCAACCAGTGGCACCACCCTGGCAGGGAACACAGCCTGCAACCTTGACCAACCAGAGATGATTACAGAGCCTAACTAGTGGTCCTACCTGACTGTGGAGCACAGCCAACAGCCTCACCCAATCAGGGAGTCCACCTAATGTGGACGTGAATGTGGAGCCCAGCCAACAGGATCACCTAACTGTGGAGCCCAGCCAGTGACACCTCCCTGACTTCAGAGCACAGGCAGTGGCCTCACCCAACTAAACACCCAGGTAGCAAATCCTGCTTGCTCATATATGCTACCAGCTGACCTGTCTAGTACACCAAGCTGAGCTGACTGGTAAAGGTCTTTCCCTGACAAAGAGAACTTTTAAAGACTGGAAGAGGAGATCTCTTACTAAATGCGCAGATACCAACGCAAAAAATCAAAAATCACAAAGAATCAGGTAAATATAACACCACTAAAGGAAACTGACAAAGCTCCAATAACTGACTCTAAAGAAATTGAGATCTATGAACAGGCTGACAAAGAATTCAGAACAATCTCTTGAAGAAGTTCAGTGAACTACAAGAACATACAGACAAATAAACAAAATTAGGAAAACAATTCATGAACAAAATGAGAAGTTCAGCAAAGAAATAGACATCATAAAAAAAGAAAAAAAAACCCAAACAAACAGAAATTCTAGAGCTGAAGAAAACAGGGACTAAACTAAACAATTTGATAGAGAGCTTAAGCATCAAACTTGACCAAGCAAAAGGAAGAATAAGTAAACTAGAAGATAGGTCATTTGAAATTATCCAGTCAGAGGAGCAAAAAGAAAAAAAGAATGAAAAAGAATGAAGAAAACCTATGGGACTTAGGGGACAATCATCAAGAGAAACAATATGGGAATTCCAGAAGAAGAGAAAGAGAAAAAGAGACAGGTCTATTTAAAGCAATAATGGCTAAAAACTTCCTAAACTTGGGGAGATAAAGGGACACCCAGATTCATGAGGCCTAAAGCACACCAAATAGGTTGAACTCAAAAAGGGTTACACTGAGACACATTATAATTAAATTGTCAAAAGTCAAAGACAAAGAGAGAATTTTGAAAACAACAAATAAAAAGCAATTAGTCACATATAAGGGAGTCCCACCACAACGTGCCCCAATAATACTATCACCAGATTTCTCAACAGAAACTGTGCAGGCCAGGAGAAAAAGGTATGACATATTCAAAATACTAAAAAAAGAATATTGTCAACCAAGAGTACTATACCTGGCTAAGCTATCCTTAAAAAATGAAGGAGAGATAAAGACTTTCCCAGACGAATAAAAGCTGAGGGATTTCATCACCACTAGACCAGCCTTACAAGAAATGCTAAAAGACATTCTTCAAGCTGAAATAAAAGGATGCTAATTAACATCATAATACGTATGAATGTGTAAAACTCATTGGTAACAGTAAATATATAGTCAAAGTCAAATTCTCTAATATTGTAATGGTGGTGTGTAATTCACTTACAGCTATTGTTTAAAAGTTTAAAAACAAACATATTTTTAAAACCATATTAAACATATTAAAAAACAACCATAACTACAATAATTTGTTATTGCATTCACACATAAAAAAGATGTAAATGTAACATGAGTAACCTAAAATATGGAGGCAGATGTAAAAGTATAAAGTTTCTGTATGCTATCAAAGTTATCAGCTTAAAATAGGATATTATAAATATAAGATAATTTATGTAAGCCTCATGGTGACCGCAAAGGAAAAACCTTTAGTAGATACACAAAAGATTATGATAAAAGGTTAAAGCATACCAACAAACAAACAAACAAAAAATCCTCAGATCACAAAGGAAGATAGCAAGAGAGAAAGCAAGGAACAAGTGATCTACAAAACAGAAAACAATGAACAAAACGGCAACAGTACATTCGTGCCTATCAATAATTACTTTGAAGGTAAATGTATTAAATTATCCAAACAAAAGACACAGAATGGCTGAATGAGTTAAAAAAAAAAAAGATCCAATGACATGCTTCCTACAAAAGACTACTTTAGATTTAAGCACACAGATGGACTGAGAGTGAATGGATGGAAAAAGATATTTCAAGGAAATGGTAACCTGAAGAAAGCAGGGTAGCTATTCCATACAAACAATTTATATTTGAACAATACTATAGACCAAATGGACCTAACAAACATATAAAGAACATTCCATCCAAAAGCAGCAGAATACACCTTTTTTTTCAAGCATAAATGAACATTTTCTAGGCTAGGTCATATGATAGGCCACAAAACAAGTCTCAACAAATTCAAGAAGATAGAAGCTATATCGAGTATCTTTTCTGACCACAGTGGTATGAAACTAGAAATCAATAACAGGAAGAAAGCAAGAAAATTCACAAATACATGGAAATTTAAAACATACTCCCAAACAACCAATGGATCAAAAAAGAAATCAAAATTTTAAATATCTTAAGACCAATGAAATACAAACACAATATATCAAAACTTACGGGATGCAGCAAAAGCAGTTCTAAGAGGAAAGTTTGAATAAAAAGAGAGATCTCAAATAAACAACCTAACTTTACATCTCCAGGAACTAGAAGAAGAAGAACAAACTAAGCCCAATGTTAGCAGAAGGAAGGAAATAATAAAGATGAGAGCAGAAATAAATAAAATACAAAAGAGGGGAAAAAAGGAAAGATTAACAACATAAATCAGAACTAATAAAGGAATCCAGTAAAGTTGCAAGATACAAAAATCATTGTACAAAAATCAGTTGTGTTTCTATGCACTAACAATGAACTACAAGAAAAAGAAATAAGGAAAGCGAGCTCATTTACTATAGAATCAACAACAGTAAAATACTTATGGATAAATTTAACCAAGGAGGTTAAAGATCTATACACTGAAAACTATAAAACACTGATGAAAGAAATTGAAGAAGACACAAATAAATGCAAAAATATCCTGTGTTCATGGACTGAAACAGTTAATATTGTTACAACATCCATACTACCCGAAGCCATATATAGATTCAATGCAATCCTTATCAAAATTCTAATGGCATTTTCACAGTAATAATGCAAACAATCCTAAAATTTTCATGGAACCACAAAAGACCCCAAACAGCCAAAGCAATCTGGAGAAAGAACAGATCTGGAGGCATCTTGCTTCTTAATTTCAAACTATATTACAAAGTTATAGTAATCAAAACAGTACAATACTGGCACAAAAACAGACATACAGACCAATGGAACAGAACAGAGAGGACAAAAATAAACCCATGCATATACAATCAACTAATATTTGACAAGGCAGCCAAGAATACTCAATGGAGAAAAGACATTCTCTTCAATAAACAGTGCTGGGAAAACTGGATGTTTACATGCAAGAGAATGAAACTGGACTCTTCTCTTACACTACTCACAAAAATTAATACAAAATGGATTAAATACTTACATGTAAGACCTGAAACAATAAAACTCAGAAGAAAACATAGGAAAAAACTCCTTGACATTGATCTTGGGAATGATTTCATGGATATGACATCAAAAAGCAACAAAATCAAAATAAACATGTGGGACTACATCAAACTAAAAAGCTTCCGCAACAGCAAAGAAAACCATTGACAAAATGAAAAGGCAACCTAAGGAATGGGAGAAAATATTTGCAAACCATATATCTAATAAGGAATTAATATCAAAAATTAAACAACTCAATAGCAAAAAAAAAAAACAACCCAAACAATTAAAAAATAGGCAGAGAACATGAATAGACATTTTTCCAGAGAAGACATACAGATGACCAACATGAAAAGGTGCTCAACATCACTTAATCATCAGCGAAATGAAAATCAAAACCACAATGAGATATCACCTCATACTTGGTAGAACGGCTATTATCAAAAAGGCAAGATATAACAAGTGTTGGGACTTCCCTGTGCAGTGGTTAAGAATCCACCTGCCAATGCAGGGGACACAGGTTCAAGCCCTTGGCCGGGACGATCCCACATGCTGTGGAGCAACTAAGCCCGTGCGCCACAACTACTGAAGCCCACGTGCCTAGAGCCCGTGCTCTTAAAAAATTGAAAAAATTGAACTCATATAAACTGAGAGTAGACTGATGGTTGCCAGGAGAGGGCAGGGAAGAGGAATTGGTGAGGGTGGTCAAAGGGTACAAACCTCCAGTTATAAGATGAATAAGTTTTGGGATGTAATGTACAGCATGGTGACTATAGTTTACAATACTATATATTTGAAAGTTCCTAAGAGCATAGATCTTAAAAGTTCTCAGCACAAAAATAATTGTAACTATGTGAGATGATGGAAGTGTTAACTAACCTTACTGTGGTAACCATTTAGCTATATATACATATATCAAATAATTGTGTTGTACACCTTAAAATTACACAATGTTATATGCCAATTATATCTCAACAGAACTGGGGGAAAAAAATCTAGTGATAAAAAAAAGGAGGCTAGGGACTTCCCTGGTGGCGCAGTGGTTGAGAATCTGCCTGCCAATGCAGGGGACATAGGTTCGAGCCCTGGTCCGGGAAGATCCCACATGTCGTGGAGCAACTAAGCCCGTGTGCCACAACTACTGAAGCCCCCGTGTCGCCACTACTGAAGCCCACATGCCTAGAGCCCGTGCTCTGCAACAAGAGAAGCCACCGCAATGAGAGGCCAGTGCACCTCAACAAAGAGTAGCCCTCGCTCGCAGCAACTAGAGAAAAGCCCGTGCACAGCAACAAAGACCCAACACAGCCAAAAATAAATAAATAAATATTTTTTTTTAAAAAAAAAAAGGAGGCTAAGCTTTTCTGGAAAAGAATAAACAGGGGTGGGGGAAGCCTCTCATCTTTCAAAAAGGGGACCCTAGACCTTGTGAGTGCCATCATTCTGCATTCTCTCTCCATCTCCTAGCAATGTGTTCTTATCTTGGCACTTTTCATACTGAATTAGGGAAAGTGAATATTAATCTGAACTGATACTAATCACCCATGACAGAAAATTCCCACTCTGATCAAACTTTCATAACATATTAGGAGTAAAAAGCCCTCTCCTGCTTCTCACAGGTCAATCTCCATGCTGCCTATAAGTGTATGGCAATAACAAGCATCTGTCCATCTGCAAAAGGCTCCTTAACATAGGGCAGTGACAACGTGAAAACTGAGACTGCAATCGAAATGTTAAATGGCCGAGTGACAAGGCCAGGCTCCATGAAGTGGACAGTAGTATCCACTGTTTGCTTGATTCTCCAGAATGCCAGCACAAAGCTCTGCCCACAAAGATGTCACATCCGGGAAAGCATTAAATCTCGGAACTGAAGAGTTGAAAAAAGCTTAGGTGTCTACTAATTCAATTCTCTCACTTTTGAGCTATCGGTTCAGGGAAGGGAATAGATGAATTTATCTAACCACAAGATATAATCTTTTGTAGGAACTGGATATTAGCTAGAGCAGAGGAATAATCTGAAAGTCCTTCCCTCCCAATGCAATTTATGATAGTTCTTTAAAATTTGGGGCCAGAATCTAGCTGGATTTTGAGGTGTTTTATTTCATTTTGATCCAATCTGATAGTCTCTTATTTAATGGGTTAGTTACATTTCTGAATTGTTTCTGCCTTCTTATTTCTGAGTTGTTTCTGTTGGCTAATCCATTCTTCTCAGCTTATTTCCTCGCTTTTTCTGATTTCTTTTAGATTGATGAAGTTTTTTTTTATATATATATATAATTCCTCTTGTTCATTCTGTTGGTTTAAAAGCTATAGATTGTATTTCTATTCTTCTAATGGTTATTCTTTAATATTTTAACTTACCCACTTAACTGTATATTTGTACAATAAAGTCTCAAATTACTCAGTATTTCTATCTTCCTCCCAAATGGGACACAGATACTAGCATGCAAAAATGACCTTAAGGCCCCGAAGCCTAAAATATTTACTATCTGGCCCTTTCAGAAAAAGTTTGCAGACCCCTGCTCTAGAATAATAGTTTTGTGGGGTAGAAAAATTTATGTTGACAGTTATTGCTCCTCAACACTTTGAATATATTACTTCAGTGTCTGCTGGCCTTAACTACTGCTAATAAGAAATTGTACTTTATGTATTACAGTTTTACTTTAATGTGTCTAGCTATGATTTTTTCTTTATATTTACTGCTTTGAATTTGGCACGCACTTTGAACTTAAGAAAGTCATGTCTTTGGGATATATGTATACATATAGCTGATTCACTTTGTTGTACAGCAGAAACTAACACAACACTGTAAAGCATTTATACGCCAATAAAGATGTGAAAAAAAAAAAAGAAAGTCAGGTCTTTCTTCAATTTCTTGTCAGATACTGTTTCTCTTCCATTTTCAATGTTGTAGTCCTTGATCCATCCTCCATGTCTCTTGCCTTTTTAAAAACTTTGTTTTTTTTAATTAAAATATCCTTCTTGTTAGTATCATATTCTGCTTCCTCAGTGCTATCTTTCAATTCACTAATTCTTTATTCAACTGTGTATAATCTAGAGTTTATCTTATACTTTTTGCAGTTCAGTGAAAAAACTGAGTATATTTTTTATTTCCAAGATTTCTAATTAGTTCTTGTTTCATTTATTGGTTTGTTTTGCCTCTCATTGCTTGTTCAGCTTCCCTTGTCTGAGAGCTTTGCAATTACCTCTATGCAGGTTACGCCCAGTCAGATCTTTTAATGGCATTTCAGGGCACCTGTTTCCATGTATTACTGGGAAAATGGAGATCCAGTCATGAAAAAGTGGGCAACTTGGTTAAATTCCTACTCTGGAGGGTCTGTGTTCTCCAACTTCCATCATTCTTATAGGCCCATGCTTCTCAACCAGGGCTTACTTTTTCCCCTAGGAGACATTTGGGAATGTCTGGAGACACATTTGGCTGTCACAGTTGGAAGGAGGTGGTTGCTATTACTGACATCTAGTGGGTAAAGGATGTTGCTAAACATCCTGCAATGCACAGAACAACCCCAGTGCAAAGAATTATCTGGCCCAAAGTGTTAACAGTCCCAAGGGTGAGAAATTCTGCCACAGCTCCCAGGCAGTGGTCGGCTCTTGCCAGCCCCTTTCACGAGGGAGCCACGTAGCAGCCCCCAGCTTTAAGCAGCAGGGAGTGTGGCCCAGTGAGTGCTGGTAATTTTTTTTACCCTCAGAAGTGGACCTTCTACTCATCCTTGTTGACTTCCAGACCCAGAGTCAACAGGCCCCAGGATTCAGCCCCATTCATTTTGCATTTCTTGCCCATAGAATTAAGCTCATATCTGAGCCAGGCCTTTTATACCTTTCTGGTTTCCTACTTTAATATTTTATATCTCATTACTACACATCTGAAGCAGAGATACTGGCCCAAAGCATGAACTCACTGAGCTATCTTAACCCAGGCCAACTTTCTAGTGGAGCAAGTCTACATCAATCAACCATTTCTTGGTCCTTTTTCAAAATTTCTTTTTTCTATAAAAATGTCAGATATCTTCCAATATGTCCTGATACAGCCTGCAGTATAATGAGATAATACTTCCTAGGGAGAACCTTCTCAGTTACTTTTCATCAGCTAAAATAGGCCTTTAAAAAGATCACCATACCTTGATGAATGCCTGCACCTTTCACAGGAGCTTCTCCTACATTTACAGGACACTGGGGGTTCTGGTTTGAGATTTCCTTTTTTTTTTTTAATTTTTAAAAAATATTTATGTATTTATGTATGTATTTATTTATTTATTTGGTTGCACCGGGTCTTAGTTGCGGTAGGCAGACTCCTTAGTTGTGGTTTGCAGGCTCCTTAGTTGCAGCATGCATGTGGGATCTGGTTCCCTGTCGCATCAAACCCGGGCCCCTGTGTTGGGAGCACGGAGTCTTAACCACTGCGCCACCAGGGAAGTCCCTGGTTTAAGACTTCTGAGAGTTACATTTCTTTTTTTTTTAATTCATTGTTTATTAAGAAATTATGACATAAATGCAGAGTTTAAAATTAACATATGTGATATGAATTATCAAGTAGATATCTATGATTTCACATATAAACCTCTTATATGAAGATCAATAAGATCTCAGTCAACACGTATGATTATCAAACAGATCATAAGTTCTTTACATAATGGTAAAAATGATAAAGACCCTACTGATAAACTTATAGAACTATCACTAGGGAAAAAAAAAAAAAAAATATATATATATATATATATACACACGTGTACTTTTAGTACAAAAATTTTAGAACACAATACAGAGGAAAGAATCAGCTGAGAGTTACATTTCAACAAACAGAAGTTCCTTCCCCTGTGACTTATATTCCTGCTTCCTTGTGGCTTGGTGACCCAGTGAGATCTACAATATACAGCAAGAAGACAGCTACAAAATGCCCAAGGCATGAGTCTCAGTCTCAAATGAGATTATAGGAGTGGAATATGGAAAGGATTGACCCTTTTATCATTATATAATGACCTTCTTTGTCTCTTTCCACAACATACCCTAAAGTTTTCTGACATTGGATGGAGCACAGCTGTCGTCATCAGAACAAGAACAAGAACATCTTGTTCTTCCAAACCTACCGGGTCTGAGCAATTTAGATGTAAGACCAGGACTCAGTTACACATAGCATCCCACACAGTTCCATCTGATTCAGATGCCAAGCATCCGCTACAGTGTCTCCCCTCTACGGAATGCCTCAGCCCAGGCACAGACGGGTCTCCTAGAGATCTACAGCGTCTCCTCCCACAGCCCTATTCATCCTGGGTCTGTTTCTCACCCACCCAAGACACATTCGAGTGAATGAAGAATGGACACCTGGCCCAACTAACTTTTTTTCTGAGGAAATTGGATTTGGGTCACAGAGACATGATCATTTACCTGTGGGGAGCCTAGCTATAAGGTCACATGGAATTGGGAGCTGAAAACACCGGTTAGGGTTTGCCAAGATAAGGCTGTATGCAAGCAGGGCCATCATGTACACAGGCACCCAACTGAGAGGCAAGTGAGCACTGAAACCCAGTTTGCCATGTTGTGTGCCCTGGAAGGGCACAGTTGTCACGTAGGCTAGCAGTTAGTCCTGTGTGTAAATAGATGAGCGTGTAGAGAAGGTCGGCAAAGACAAGAACGGAGGAATAGGCCGCAGTGATGAGAGACATCAGCCCCAGGGAGGAAGAAAGCGAGAGATGGAGAGAGAAGTTGCCTGGGTCCTGAAAGCTATCAAACACCTTTTTCCAGTCCCTGTAACACTCAGCTCTGCTCCCTGCCCTAGGCTTGTAGGAGATACCCTAGTGTCCTAATAAATTCCCTTCATTGGCTTTGTTGAGTGGCTTTCTGTTTCTTGTAATTAAAAATATCCTGTTGTGATTAAGTTGCAGGAGGGCAGGGGCTGGATCTTGTTCACTATTGTATGCTCAGAGCCTAGCACAGTGTCAGCACTTAAGAGTTGCTCAGTGAAGATTTGCCAAATGAATGCTTGGATGAGAAAGTTGTGACATGCACGGTTTGAGAAAGTGGCAGCCTTTGAGACTCCTCATCAAGCCCACCTGGAACAATAGAAAGATGAGGGTTTCTTCAGTGAAGTTAAATCAGTAACGTTTTTCACCAGAAGTCACTGCCAAAATTTCAATAGTCCAAAGAAAACAGTGTGAATCCTGATACTCAAAGGGCTATGATGCTCCCTGGGCAAAAAGAAAATTTATCCCTGTGGTGAAATAAAACCCAGGATTTTAAAAAATGACCGTGAAAATGTTTTCCTAAATAAATAAATAAATACTAACAATTTTAAATTCTTTCTGTAATCATAGATATTAAAACTTGGATGGTCTGCAAAAGATCAGTCCATCCAGCACTGTTTGAAGCAATAGCTCAGAGAGGTTCAATAACTAGCATGAGGTCACACAGCAAGGGTAGGGGAAGGGAGACTGGACCCCATGTCTTCGGCCTCTTAAGGCAGTGTTTCTACTATAACCAGCTGCCCTTGGCAAAGGAGGTTCTTATCCTTTCTCATTTCTCTGCTACTACAATTAAAAAGACACCTTTTACGATACCCATTGAAACGGTTCCCGTTTACTACTCTCGGTCTTTTAACCCTGGTCAAATGGTTGGACTAATGACTGCATTTATGCATTTATAAATTGAGCACACATTTAAGAAACAACAACCCGTCAAATACGTCAGCTTCATTGCAGCTCCATTAAAACAAAAAGTTTTAAATGACCAGGTTACCGAAAAAAAAAAAAGAAGTGCAATTTTCCACTGTATTATCGCTTGCGAAACATTACAAGTGCAAAATGTAATTACCTTAATGCTATTTTTGATATCATATCAGTAAATTACGCCGAGTCCCCACTGTGACACTTCTATCAGGGTAAGCATTATCCTGTTGTGAGTGTCAATCCCCAGGGAAAATGAAGTCGCTCAAAAGGTTTCGATGCTCCAGCAATTAGTCACCTCGAGGCTGCCAGGAAGGGCTGATCTCCGAGACACTTACGGAATGTTTAACCTATAAACATCTAGGACATTTACCTCCTGTTTGTTTTTTCCCCAATTAAGCCCCAGAGAATCCTCTTTATGCAAGCAAAGCATCATTTTATGTAATAAGAACTTTCCTCCCTCTATTTTCCTTCTTAATCATCAGCAAAATCCCCTTCTGCTATTAAAATACACACCACGAAAACTGGAAAAAAGAGGTAATAAGTATATAATGTACTGAAGACTAGTACCCTAATGTCTTGAGAAGAAGAACACACACATGTGATGTGTTGGAGGATTAGCAATCTTCATGTCGAGGAAACAAAAATAATAACTTCCAGCAACCTTTGGAAGCCGGTGATTTGTTTTCTGAAGTTCAGAAGCTTTATTAGGAGATTAGAAAGGATGCAAAATACAGACACACAGACACACACATGCACACTTAAGCTTTGCAAAACAGCTCCATTTACTTTGGGTGTGAAAACACAGTGTGCTGAAGTCAGGTCCCGCTTATAGGTTAAAAACTGTTCGGGCAAAAATGTCTCTGTGTGCATTTAAGGTCTCAATATCATGCACAATTTCAAGTAATTTCTCTACCAAAATGAGGACTCCGTTCTCAGCACTCTTGGTGAGCTCTGTTAAAAATTAACTTTGATATAAATGCAGTAGTAAGTTGTTAATATAATCCAGCTTTGTGATTGAATTTTGCAAAAATTAAAGTTCTGAGGCTGGAGATTGTTCATAAAGAACTATTTTCTCCATAGTATAAAACCAGTCTTTTGGAAAAGGAGCAGGCTTTTCCAGCTTAGCTGAAAAGATGGAAAAATTAAGGTTGGTTACTAGATCTTCAGCATCTCTGCATATTCAGTGTCTATTTTAGGTAGAAAATCATCCCTTAGGCTGCCATTCCATCTGGAAAATGTAATTAATAAATCATCAGCTCTCAGCTCTGCACACTGCCTTATAAAGTGCACCAAAAAAAAAAAAAGAGAGAGAAAGACTAAGATCTATTTATTATGTATCGGCCCCTAGTGCTGCCTTGCACTTTCGTAAGTATCCCTGGATCTCTAGGAAAACAAGGTGCTTGGATTTATCTGGAGAAACTCGGCTCTCTCCTTTGAGCACAAACAATTGTCCCTGCTCTTTCCAACCACTGGATCCCCAAGGCCACGCTTATCACTCATCTCAAGCTCGTAGCTTGAATGAGGGAGGGAGAGGCTGAAGAACAGTACTCCTCAAGGGGGCTCCAGGGCCTGATCAAAGCCCTCCTGTGACCAAAGGCACATTCCTTCCCCAAGGGGAACAGAGCATCCTCAAATCAGAATCAGACTTGAATAGGTTCAGACCCAGGCTCTGCGTTGCCCTGTGAACCTGGGAAAGTGAGCTACCCTTTCTCAACCTCTGTCCCACTTCAGAGTAAGCACTTAACTATTAGCTATGATGAGGATGAAAACAAACTTATTAGTTAGCATGGCAGCAAGAGCCTCTCACCCCCAGGAAACACCTCCTAGTGGGTTCTGATTCTTCAGGAAAGATCATCCCAGGACGCTTGGTAGAAGTTGCTCAGCAATACAAGCCAGTATTTTTATTTGCATTTCTTACAGAGGAAACTGATGCTCAGAGATGTAAATGGCCAGACCAAGGTTAAGATGGTAGCTCAGCTCCCTGGTTGAAAGTCCTGGCCCAGACCCCAGGGTCCCAACCTCATGAAGGCTTCGTTCTTCCCAGCTAATCTCAATGTCTCTCTTGCATCCTGAGGCCAGAAGAACCATTTTAATGCTACATTAAACCGAAAAGTCTTACCTTTTCTTCCCAGCCCTTTTAGCTTCAAATTTACAATATTTACTCACTCTGCGTGCAGCCCTGATTAATGTCTGAATTCGACCATGGCGGTTATGCGTATATATATATTTTTTACATACAATTCCAGTCCTCCACAGCTAACTGGAGTGTCATCTTACTTGGCTTCTGGGTTTCTGTACCTCCCTGATTCAGAGTGCCAGGTATTTGGGATTAAATCCAGCCTGAAATGTTATTTGCTCTGTTTAGCGCTTTTATGATGATTCTCTTATTATCTGCATGTGCTTCAGTGCTAATTGTACATTACAATGGTTGTAAGCAGGCAGCCTGTGAGCAAAACAGGAGAGGGGGTTTTGGAGCGAGCTACTGTTCCATGGACTTCAGACAAGGGAAGGGCCAAAGGGAGAGGTGCCAAAGGAACAGAGAAAAGGGAGCAACCTAGTTTGCAGTTCTCAGATACCACGGCTTTGTGCTTGCCCTGAGGGCCAAGTTAACTGTTTCGGGGCATTTAGCAAGGGTTCCACCAAGAAAATGCAAAAAAGAGAAAAATGAATGTTATTTCTAAAATCCCATGTGGCTGTTCAAAATAAACCTGAATCTTCAGACTCCAGAATTCATGTATGATTATATTCAAAAAATATTTGTAAAGGGAAATATACCATTTAAGTTCTTAAAACAGCCCAAAGACTTCAATGATAGTTGACACACTAATTTAAGCATGAGGTTTAAAATGGTCAAATAATAAATTCCCAACCCTGAGTTTGAATAGAAATTTTAAAAATCATCCTTCTGATATTTATTAGAACTCACAGGAGCAATCTTGCTCCACCCTTTACAAAAACATTTCCAGTAGTTTAGAAATCACAATGAGCCCTGAAATCACAACCTCTAGTGAAATACACTATTATGTTACACATAGTTTGCAAATTATTTTAAAAGACAACATATGACACTGAAATGCATCTATAGAAGTATGATAAATTGAACATAGAAACCAAATTACGTGGTAATTCTTGGCACTTCTATTAGCTTAAAAATGATTTTAGCACTGACATTTTGCTCAGTGTAATGAAACACAAATTATAATTAGAAAACATCTTTGGTGTTCATTCTCGAATTCATCTTTTGCAATCCCTAGTTTTCTGACAATTGCTCAGCGACTGGAGATGAGGGACAATCAACCATTACCAGCTTTAAACTTAACTTCCCATCAGTCTCTAGGATTTCAGCTCCTTGCACGTTTCATGCTGATCTGGAGAAGGGGCGAATTGACGTGGGGTTATTGAAGCCTGAGCTTCAGGGCCCTTCACTCACCGGGGCCTCTTTCAAGACCATGGACCTAATTTTGTGCTCTTTTTTCTTATAAATAAGTTCTCTCAAATGCATAAATTTCCAGCCCCACAAAAATTGCCCCTGGGTAGAATGGATGAACCTTCTTTAAGCATCTGAGCCACGCCAGGGATCACAAAATACCAACCCTTCCTAATCCCTTCACAACCGGGGCTTGGCTGCCTTGACATTATCATACCACAGACAGACACCACGTGGAGAGCAGCTGGTACCACGAGTAACAGGGTCGGTGTTTGACGTTCCTTGTACGATACAGACAGATACTATAGTAAAAGATGGTTTGATCTGATTTTTCTTTTGTTAAAATAAGCATGTTATCAACACTTTGTTAGCCTTTGTTTTTGATATGCAATGAAAATTTGCAGATACCTCTGAAATGAACCTTGGCATTCCAAAGCAATGATGCTGACCAGTTTTGAGTAATCATAGGTCTTTTAAAATTTTCAAACTTGCCAAATGGTAGATAGTTTGGCTTCTCCTTAAACATTTGAAATTTTCCTAAAAATTCCATTTCTAATTTTACTCTGATTTAAATTTTTAATTTATGTACAGCTCAATCCCAAATGTTCTGCAAACTCCATAAAAATATCTAAAATTTCTGCCTCTTTTTCACGTTTTCTCAACTCAGTAATCAAAAGTTTGCAGATTTCACAAATTATTTCTCTAAAGACTGTCTGGAGTCTTTTTTTAATCATTGTATAACTACATTTCATCTTAGAGTTTCTTATGAATACAGCATTAAGAAATTGGGTAAAAAGATCTTATTTTATTGATCACCTGACTTTTCCCAGGTATTAGTACAAAGCTAATATGAACCTCAGAATAATTCTGTGAGGTAAATACCATTATCCTTATTTAATAGCTGTGGAAACAGGCTCAGAGAGGCAAAGTAACCAGCTTAAGTTCAGTCATGTAACTAATTAATAACTGAGTAAATGTGGAGTCTAATCAATTACATCACACTAGACAACTAAACATTTGAATCTACCCATGACCATTCTCACTTAGAGTATACATGCAAAGAATCACTAAGAAAAGCCCAGAATTCATTCCCAACTGTAGTTCTCAAAAATTAATACATGTAGTTTGATAACTCCAAAACAAAGAAAGTGAGGTTTAGGGGAGATGGGAACAACATCAGGGAGAAAGATGAGTGAAAAACGACTCTCTACGAGTAAACATTTTCCAGTTCTAGCCACATGCTATTAGTGGTGACAAGCAGAAACTGTGAAGAGTTGTAGATAGAAGATAATGTAATAATTTTTTTTAAAAAGAGTGCTGAAGTTCTTGGGCTGCAGCTAAAAACTGATCAAGGTTACTAATTCCTGCATCCTGGAAAGTATGCTGGATGCTTCACATTTAAGAAAGAAACAGGCACTAATAGCAACCAAGACCAGAAAGTAGGGGAAATTCTTTTTAGAGGTGCTAGGCTTATCACCAGACCATATACTCCAAGGAGAAGAGAGGAGAGTGTCAGGATGGATCAAGACAATATCAGTTTAGAAGTAAGTTGAGGCTGTAAATCAAAGATCAGGAAACAAGGTCATTTATTCCAGAAAGTGATGTCGTTGAGATGTCTCAATGGGATTCAGTGGAAATGGAAGAGTGTCCACCCAGTTTTAAAGCTAGAAACTGACAGTTTGAATGGAAATGGACAAAGGCTAAAACACCAAATCAAGGAAGATGGACAGTCTTTGGCAAGAAAAGAGTGCACCTCCAAAATGAATTTGGGGCACAGGGTTGATTTTAGGTCTTTTGGCATGGATAAAAAATGACAGCAGTGCTTGATTTTATCTTGAGAATCAATGCCAATTCCTTATTAAACTGTCAATCTTTCTTAACGTCACCCTTTAAGATCTTGACTCAGTGAATGCGCCAGTGAACCTGAAAGCTGCGAGTTTCAACAGCTCTCCTTGAAGAGTAAACACCAGGCTCTCACCCAGAATTTCCAGAGTTTCTGGCACCATTCAGTGCCACCATCATACTGATTTTCCTAACAAGCTACACTGAATTGTTTACTTCATGAATCATTTTCAGAAAACACCTAATCTTGGGAACTACTTTAAAAATAAATAGCTGGTACTGATTTCCCTAGAGCTCCCCAAACAACTAAAGCCTATCACTCCCCAGCCCTGCACCGTGGAAAATGGTGAGAATGGCCATGCTGGCAATCTGAAAAGTTATAAGACCTTGATAAACATCAAGGACATTGTCCAAACCATTTTTCTCTAAAGGATAACTCCTGTGTCATCAGTCCACTTCAGCTCCTTTGGGGTTATGGAGAAGCTAGGGAAGGGATTAAACTCTGATCCCTCTTTGGGGAGTCTGATATGGGGAACTCCTTGGCTTCACAGCTCCCAGGATCATGCAGTGACTTGGGTCACTCATTTGTCTACACCAAGCTTTAAAATGTAGGCAGATGCAGATGACCCAAAAGTGAAGCGCCTGCCTGTGTTCGATTGCCATTTCAATCTCGACCAGGTTGTCGATCTCCACACAGAGGGGCAGCAGGTCTCAGGCTTCTCCTTCTCCTAGGGACGTCTCACTCAGCTCTGCTGCTATGACTAGGGCTCAGCTCAGCCCAGACCAGCGGACCCCACTCAACAAAGGCCAGACAGCAACATGATCAGGCTTTGCTTAAGGACGTTTACAGAGGAACACACACGGATAATCTGGATTGTGAAGCTGAGCTCTCTCTCATCGCACACTTGGTCCCTGAAGACCCCTTCCCCATCTGTGTCCTCCCACCTCTGTGTCACAGAAGCCACATTCTCTATTCCCACTCCATGAGTGCCCTCAGGCATATCTAGAATGCTCTTTGTCTAGATCCAAAGAGGTGAGGTCAGGGACAGACAGGACTCCCTTCTCCAGCTTCCAAAGCCCCATCCCGGTCTGCGGCCCCCTCTCTCCTGGACTTTCACTCTAGGACGGTCATCTTCTTCACAGGGGGGACTTAGCCTTCAGACTCTCAGCATGGGCCTTACTCAGGACCCCACCAGGTCAGGATACAACATACACACAAAGGTCACAGACACAGTGGAACACAGACTGTGGGTATTGGCTGACGAGGCTCTCAATGGCAGGTTTCAGTCATGAGTCATCCACTTAAAAACAGCATGAAGGATGCTCCCTGGGTCAGACACTGACACACAAAGCAAATGGAATGTCGTTTCTCCTCGAGAGAGGCACTAATAGAAATATACCGTGAGTCATGAGGTAAGGTTAAATTTTCCACATTAGTAGCCACGTTAATACAAGTACAAAGAAATTACAGGTGGAATTAAAGTGAATAGTAAATTTTACATAACTCAATATATCAAAATATTATAATTTCAACATGTAATTAATATCAACAATTATGAAATACTTTTTTTTTTTAATTTGTACTACCTCTTCAAAATCCCACATGTACTTGCCACTTACAGCACATCTCAATTCAGACTGGCCACATTCCTTGATAGCCACTGGTGGCTCCTGGCCCCTGTACTAGACAGTGTAGCTCCAGAGGCTGACATTTCAGTGGAGCTGGAAGACGCTCCCATTCTAACCACCTCTCCCTGTAAAGCAATGTTCAAACTCAGAATCTGTCCCCTCCCTTACCCTAGGGATAGTGGCCCGGGGCTTTTCTGGGTGATGTCCTTAGGCCACCCTTTAACACACATGGACTAAGTGCTCTATGCCAGCCAATGGAACAGATGCAAGAGTGGATCACAGCCTGTGCTCGGCACAGCTAGCGCCCAGACCGCCCGACCTCCGACAGCACGCCTTCCTTGGGATTCCTCCTATAGCTACTTTTTACAAGGTGTAAAAAGAGCCTGTTGATAGGTAGGTAGCTGAGCTACCCTACCCAAAGGCTTTCACAACTGCTGTCTTTGACTAAATTCCATTCCACTATTGATCTCTGACCAGTAGATTTTAAGGTATGACACTCTGGATATTAGTAAAGTTATCAGTTAGAAACTCTTCAGCAGCACGTGACAATAACCAACTCAAATTAACTCAGGTAAACAACAGGCAAAGGGCATGAGTGCTTTATCAGCCCGCCTAACTAGAAGGCCCAAAGGAGATAAGCTTCAGGCAAGGCTTCATCAGTTTCACCAAGGACCTGACTTCACATTCTCTCCATTCTGTATTCTTCCACGGGGACATAAGCTTCAAGCTTCATACGGTGGTCTCCAGCAGCTCCAGGAACCCACCTTGATGTCTCAGAGTGGCTTCAACAGCAGATCACCTCACATCCAGTGGAAGAGAAAGAGCCTCTTCCCTAGCTCCCACAAATCCTAGGATCATCCTCTGCCATTGGCCAGAACTAGGCCACATGTCCATTTCTGAACCAATCACTTGTGCAAGTGATTGCTGGCTTCCCTAACTGGCTTAGACCAATCAGGGCCCATCCCAGGAGCTGGAGGAGGGTTTATTCCACCCAAACTGTATGGCAGAGAATGGAGAACGGTACAGTCCTCAGAGGAAAAAATCAAAGTCCCTCAGTGTGAGAAGCTGGGGGTAAATACGGAGAGGCCCCAACAAACGTCCACCACAATCAACATGATGTGTCCAAGGTTGTTACCTTATCTTGCCTGATGTGTGGGGATTCAACTGGGGAATTGCTGAATTCTCTGGTAGTTTCAACCATGTCACACAAAATTAATTTCAGTCCTTCCAGAGAACTGTCATAACCAGTGGACTCCTTTGGCTGGAGAAAAATCTCCCCAGCACAATGCTTTTAAGAAAACAAGCCCCCCATCCTGGATGGGATTTCCCCCAGACTGCTCTATTGAAATCCTGAATACAATACAGGGATATTAAGACATAGATGCTTCATAAAAGTTAAAAAGTACAAAAGATTTTATGGACAAAGCTCAAGTGCTATCAGCTCCTACCCTAAGATTACACAAATAAAGCCTGGTCAAGCATGAGATTGGCACATCTTTCAACATCTAGTAAAGAGATTTAAGGAAGCTTGTGATGTCAAATTTCTGTGAAGAGCTCTTCAAATTTTTCTCTTAAACTCATAGTTTGCTGTGCCACCTCCTTCTGGTGACAAGAGGGCACCAAGCATGTAAGGGGTGGGGCTGGGGGGTGGGGAGAATCTACAGGGATAAGGAAGCAAGGGATGCACTTTGAAAAAGAATAATTCTTGACACTAGAGCATCCCTTGGTATACCTCTGCTCCAGAGGTCTTTAAAATATCACATTCATTTGAAAGATGGAATGCTCCTCCTACATTTATAATCTATAGCAATTACTGTAATTAATAATCAGTGACATCCATATGTGCAGGAACTGTGTCTGTTCTGTTCACCACCGGGTACCCAAGTCCTGGAACACAGTAGGCACTCAGTAAATATTTGATGCAGTGAAATCAGATTGAATTTATTTTGTAGAACCAGCTTATTTTAACACACAGATTCAGTCTGAAGACTATTCCATGTGTTCTAATGTAATTCCTCTAGGTGGCTGGACTGAGGTGGAGTGGGTAGTGGTGGTGGTGGCAGTGAGGGAGGAGCTGAGAACAGAGTGCTTAAATATGACCTAAAAGCAATCATTCCAACAAGTCAACCCTGGGTTGCCCAGTGCTGGGGATCCAGAGACGGAGAGAACACAAGTCCACAGATGTTCAGGGCAAGAGGGGACACCGAAGTAGTGATAGCACAATGTGATAATATATAACAGAGGGAAGTGTAAAGTGATGGGGCACAAAGATGAAAGGACAATTGATTTTCCCTAGAAAGATCAAGGAGGATTACAGGAAAGAATTTTGGATTGCAACTGGCCCTACCAGAAGCTTCCACGAAGACAATACTTAAAAGTCTCCAGAGACCCAGAGGAATGGTGAGTAGGAGGTGGGAAGATCAGAGGTGCCCTGTAATCCCTGGAGCCTTTAAAAGTGGCCAATTTGTCTTCACAGATGGATGAGTCCTCCCTCTTCTGTCCCAGGAACCTTTGTGTCATGTCCCCATCACAGGCCAATGGGTTCCCAGTCTGCCAGAACAAAGCCCCAGCCAGCAGATGACACGGTGTCCTGAGGAGGTTAGCAGGGAGGGACGGACAGTCCTTGCTTTGAAAGGAGACTGTGGGTTGTTTTTTGCCATGCTATTTTGTTTCTGGTGAAATTTAATAAACAGTGGTTCAGAAGAAGGGACCACATCCTCTCCGGCTAGATAGATCTGTTTTTGCCACATGGTTTTCAGTGTTCCTAATGAACTGTTAACAAGCTGTCAATTAAGTGCACAAATTAGGAGAGATGACACGGAGAGGTTTGTACAACAGAGCATACTCCCAGGCTGCAAACTACAGACCCTTCCAGAGAGCTCGAGGGCCTCTTATTCGGACCTTCCAAGGAATACCTTTGACCCAGATGGGGAAAATATTGCAATTAGGTCTTGGTTTGGGGTGGGGGAGGGTGGTTTAAGATATGAACGAAAAGTAAAATAAAATTTTTCCTCATTCTAAGCGTTGAAAATCCTCTTGGCTTATGGCAAATCAAACAGTTAATTCTCTGCTGCAGCTCGTAAACCTGTTTTACTTAAATGGGTGCTGACAGAAGACTTTATTCTGGGTGACTTTTATTGTCATTTCTTTTCCAGCTAATTGGTTCTGTAGGCTTTCTGCTGTTTATCAGGCCCCTCTTCCGAGGGAAAAACTCCACACAAAGGAAGAAAAGTACACAAATGAATAGCAAACTTTAAATGTAATTATCTCTGCTCTCTGCCTGCTGCTCCTTCCCCAGAGAGTCTCCTAAGAAAGAGTACATCTTGCTGGAGGAGCGCTGATTCTCCGGCCCGTTTTATTGCCAGAGATGGGAATTAAGGGAGCGGCTGAGAGCAGCGTCAGGGGTGCTGAGAAAAGAGAGGAGGAAGCTTAGCTCACTGCGGGAGGGGGCCGTGTGAAGTGATACCAAAGGACGTGGACGGTTTTCTGCAGACCCGAAAGAGAAAGGAAACAAAAATCACAAGTGCTCCCTCGGTGAGGACTGTTGGAAGGGTTCCTCACACAGAAATGGGACAACAAAAAGACCAGGTACTGGTTAACTGTACGGAAGAGCCGGACACACTGGGGGAAAGGGCGGCATCCTAATACGGTGAACGAAATGGCCCCGTTGACAGGTTTGTCAAAGGGTCGGTAGGAGTTAATTCTGGAAAGGAGGCCACCAGGAGGGGCAGTCTCTGAACACAGGGAGCTGTTAGGAAACAACTGTTTCCATTCACACCCCCAGAGTCAATCATTTCCCCCAGAAAGACATGGGAAGCTCTGCTGGCTGGGCCCTGAGGTTTGCAGAGCTGATTCCTGACTGGCTCAGCCTTCTGTGACTCAGTTTCCGCACCTGCCGAAGGACTGGAATGATGATGAAGGGAGATGCCCAGAGGCAGGACAGAGGTGGGTCTGGGAGGAGAGGTGGGTCTGGGAGGAGAGCTGGCCAGCAGTCAGGCCCCTGAGGCTCCCGGTTCCTCCTTCCCTTCCTGGGGCACCGGTGCCTCCTGCTGTCCTGCCTATTCTGTCTCAGGTTTCTCCCTCCCTCTGGTTCAACACCACCTCCCTCCCCTTCAAGACTTCTCTTAGAGTCACCCATGACCCTCTTCAAGTCCGATCTTAGGCCCTTGCCCTACCCTGCTGTAAGGTAGGAGCCCTAAGTTTGGAATCTGAAGACCAAGGCTGGAGTCCTAGCTCTGCCGTTCACTGTGTGACAATAAATGCATTTCTTGACCTCTCTGAACTTTGCTTCCTTTTCTGAAAACAGATCACAGAGGAAAAAGAGTCTGTTATGAGGCTCTTTTTTTTCATTTGAAATAATGGAAAACTTTATAAACGAGAAGGCAATAAACTAGAAATTTTAAAAATCTTCTCCCTCTCTCTCTTTTTATCTCTTTTAGCAGTGGAGCCTCTGCTCCAAATGACATCCTAACGTAAAACAGAGGAAAGGCACATGCTTCTGGTAGGACAGGGACAGAGCCCGCATCTCCTTGGCCACATCCTCCAGGTTTTGTTCCCTGCTTCATAGTTTGAAAACCACTGCCCTCAAGTCACAGCCACTAAATTACTAATCAAAAGTATTTTGAAAATAAAATTCCATGCTGTTACCAATAACCTGAATGGAAGATGGCCAAACAATGCCCTCAAATGCTTATTCACCTTGACAGTTATCAATCCAAGATGGGGCTGACTCCCACCTATTTAAGTATAAACCTATGACAATAACCTGGTGTCGTTTAAGCTTCCTCATGGTGACTCCTGTTCCATTCACCACCACGTCAGTGTGTGACCCTGCTCCCTCTACATCTTATACTCATGGCTGTTTATCCTTTAAAGGAGGTAACTTCTGTCCATTTTGTGACTCACTTGTGCACACACACACACACGCACGCACACACACAAACTCTTAATAGCTAGATAAAAGTTTAAGTTTCTTAAAACCAGTCTGAGAAAAATAAGCTACAGATTCATTAATAAGAACCCCGCAATGATCCCTACCATCAGCCACGTTTCCATAAGTGACCACTAGTAATTGTCCGTGGCTGACTAGTGTCCCTGTAGTCAAGAAAGGAGTTTGCTGGACAGAGGAGGGGCTGGCAGGTTTATTTAGCAGAGCTCCTCCGATCAGCTTCGCCTAGGCCCGGTTTTAATTCAAAGTATTCCTGCAGGATTCACCATTACCTTCCCCTTTTTGCACTCTGCCGATTTCATTAAGCAGTTCTCCCAGATCTAAATGCGAACTGTCGTGGCAGGCTGCAAAGCCGCATTCCCTACCCACAGCCCCAGAGAAGCCCAGAGGGAAAGTCAGCAGGCACAATTATAGCTTTCATGTGTCTTTCTGGAGAGAAGGCTTAAGTGTTATTTTATATATTTTCTCTGCACCATGTCAGTGATTTTCTCCGGAAGCACAAGCCTCGGGCTTTTCCCCCCGACAATGAAAATTTCATGGAAAAGTTATCCAGACTAAGGAAGGCAACATTTTTTTTTTCCCCTCAGAAGCATGTGGGCTGCTTTCTGTCGCATGCTGCTGCTATAAACACAGAGTCACAAATAAATCCAAGAAGGCAGAAGAGGGGTGTAAAATATGAACAGAGAAGGGGAAAAAAGAGGGGAATCAGAGAAATTGAGAGAGCTCAGCCTTTAGAGGAAAAAGGAATCATAAATTGCTTTCCTTACAAAGAGAGAATCAGGCCTACAAGGGGCCTTTCCTACTTCCATTCCCAATCCAACCCACCAAGCCAAGGGCATTCATGGCTTTCTTGTGCCCTCTAGTGGGCAGAGGTGGTCAGTGTTTTCCCTTGAGTGACAGCCACAGTCTCATGCACTTGTCGGCCTTCTTATTACATCATGAATTTTGATAAGCCCATTAGCCAGCCAGGCAGCCAGGAGGAGGATGTCTTTCTCACTTGATGACTACACAATGAGGAGTAATATATTTTAATTTAAACACCATAAACCTATTGAGTGCTTAATTAACTTTAACCGTCTTTAGGGGAATGAAGCCAATTTGAGGGGGTCAAAAGGAGTTGTTTCAATATCAAACAGTTTTACATAGTCAATCCATTCATTCGGCCTACAGCTACTGATTAACACACAAAATTAACATGTTAGTAAAAATTCATATTCAGGCCTCTGGGGAAATTAAGATGCGCATGCACAGGGCATGATTAGCACAGCTATTGTTTTCTCCCAACAATATAATTTAATGGGTTTTTAGAATTACAGAAAGAGAGACTCAGTGCTGGTTTGAATTGATTATTTACCACAAAGCTTTGAAATATAGAAAAGATAGAAAACATCTCAAGCCAAAAGGGCCAGGGAACAGAGGCGTTTGGGCTCAGAGTGAACGTATCTTACTAAGGAGCTTGGCCAGGATGAGCTGATCCAGAGGCGGGCTGGGTGCCACAACCAGACAGGAGCTGGGGCCAACAGGAGGAGTGGGGAGAGGTCTTCCGGCTGCGTGGAAAAGCGCAGTAGGAGCTACCTTCCCAGGGAGAAGGAAACTATTCCATTTAAGATTTAATCATACTACACACCCAGCCTATTTCCCAGAAGTATCTGAGGCATTTACATTATTCAAACACATATAAAAAGAATAAATAAAAAGCATACAATTTTGTTTAAAAAAAAAGATAAGGAGTCCATGAGAAAGAGAGCAGGGAGTAATAGAAAAGGTAGTTATCTCATGTGCAAAGCAAATTTAGTTCTGAGCTTCCTGGCAGCCAAGGGAAAAGTGCTAAGTGCACTGGGATATAGAGTTATCATTATCTGATGCCCTTTACGGTAACATATAAGTTTGTCTGGAGAGACATGTTTCCCTCTTCATGCTGAATTTGAGGGAAATTAATTGTGTGGTTACGTACAGAAAGCTCACTGTATAAGAAGATCATCAATGTGTTTAATTACAGCTTAGCAAAAGATATGGAGATGTTCTTCAGAAAGTGCTCCTTGTGTTATCACTCCGTAAAAGGCGAGCACAAAGCTTTAAACTGAAACTGGCAAACCCATTTCTGTAGGGAACTAAAATAATACAGTCTAGGTATATGCTTTCTGATGATCTTTCTTGAGTTCCTGTGACAACAGTAGATTTAGGACCCAGACAAGCAGGAAGGAAAAAGCACTTTTTCTCACACAGAATTTACAGGGTTTTATAAGAACCTCATAACTGACCCGGTAGCCTTCAGTCTCTTCCCCTCTCCAAACCGTCTCTACATGGCCAAGAAATGAAGCTTCCTAAAACATTTACTTTAAGATACCCATCTTGGCTCAAAACCCTCAGTGCCTCCTTCCTCCCCACACAGGTCTGTTTTCAGCCTCATATCTCAACACTGCCCCACACAAATACTCCAGCCAATGCCCAACCAGGCCTCCGGGCCCTGTACCCGCCGTCCCCCGATCCCGCCCTGGGCTGCCTTTCCTCTGCCTTTCCACTTCTTCAAATCCTTCTTTCTCCACCAAACCTTTCCCCACTCTCCTCAAAGGCTAATTTTCTGCACAATAAATAATCAAGGCCCTTCACTATCTGACCCCAACCCTGCTTCTGCCATTACCTTCTGCGCGTCCCAAGCTTCAGGCTACGGAACGCCTGCTTTTCCCCAAACTTACCACCAATGTTCAAATCTCTGCCCCTTTGCCCATACCATCCTTCTGCCTTCTGTCTCCCCTCTTTCAACCTGGCACATTCCTCCTTCAAGACCCAGCTCATCTGATACCTCTTCTGTGAAACTGTTCTGACCCTTCAGGCACAGTTAGTCTCTTCTGCCCTCTGCTCCCAAAGTGCCTGCCCTCACCTATTCTAGAACCCAGCACAGCTGGCTGCGAATATTTAGGTCTGCTTGCATCTTTCCTGCCACACTGGGAGCTCCCTGACGACAAGGGGCGTGTTTTTAGTGCCCTTTCTTTCCTTTCCTTCCCTTCACTTCCCCTCCCTCTGTCCTTCCTTCCTCCCTCCCTCCCTTCTTCCCTTCCTTCCTTCTTTCCTGTGTCCAATGATGCCTGGCACTTAATAGGGCTCAGAAAATGCTAGTCAAACTAAATCACTCAGTGATCCTCACTCACATCTCCTGGGTGACAGGGTCTCATGGATTTGCTTCTCTGTGTCCCTCGTGCTGGTCCTCATGTTGGGGGAAAGTGGTCACAGTCTCTGCTTGCTGTGGTAGGAAGACCTTTCATTGTCTGTCTGTCTGTCTGTCTGCCTGCCTCCTTCTCTCCCTTCTCTCATAGGCTTTTCTTCACCAAGGAAGCCTGGTAAAGAGGACGGGTACAAGAAACCAGATAGAGAAAAAGATAATGGTTGAGAGGACCCGAAGAACACAGCCTTTTTCCTCAGAGATAACTTGGACCCAGATGGCTTTGTTTCCTGGAGCTGGGAGAGGCCCAAGGTCAAAAGATACTAAAGCCCAGTCCTTCAGCAAAGTGAGCAGACCAGCAGTCAGGTCACTTTAACAGGCCGGGGTCAGAGTGATGGAGACAGGGGCTGGGTTGGCTCTAGCCCAGGGGACAGGACTGGGACTCCTGAACAGGAGAGCTGGGGTCTGGGAACTTAGCATGTGTCAGGATCACTGGGGCAGCCAGCAGGGCGGGAGAAACCTCACGGTGGGCTCACAGGCTGGATTAGGTTGGCAGCCGGTTCCCGTCAGAGGAGAGGGCGTCTTAATGTCCCGGTGACCTTGGCTTGTTTCCCCTCCTCCTAACTCTTTTCTCCGTTAACCACTTTGTGCCCACTCTGTTTCTCCACAGGTATCAGAAGATGCAAACATTTTCAACCAAATACGTTCATATGTTCATTTCATTTTCTACTACTGGCTGAGGGCAGTGGAGCAAAAGCTGCTCAGAGGCACACACCAAATCCTCTGGCTTCAGTCTCTCTGTTGGGCTTCTTTTGCTGGGCGCATTGCTTCCCTGAACCATCCGACAGAGGAGGCCAATCCTATCCTGTCACGTGCTTTGGGGTTCACACTCTGACCCCTCCCTCACTCCCCCCTCCCCATACTGCACTATTTCATTACAGAATAAATGTATGCACACTTCATTGCCATTGGATGGAATGAGTGTTTTGGGGCTATAGCAGTTACAAAGCTACCTGAGGTTCAGCTCTTCATCTGAAGCACAAAGGCAGGATGGCTCCCTGGGTATCTGAACTGACCACCCCAAAGGGCACCCTCCACATCGCTGGGGAGGAACTTTCTGGGGGAGGTTTCACACACTCACCTAAAGTCTTAAAAATGTGTGCATCCTTAGGACCCTCAATTTATTTAGGAATTTATGCCAAATAAATAATTGTGGATGTGTTCAGAGATTTAGCTGTATGGACATTCACTACAGTATTATTTAGGGAAAGCTGGAAAGATGCTCGACAATAGATAGATTCCTTAATGAAACTATGGTGTCCAGTCAATGGAATACCAGCAGTCTAAAGTAGATTAATATTTATCTTAATATTTATCGGCAGAGAAAAACATGTTCATCCTACCTTATTAAATCAAAAGGCACAGAAAAAATCAGTTTCTACAGTGTAATCCCATTTTGTTTAAAAATATATGTATATATGTGAATGTACAGAGGAAGTTCTGGAAGGATAGTTATGACGTTCTCAGTAGTTATCACTATGTCATGGAGTCCTGGTATTTTTTCATTGTAATCTTTCTGCGAACCTGCAATTTTTAATTTTCTAACAATAAAATTGTGTTGCCTTTGTAAAAGAAAAAAAAAGAGTTATTTTAAATTATTTTTTAGAAACCTAAACATGAAGCTATGAGCTATTCCTACTCTTATTGAAATATGATCCCCAGATTTTAGGAAACTGTTATCTTGCTTGGCTAAGACTCTGCCACCCAGCACCCATTCCCCGCTTCTTTGGTAATGAAACCCCAATGTTTTGCTGGGTGAAAATCACTCAGCTAAATGACTACATTTTCCAGCCTCCCGTGCAGATGGTGTGACCCTGAGCCTAAGTGCCGCCTGAGGAGACATTTGCAGAAGTGTTATGTGGGGCTTCCAGGAAAACTCTTCAAGAAAACTGACTCCACTGGAAGTTTTGTCCATCTGTCCTTCCCCCTTCCTTCCTTCTTGTTGCCCTGATGGTTGAAGCTCCAACAGCTTTCCTAAATCATGGGTGACTTTGGGTTGGAGGCCTTGTGATAGAACGGTGGAGCAGAAAGGTAGAAGGCGCCTGGGTCCCTGTCATCCCCCCCATGTCCGCGCATCTCTGGACTTCTTCTACATAAAAAAATTACATTCTTGTTTATGTCCCCGTTATTTGGATTTTCTGCTATATGCAGTCATCCGTACTCCTCACTGTTACAGTGGGGTCAACAGTTACTCAGAGGAAAAATAAAGGCAGTAAAAGAACTTGAAATTCTAAATTGGGGTGGCAAAGGAAGCCAGCAAATATTTCAGGGCTGGGCTTTTATGTGCTATTATTTAAAATCATAAATGCTGACATTTATGCAACTGAGGGAGAAAATGCCATTATTTCAAGCAGTAACAGCACAGAGCTATGGCAAGTTATTTCACTTAGAAGATGTTTAACACAGGTACCAGAATTGTCAGTTAATGGGTCAAGGAACCAGGAGAGACCTGCCTTTGCGTGTTAGGGCCTCCTCTTTGCAGACCACAAATATTTCCTTTTATGTTTAGGAAATGTAATTATGTCTAATGCAAATTACAAGCCAGAAAACCACCACAAAGTCTTATTGCTTTTGTGGCGCTTCAGTCCTTCCATTATATTACAAACGCCACAACCCCCCAAAGGCAAAGCTGAACTCCCAAGACGCTGTGGAGAATGCGTAATTGTGCCCATCACAGAATGTTGGGCAAAGCTTCCAATGCGACTTTTTTTTTTTTTAATTTTGGCTGCATTGGGTCTTCGTTGCTGCACGCGGGCTTTCTCTAGTTGCGGTGAGCGAGGGCTACTCGTCGTTGCGGTGCGCAGGCTTCTCATTGCAGTGGCTTCTCTTGTTGCAGAGCACGGGCTCTAGGCGTGTGGGCTTCAGTAATCGTGGCGCCAAGGCTCAGTAGTTGTGGCTTGCGGGCTCTAGAGAGCAGGCTCAATAGTTGTGGTGCACGGGCTTAGTTGCTCTGCAGCATGTGGGATCTTCCCGGACCAGGGCTCGAACCCGTGTCCCCTGAATTGGCAGGCGGATGCTTAACCCCTGCGTCACCAGGGAAGTCCCAAGGCAACTTTTTAACCACAGCCTTCCCCAAACTGAAGCTTTCAGTTACCTCCCTCTTGCCTGACTTGTTCCTTGTCTTTTAAGATTCTTGTCCGGTGTCCCCTCCTCCAGGCAAAGCTCCCTGGTGTTCCCATAATACCTACCGCTCACCACTCATAACAGCTGCCACCTATTGGTCCTTATTAGGCACCAGGTGCTGTGCTAATCGGTGCTCTACGTGGACTATCTCATTTAACCCTCATAACAGTCCTGTGAGGTAGGTGCGTGCACATTCTATAAATGAGGATACGAGGCTTAGAGAAGCTAACAACGCACGCGAGGCCTTGCAGTTATGGTCCCAAGATTACAAAGTAACGATTCAACAAACTCATCCGGCCCTAGAGGCCAAGTCATACCTTCTTGTAAACCAGAGGCAGCCTCTTATTACACTGTGTACTTCCCATCCCTGCGGGGCTCAGCGTCCAGGAGCTACTCACTAAACGTCGGCAGAATAACTGACTGCTACAGTGTCAGTTCATTCCTATCCAACCACACAGACTTGGGTTAAAAATCACCAGATGAAATTGAGAATTAGTCTCCGTACCTGGAAGAAGCAGCCCCAGAGATGGGGTTCAACGGGAGTCTGTTTACGGGCAGTGTGACCCACCGTTGAGGATGGAAGCTCATTTCAAGACACGCCCTTGTACTGCCAAGGGATGCGTGGTTGCGAAGAGTCCACACTTCTTCCTCACGATTCTTCACGGAAAGAAGACAGAACCAACGGCAGCTTAAAAACACATGAGGAGGGACCTCCCTGGTGGCACAGTGGTTAAGAATCTGCCTGCCAATGCAGGGGACACGGGTTCGAGCCCTGGTCCGGGAAGATCCCACATGCCGCGGAGCAACTAAGCCCGTGCACCACAACTACTGAGCCTGCACTCTAGAGCCCGCGAGCCACAACTACTGAGCCCACGAGCCACAACAACTGAAGCCTGCGCGCCTAGAGCCCATGCTCCACAACAAGAGAAGCCACCGCAATGAGAAGCCCGTGCACCTCACAAAGAGTAGCTCCCACTCGCCGCAACTAGAGAAAGCCCGTGCACAGCAACAAAGACCCAACACCGTCAAAAATAAAAAATAAATAAATTAAAAAAAAAACACACATGAGGAACAGCACCCTGGGGGGCAGCCCCAGCCCTCTGCTCGGATTCCAGAAGACAATGGAGCCAAACTCAGAACAGGATTTTGAGGGTGTCCTTGAAGGGGCTCCAGAGCCTCCCGGCGGAGATTCGGCTGAGGCCGGGGCCAGACAAGCAAGGCTTTCCCCTGGTCCCACAGCGAGGCTGCTCCTGGTCTTCCCATTAACACTGAGCACTGACTGAACTCCCGTTCAGGGCCAAAGCTGCCACCTATTGAGCCCCCATTACACACCACGCACGTGTTCCTGCCCTGGGAGGCTGCGCAGAATTGGGCAGGAGAAGACCTTTGTTTCTCCTCAGGAGACTCCGAGAAACCACGAAGTGAAGAATCAGGAGAAGAGGAGAGATCAGGTCTGTTGCCACCCCTCCTGGGAGCCCTCAGAGAGCGCTTCTCCACGGGGCCTTCAGAGGCCTCTCCGCCACCTCGGTGAGCCCCTCCACGCTTGTGGCTGTAGTGTCCTCCAGGGGGAGCGAGCCTGGGCCCTGCGAGGCGGGCACAGGAAACAGGCGGCACGACGGGCACCTGCCAAGTGAAAGCACCGCTTCCAGCGGCAGCAGCATCTGGCCGCCTGGCAACTCCACGGCCGGGTCTGGAGTTGCGCCTGAGATTTTTTTCTTTCTGATTTTCGACATCTCCCCCACCCCACCCCCACTTTATTTTTTTCTTAAAAGCATCCTCTGGAAAGCCACCCCTTGCAGCCCTGCGAGGGGCCGGATGGGGCCGGTCCTGAACAGCTGTCCTCAGTTTATTACGGAAGCTACCTCTGACTCCTTAGCCAACCATAGGCTAAAATCTAGCGTTCTTGAAACTGCAAGTTTGACTTGTGAAGTGAAAATGAAATCCCTTTTCCTCTGGCAGTCTAACAAGGTCACTTTGGTTAAGGTTGTATGCTTATGGGCAGCTATTCAGCTCTGCAATGGACACGGAGCTGGGTCATCATCGGTCTTATCAGTGACCATTGTGAGACCTCAGCATCCTGAAGAGGAATGGGGCAGGCTGGAGACACAGAGACCCAACATCTCCCAGGTATTCCTCTTTCCTGTGCATCCACAGTCACCGATCTCCGTAAATTCCATGTCTCCAATGGCTATTTTATAGCCTCTTCTCTATGCACGGCACCAGAAATGCCAGCCTCCGACATCTTTTGCCTGGGCTGTCCTAAAGCCTCCCGTCTCTCCTCCCTCTCATCTCTCCTCCACGCTGCAGACCTAAAGCACAGTGTGATCAAGTCTCCCCCATTGCCAACTCCTCAACACCACCATCTGGCCCAGATACACTTTTCTATCCTCCTCCTCATCTTTGACAATTCCCATCCCCGCTGTACTCCTGCTTTCTACCCTAAGGACACGTGCTTACCTGTTTGTGGTGTTGCCCCTAAAGTCTGTTCCCACTCTCTGGTTTGCTGTGCTCCTCATTCTTCAAAATCCAGTTCACATCACCCCCTCTGGGATGGAGACGGCCAAACTACACACTGCCCACTCCAGGCTGAATGAATTACTCCCTCCTTTGCCTTCTGTAACTCCTTCATACCTTTTTTGCCTCCCCCGTGGGACTGTCAGCTCTTTGAGTCTAGAGCCTGGTGTGAATTCATCTGTGCATCTCCAGCACCGATACTGCACCTCTCCTATGTAGTGACCAACAGTTTTGAGGAATGAATGACAGTAAAAGGGAAGAGCAGACTTTGTGCACAGATACCAACCTAGGAGCCAGGCTCTGGTGAAAGAGGAAAACTCGCCTGAGATACCCAGAAAGACCCTCACGCTCCTCAGCATGTGCCCCCTGCCAGAGACAGGTCTTTGTGGGATTACCCAGCCCTCATCGGTGAGCTTGAACTTCGGAGCCTTCCCACTTTCCCTGGTCAGATGACCCACATTCCCGAGTCACACCTCTCCCCTTTCTGAACTTGCTTCTTCAAACATTTTCTTCACCTGACTGCTCACACGACCCCTGTCCCCAGTTGCTTCCTGGCTGTGGGTTTGGTGCTGGTAGAATTGACCTTGGTCTGCACCCTGCCTCTGATTAACTCAGCTTCCGGGAGAAAAGGCCTGGGCATCTTCCTCTACCAGGTATTCTTCAAAGGACAAGACGAATGTCTCATTGTAGGTTGTATGGCATCCTGCTGTTACTGTGAAGTGCTCCTGGGTTAGGGGACAGGAGAATAGGATCTGGCCCTCTCGGGTGTCCTCTCTCACTACAAACTCATCTTGATGAAACGAAACTCGTTATCTTCAGTTCCTCCATCCCCATTGCCTCTGACAGTTGATCAGCAACTGGGTTATGTCGGTCTCCCTTCCACAGGCGCACATATTCATCTCCCCTTCCCAGGTCCACTTCCACTGCCCTAAGGAGGACCTCGTCATCCTTCACCTGGGCCACTGAAGTGACCTCCTATGAGCTGATCTCCCAGCATCCAGTCCCTTTCTCCGAGTCCACCCTTCACATCAGAGATGGTCATCTTCCTAAAATACAAGGAGATGATGTCACTCTCCCGCTCAAAATCCTTCAATGGCTCCCCACTGCCTACAGAATAAAGCCTTCAGCTGCCATTTAAGATTCTCTAATGATTTAGTCCTGACTTGCTTTTGCTGCCTCACCTCTGAGCACCGGCCTACAAGGAGCTTGCCCTCCTTCCCAGCAGAATTATCACTGTTCCTCTCAATCCCGATAAAATATCCCCTTCTCTCTGGGCAAAATCAATCCCTCCATTCCCAGCATTTGCACAACACACAGTTTCTATCTTAGCTGAGCACTCCTTCTTTCTGCCTGTTATTTTATTTTGTTGCTTACATTGCAGAGCAGCCCTGCTAGACTGCAAGCTCTCAGGGGCAAGAATCTCACCTCATCCACCTCTGTGATCCTCCACAGTTGCTTTGAGCACAACAGATGCTCAGTGTATTTCCATTAACTGCAAATGAAACAAATGAATCAAAGAAGTTACCAGTTGTGTTTAAATAGCTTCCTACCTGTGGTCAGGATCATGGTATGAAGCAGCTCTGGAAGAGAAAATGGCTCTCAAGGAGCTCATAGTATATTTCAGATAATATAGGTGAATGTCCAGACACTAAAAGCCACAAAGTAATGTAAAGAAAAACAATGTTCTTCAAGCATGCATGCAAAATGAAGCAGAGATTGCACACAACTTATAAAGCCTGTAGAGGTATTTCCACGCCATGACGAAATCACATCTGAGATTTAAAATACTATTGACTTTGTTTGGGGAAACAAAGACTCTCTGAAAAGCCTTAATATTGTTGCATGTAACTGTTAGATTATGTCATCATGATCAGTCCAAACAGGGGACTTTTCTGGCGCATTATAGCCTAGTGATTAAGAGCCAGACCACCTGAATTAAAATTCCAGCTCCACCGCTTACTAGCTGCATGATGTTGGGCAACGACTTAACCTTTCTGTGCCTCATTTTTTTCCTCCTGTAAATGGAGGGCATAATAAATACTTACTTCATTGGATCTTTGAGAGAACTAATTGAGTTAACACATATAAAGTTCTTAGAACATAGTAAACCCTATGTCAACATTGACTATTATTTTTAAATATACCAAATTTCCAGAGAGGGACAAAGAGATTGTCCAGCTAACAAGCATTTGTGTAATACCTGGCATTGAGGTACTATTCTTTCCTTCCCATTTTTTTTAGGAACTAACTTCTAATGAGACGGTTTTGTTGATTTTTTTAAGTCGTTACCATCCATTAAGGGTTTAGTCTTTTCATGGAGTATGTATATAAATTAATCATGTATTCAAAAGGAACACAGTATAGTCGCTAAGAGCTTAGCCTCTATAGCCAGGCCTCCTGGATTATCCGTAGGTGTCTCCACTCTGTGACTTAACCTTCTGCCTGAGGCCTCCCTCAGCAGGTGCGGGTCACCACCTGTGACCTCTCTAATCTGCTGTTTCCTTCTCTGCCTTTACACACAATCCTGTCTCCCCTGCAAGACTCCAACCATATTGTGGGCCTAGCACCTTCTAATACAGTGCCTTGCTCACAGCACAGTAAAACCCAATAAATGTTTGCTGGTTGACTAGTTTTCTGATAATGCGAAGTACCGTAGGGCTACAGAAGTAGTTCTCACCCCTCAGCCCCAGGGGCTATTTTGCCCACAGGGGACATTTGGCAATGTCTAGAGACATTTCTGCTTGTCACAACTGGAGGGGTGCGTTACTGGCATCTAGAGGGTATAGGCCAAGGATGTGCTAAATGTCCTACAACGCACAAAACAACCATCTCTCCACAATAAAGAATTATCATGCCTAAGATGTCAACAGAGCTGATGTTGAGAGACTCTGGGTTAGAGCCATAAGAAAAATAAAAAGAAACAAGATTTGGAGAATACACTTACAACAATAACACATTGGTAGAAATGGAAGGTTCAGCTAGATTCTATTTCTCTGAGTACTGCTCATAATTTTAGAAAAATTACAGTGAATCCTTGTGGCCCCAAACCACATGATAATGCTAATTTGGAGATATGGTAATCAACAATTGGCAGCAAACTCACCCCAGCCTTTCCATTCACCTCTCAATAAGCAATAATGCGACCCTACATTTTATGGGGTGGAATTCTGGACCCCACTGATGGCATTATGGTAGGGTTAGATTGTAGTTCCATGGTGTTAGCAGAGATTATGAGCAAGCTAATGCCACTGTGGCCAGTCGAGTGATTTTTTATCCAACCTATGGGGCTTCACTGGGATTGGTCTTATTTACATTCTTTTTAACCTGAACGGCATTTCTCCTTTCATGTCGGGTTAAGCGCATGGGCTTTGGAGATGGGCAGAGCCAGACTGCACTCTCTGTTCTTCCAGTGGTCTGTGCACCCCAGAAGGGCAGGGATGGGGCTGTGTCACGACCACTGCATATTCAACCCCTGAAAAGTGATGGCACCCAGGACACATCTGTGGAAGGAATGATTGCACTCACTCGCTCTTATCTCATTCAGACTCACTTTCTTCATCTATAAAATGGAGAAAATAGCACCTAGGGCAGCAGTTGTTGCAAGAATGCAATGAAGTGAGATCATGTATGAACAGATCAAGCTCCCAGTACAGGGTTGGACACAGTTCAGTGAAGGCTGCTATCCCTCCATCTAAAAACTAGTAACCATCTGCTGGCTCTTTCAGAATCCTGAAAGGTATCATGATTTCCTCCCTGAATCCTCTGTTCTTCAAAGAAGCACTGTCAAGCCAGAGGAAGCTCTAAAGCACTGGGGTGGGTTTATTTTTCTGAAACTAATTAAAAATCAAAAGTTCTGCCATGATTTCTAAGCCAAATTTATTCTCACATATGGGCTTCCCACTTTAAATTTTAATTTGATTATACATATTTCAGACTAGCAACCGGAATGGATGAGGGCCAGGGTCCTGTCTTTTTATATTTTCTCAGCATTACCTACCTACAGCAGGTGCCTAATAAATAGTAAATGAACAAAGGAAAGGACCGTATCCTCAGGTTTTAGCTACCAGATTCCCTAAGGGTGAAGACTAGTTATACAAACATCAAAGCTTATCTATTTGTACTCTGGTTCACAATTGAACAGAAAGCTATCAAGATGAAAGAGTTTAATTGTAGCGTCAACGCTTCAGATAAAACCTTGCAGACCCCACAGCTGCTGAGAGAATTTCCATAAGGCAGCGTCTGTCAGTACACAGACAGGGAAGGCAGCATGGCAGAGCAGAGCAGGTGAAAGGGCTGGCTCCAGACCCAACTGGGTTCAATTCTTGGTTCCACCAGTTTCTAATTGTGCAACTTCAAGTCTCAATTTTCTCATCTGTAGAAGGGCAATAGTACACCTGCTGCTTTGGGCTGAATTGTGCCCCCATCCCAAATTCATAGGTTGACATCCTAACTCCCAGTACCTCAGAATGTAACCTTATTTAGAGATAGGCTCTTTACAGAGGTAATCCAGTTTAAATGAGGTCATCAGGGTGGGCCCTACTCCAATACGACTGGTGTCCTTACAAAAAGGGGAACTGTGGAGACAGACAGGCACAAGGGGAACTTTGGAGACAGACAGGAACACAGGAAAAATGCCCGGTGAAGATGAAGCAACAGATCGGGGTGATGCTTCTACAGGCGAAGGAACACCAAAGATTGCCAGCAAACTACCAGAAACTAGGGGAGAGGCGTGGACGGATTCTCCCTCACAGCTCTCAGAAGAAGCCAAGCCTGCAGACACCTTGATGTCAGACTTCTGTCCTCCAGAACTGAGATAATAAATTTCTGTTGTTTACACCACTGTTTGTAGTATCTTGTTATGGCATAAACTAACACATCTGCCTTGTAGGCTTATCATGAGGAGTCAAGATAAAGTTATAAAAAACACATTCCACAGCTAGGTGACAAAGCTGGTAGTTGTTGTTATTACTACTTATCACAAGTTGAGGGCCTTTCCTTGGTGGTCCAGTGGCTAAGACTCCGTGCTCCCAGTGCAGGGGGCCTGGGTTCAATCCCTGGTCAGGGAACTAGATCCCACATGCTGCAACTAAAAGATCCTGCATGCAGCAACTAATAGATCCCGCACGCGGCAACAAAGATCCCACATGCTACAACTAAGACCCGGCGCAGCCAAATAAATAAATAAATGTTTTAAAAAAAGAATATCACAAGTTGAAATAACATAGATATCAGACACACCTGTATGCTGAACACGGGAAATATCCTATTGTCTGAATATAAGTCAACTCCCTAAATGCGAATTTCCCATTTGTTTCCAATGAGAAAACCAGGGAAAAAACTTTTAGGGATATAGACAAAATAGCCAAACGCCTACTTATAATACGTAGTGCAACTGAGTGACACATACACAGGCAAAATCGCATATATAGAAAATCATACATTGTTTTATAAATAATGCTTTTCCCATTTCCATATTTCATGAAATAATTTTATTCTAACATCACTCTTCATCACCTAGGACTTTTTTGAGTCTTTTTTCAAGAGAACTTCATCTTTGTTTCCATCTAAGTTACTTGAGATGCAGCACTTTTGAGTCTGTGTAGGATGCTAACACAAAAATTTTATCCTACACCACAGTACTATTTTCCCATACCACTGTAACTGTTGTGGGTTTTTTAATTTATTTGTACTTATATGTCTATTCATTACCTTCACAGCATGATCACATTGCTTTGTAAAGTGATTTCTAAAAGGTGCATTTATGACAAATTCTAACTGTTGCCATTGTGAAATCATACCCAAAAGAGTAATTCCTAAATCAGTGTTGGGAACCTCTCTAAGCATTGAAAACTAAGGTTGATTTAGGTCAATTCAGGCTACTGTGATTTTTCAAAGTAAAACAATTGAAAGAGAATCCCATTACATGAGACAACTTGAAAGACTTGAACATAAGTAACTTCTTTTCTGAGGGGCAATTCCGGGGGGAAAACCCAACACTTTAGTTCAGACTATAAGCAGTTTATGCACAGGTGACTTTATCAATCCCAAACTTTTTCTTATGTCCCACTGATTCTCACCCTTCAGGGCCAAGTTCAAATGTCCCTTCCTCTATGAAGCCCCTCCCCCATGTAGTTGGAATGACTCTCTCATCGCTTAGCTCCCACCGCACACAACCGTCCATCTCCCAGAGTTTCCTTTAGCGTGGAACCAGGGTGCTTGTGTTAGTCACCCTCAGGCAGCACCTTGCCTTGCAAACAATAGGTTCCTTTTTCTTTAATGAAGGACAGAAAATAACTTTAGTCTTTTCCTCTGGCTATAAAGTTATTACATATTTATTGTAAAAATTTCAAATTTCATAGAGATGTTTCAAGAACAAAGTCCATTCTAAAACTCCCCCACTTGGGCTTCCCTCGTGGCGCAGTGGTTAAGAATCCGCCTGTCAATGCAGGGGACACGGGTTCAAGCCCTGGTCCGGGAAGATCCCACATGCCACGGAGCAACTAAGCCTGTGCGCCACAACTACTGAGCCTGCGCTCTACAGCTTGCGAGTCACAACTACTGAGCCCAAGTGATGCAACTACTGAAGCCCGTGCACCTAGAGCCCGTGCTCCACAACAAGAGAAGCCACCACAATGAGCCTGCGCACCGCAACGAAGAGTAGCCCCCGCTCACTGCAACTAGAGAAAGCCTGCGCACAGAAACGAAGACCCAACACAGCCAAAAATAAAAATAAATAAAATAAATTAATTAAAAAAAAAAAAACTCCCCCACTGTTCAATTTTTCATGTATGTACTTCCAGAATTTTTGCTATGTGCACACAGCACATACATACTCTTACATGTGCATACACATACATATACATTGAGACACATTTTAAAACAGATGAGGAATCATGCCATAACAGGTTGTTTTGTAACTTGCTCTTATCACTTAATAAATTATGCACTCTTCCTATGTAAAGAAATACAAATTTATATTATAATTGTTAATGGCAGCATAGTATTAGAATATCAAAATTGACTTAGTCTTTCCCCTACTGACGGACTTTGTTTCACATTCTTTTATAATCACAAATAATGCTACAATGAAAAGCCTTGAAATTACAGCTTAGAAAAATGATCATTTTCTTAGGATAAATTCTGAAAAGTAGTATGCTAGTTCAAAAGGGTATACTTAATGTCAGTTTTAGCTACTCCCAGCAACAGTGCAGAAGAATGCCTGTTTCCCGGGGTCCTCACCAAATTAGAACTACTATTGTTTTTAATCCTGGCCAAAATGAAAGAACATAAAAAGTAACATTTCGTTGTTTTAATCCCCATTTTTATTACTCGTGTGTTTGAGCATCTTTTTGGTTAATTCAATTATACAGTTGTTTATTGCACAATACAGTTATTTATATTGTATTAAATATATTTGAATCCAGTACAATTGTTTACTGTACAGTGTAATTATCTATTGTATTCATTATAGTGTATCATTATTAGGTTCTTAATAAATATTTGCAGAATAACAATAGCTAACACTGGTTATGTGCAAGGCCTGTTCCAAGCACACCTCCACATGGTCCCACCTCCTCTGGGCCATCTAGGTGTCTTTATTGTTGATTAGGTGAAGGCTGTCATTTAGTTTGAACAGGGGTCTGTATTAGTATGTTCGAAATACGATTACTTTTTGAAAGAATGGTTATATTTGTTAAACATTTTACGTACTTTTCCTCATTTTATTCTCCCAACAACCTTGCAAAGCTGGCACCATTACTATTTTAATTCTCACTTTGCAGATGAAGGAATTGATGCATGGGGGCCTTAGGTGACTTGCACAAGGACACAGGTCTAAGACACACAGTCACAATTTGAACCCAGGTTTTCTGATTCCAAAGCCTCCATCCCTAACCACTACACCAGACTGCTAGTGACAGAAGTCCCTGTTAGGGACACAACATCCCCCAACAGAAATAGTAGCTGGCTCACAGGCCCCTCAGGGCCTCGTCTCTTAAGTCAGAAGGGACATTTAAGCCTTTAAACTAAAAACAGTATGAGTTAGAGACGTATTGGGGCACTGGAAACCCCTATGCTTCCACCCAGCTCTTCAACCCCTCCATCAGACACAGAAGAATCCCTGAACTACAGACAGTCCAGGGCTGGACAAGTCACAGAGGGGAGTGGATTCCCCCCATACAGAGGCAGGAGAGGTCAGGCAGCACCACCACCTACACCGGACGGGCCCATTCCATTTAGAAACATAAACTAAGAAGCTTTGTTAGCCAAGCAAAGAGAGCAGGAGAGAGCAAAGTCAGAGAGAATAAGAGTGAAGGAGAGAGGGAAATAAATAAGGTGACATTTTCTGAGTGCTTACTAAACAGCAGGCACTGTGCTATGTGTTTTTGGTAAGTCGTATTACATAGTCCTCCCAACTACCATGTGAGGTAGGAATTAACATATCCAATTTGCAAATGATGCTTGTGCAAGATCACACAGCAGCAGGGCAAGGATTCAAAGCCAGGTTTCTGATTCAAGACTAGGAAGGATCCCCTTGGGTTCTACAGATGTGCCTGGGTGGGGTGAAGAGCAGACTCATGGGACAAGGTTTGGGCTTCTGACATCACATCAACCAGCACTCCATTTTAATCTGCTTTGTAAAGGAAGGGCAGCTCCAGGCAAGGGTTTATTGGAATGAAAGGGCTCCATTGCTCAAAAACCACAGTACCACGCCACATCTGGTTCACACCTCCCTTTAACCATCAGTCAATCCCACTACATAGGCACATACTAATCACTTACTGTGTGCAAGGCTTCCTGTGCTGGCAGTGGCACTATGAAAACAAACCAGACATCAGGACACTGCTCTGATCTCACACTTTCTACATTCCAGTAGAGGAGAGAAGTACTGCACCTGACAGCAACAGTGCAAGGCAGGTATGGTAAATGCGAGTGAAGAAGCAGGCAAATGTAACCAGCTGCATGAAATAAGGGGAGGTTTTGCTGAAGATGCATGTTAGAGAGGGTCATAGGATTTATTTTTAACCAAGAGGGCAGAAGGAAGCAAAGGCAGGAGAATGTAGCGTGAGGTATGTTCAGGGGATGAAAAATCGTCCTTATGTCATGAGCACAGTAAGGAACACTTGGACACACAGGGGGCATTTCAGGGATGAGGAACCCCCAGACCAGCAGTCAAAGCTCTAGTAGCCTTTGCTTCCCTTGTTATGCTGAGGAAGATGAGTGAAAGCTAGAGCAAGGTCTGTACCTGACAACCTTGTTGAGTCTGAAATTCCTTCTCAGGAGCCAGGTGTGAACAACATCTTCCCTCCAGAAGATGAGGCCAGAAGAGCCTTAAAATGAGCAGAGATTGTTTGTTTGTTTGTTTGTTTTAAATATAAAATGTAAAATGTGCATTCCTTTTGACCTGGAAAATTCTCCTTCTGAAGAAGAGATCTGATTACAGAAAATATTGTAATAACATAAATGTCCAACAGTAGTGTGCTTGGTACATATATTAAGACACCTTCCTATAATCACACACTATACAGCTATTAAAATTAATGTTGGGGACGAATACCTACTAACATTGAAAGATGTCCATGATATTTGTTAAGTAAAAGAAATTAAATTATGAAATAGTGCTAGAATATTATTCAATTCTTACAAAAAAAAATAATGTATGGAGAAAAACACCGAAGTGTTCATAGAGGTTATATGATTATTGATGAGTGTGGACTTACTGGTGATTTTGGCTTGTCTATATTTTCTAAAGTTTCTACAATAAACATTTATTATTTCTGAAATAAGAAAAAAACCAAGAAGTCAATTTTAAATGTTCTTTCTACCCAGTATAAAGACCTAGAACAAGTATGTGGCTGGCTGTGATTCCTGGCTCTTATTTCTGTGACCTGGCTTGTTCCTAGGCACAGAATTCAAGGTTGGATATCAGAAAGTAGAGACTGAATCCTCACACGGCCCCTGTCCACTGGAGCATATGCTTCTCAACCTCTCCATTCCATCACTGCTATTTCATTTAATGGGAAAAAAGTATTTGAGTCAATTCATACCTAGTGTGTATAGGCTATTATTTAATAGTAAGAGCTGTCATTTATTATGCATTATTTCCATGCAGGGCTCTGTGCTAAACACCTTCAAATTACCTCATTTAACCCTTCAACAACTGTGAAAGTTAGGTATCATTATTTCCATTTTACAGCCGAGGAAACAGAGGCCCAAAGATATGTCACTAGCCTAATCCCTAATGACCAGTAAGTGACAGAACCAGGTTTCAAACTCTGGTCTGTCTGACTCCAAAACCTTCTTCAGTCTTTACAATTATATGATTCTGTCCTTGTAAGGAACCCATTTATTAATCTTTACAGAGAATGCATATGTGTTGAAAGAGGTCTTCCAAATGTCCTGGGACTGGAATGAAAACCTCCATCCAGGAAGTTGTCAAATGTGAGGTAATAGGTGGCAGCTGTGACAATAAATTATATTAAAAAAAAGATATTAAATGTACTAATCAAAACTCATCACCTCCTCATTAATTTACTACATTTTCCTACCAACTATGGTCTTACACATGTGGTGGAAATACTATAAAATGGTACGCTGCTGCATATCTCTTCCCAATTCTGCATTCCATGACATCTTGTTGGTAGCTTGAAACTGGTTACGGTGGGAGTATTTACACCATGGAAATTAGCAAATGCTATGAATCAAGGCTTGATTTTTTGTTTTGTTTACTGTCTAGACTTAAGAAGGTGATGAAGAAAATGTTAATAATATAAATTAAACTTAAACTGTGCTATCTTTAGCTGTTATACTGTGAGTAGTACAAAAGAGATGAAAAAATATTCTTCCAGTATCTAATATCTGCCTCACTACAGAAGTATCTCATGTCATTGACAAATGAATAAAGTACTGATATACATCTTTGTTGGGTCATTCATATTGGAACTGTACTCATTCATCAATGATGTGAGCAACTTCTTTGCTGAATCAGATTGTAATCAGACATTTATTTGCAGTCTAGCTTTGTCAAACTATGCTTGGATTGCTACTATAGGTTGGTTACAGATACAGGAGTTCAGCAAAAATCAACAAAAGCATTCTGTGATAATTAGCTGACTATGAGATTTACAATACAATGTGTTATATCATTATTTGTAAGTTGTGGGCTATATATCTTTCATGTCAGTATGTTATAACTTTTATGTTAAACATGTTAAGCATACCCTTGGACAGAACCATGGACAACCTACATAGTTCCTCCAGCAACAAATTCTCATAGTTGTACAGACAAAGTCTTCGGGGATCCCAAGGAATCCCTAGGGGAGTGACATTTCAGACCTGGCCCCTTCTCAAAAACACGTGTCCCAACTCCCAACTTCTTAAGGTCACTTGATCTCTAGGCCCACCTCTCAAAGAGCTAACCACAGATCTCTTAATAGAATTAGAAAGTCTCCCCTGGACCATGAGCTGGAAACAAAATAAACTGGGTTGGAACCTTGGAAAAACTCAATCACAGCCTCTTAGTTACATGTGAATACTTCATTGTCACACTTACCAGGTGACATAGTTACTGATTTACATGTCAATCTCCCCTGCTAGACCATGACCTCCATGAAAACAGGGGTGTCTCTCATTCATCCCGTGCTCAGCTAGAGTTCAGTCAATGTTCTTGAGCTCATGCATGAAGGCCTAAAGAGAGGGAGGAAGGATCTCCTTTACAAATCTGGTGTTGGCAGAATTAACATCTGTCTCACTGTGTTATTTAGGTATTTCCTGCATGGTTCAAGAGCAATGTTTTGATTGTGATGCTACATCCAAATAGATGCAATAAGTCATCCAAATTTTTCAAAATATACTACACATATACTCGTTGTTCCTACTATATAGGATACATGACCATCACAATTGATGAACAATATCCTTGGAGTTCATACAAACAAATAAGCTGCCTTTGCAAATATAACCCCCAAATTTCCAAACATATGGAGTAAAGACACTTTACAAGTACAATGTAGACTTGGCTCTTCAAGTTTTGTATTTGTAGAGTAGGGGCAAGAACAACCCATGGTTGTGTGACTATGTGTGATGGGAGCAGGTCCCACATGTACAACTTTATCCAGGGGGTATCACGTCTACCTGTTTCAGAGTATGCAGGAACCCATGCCGAGGGCACTTTGGGGACAGGAGACTGGGATGCAGAGAGGTGACTGCTTTTCTCCAGAACACAATTGATCCTGAGAGCAATAGCAGGCAATACCCACACAGGGACTGCTGCAAAACCAGCCACGGCTTAGACAGTTTTCTAAGTTGTGCATAGAATTTTTTAAAAAAAGAAGAATACCAAGCCATACACTTAAGGTAATTAAGTCATTACTTAATTCAATCAATGGAATAACAGACATCAAAATAGGACCGGAATTCTCCTTTGAGATCCAGATGGATATTGGTACTGGCCCACCAACCTGAATTCCATGCTTTCTACGGCTTTTAATTTTTCCTTTCAATGACTGGAAACCAAATACAAAATTTTATCTTCCTAAATTCTCTCTCACTAGAAGTTGGGAATTTTCTGACACAAGAAGCTAATTAAAAACACATTACTACTGCAAGGGTTGCCTTGCAACTCACCTGGCATCTAGGGGTTAATCTCACACATTTAATACCCCACCTTAAACAGGAATTATAGGAGATAGGAAGCAGCTTTCATGACAACCTCCCTAAGATGGTGTTACTTCTTCAGAGCACAACAGTCTAAAAAAAAGGCCATGCAAATGGAGATAAATGGTACGCAGGCCACCGAGGTAATTAAAAATGTATTTTCCATCTCCTAGTAATTGAATTGTGTACAAGCTGCAAGTTAATGAGGTTATCTACCCTCGAGCACTGACAGGAAAGCAGGAATAATTATCTTTCAATTTTTTCTTATGTAGCAATTAATTTTAACCATTCGCCTACACCCCACTTCCACTCCCCTCAATCCAGTCAGTCAAAGTCATGGCTAAACCGAATTGACAAGCAATTGATACGGTGGCGGCACCAAGCTGCCGAGGCGGGCAAGGTAATCAAGGGGCTGCAGCTGTTGAGGGCTAAGCGCTTCCAGGTGAATGTCGCCTGAGATTTCGCATTCTGACACTCGGAGGACACGGGACACACAGTGGTGGCTGACAGAACATCTGGTGCCAGGTGGGCTGGGAAGAGGCACTGCTGACTTGGGAAGGCAACAGAAGGATGGACGAGGATTGATGGATGGACAAGACTTCGAAACAAAATGTCACTTGCAAAAACCGTTACCCAAAATCGGGAGAGAAATGCTCAGCCACTCGTCACACTTGCCTTGCGCTTACAGCATCATCAAACTTCTTGGAGCTTTTTGGCTGGTTGACTTTGGAGTGGGGTCCTAAGGGCCAATGCTTCTAGAACTTATGGGCACAAAAAGTTTCTTATTTAGCTCAACGAAAGTTCACTTCTCTTTTCAGTCATTCTCCTTCTAAGCCCACTGTTCTAAGGCCAGAGCATTGTGAGGTTGAGGGGGAGGGCATTTATTCCAGTTCTGCTGCTATCTGGCTGACTCAGCCCAAAATGCATCATGTTATGATAGGTATTGTCTGGAGTCTGTCCATCTGTGACTCTAGTTCGCCCAACATTTAGATCAAGTCCTGGCCACCCCACTCAACCCCCACTTCTCTAATTGGTGAAATTAGAGCAAACTCTAAATACTTAAGAGAAAGAGAAAGAAATCAGGTCTTAAGAACAAGGTCCTACTATATAGCACAGGGAACTATATTCAATATCCTGTGATAAACCATAATGGAAAATATGAAAAAAGAATGTATATATATTTATAACTGAATCACTTTGCTGTACAGCAGAAATTAACACAACATTGTAAATCAACTATACTTCAGTAAAAAAAAAAAATCAGGTCTTCATTCACTTACCCTATTCAGACTTATTAAGCACCTAGATAGCTCTTAATACTAAGTAGAGTGGGTTACGTCTGTTTCCCTGATATACTTATTAATAGCATCTACTTTCACTTTGAATGTATCCCATAACGGATGATAACTTATATGGTCACCTGATCATAGGGTGCCATGGGGTGAAAGGTAGATATAGTGAGATTAGCAAGCTTCCTCAAAATTATAAGCTCCCCCCACCACTCCTTGAGAGCTGGTTGCCATGACTTACTCTTCTTTCCTTCCGTGTGTCCCCACAGTACCCAGCACCATCAGGGAACACAGCAGCCTCTCACTAAATGTACATCAATCACTTTGTGAATCCCACGTGAGATGCAAGTCAGTACAGGGAACCTACACCAGGCAGTGTCATTTTCTATTAGCCCCCTGTGCTGAGAAAAGCAAATCTGAGATAAGGCTAGTTTCTCCATTCCCAAATCAAGGTAGGCTTTATGAAGAATGACAAACCAGGAAGAATACATGGTTGGAAATTTTTAGGTTTTCCCAGATACTTGCAAAAAGGGAATTTCCTTTTGAAAATATGGACTGATAGTTTTGAATTAGAAAGATTAGCCCAGAGCAAAATGAAATTTCTCAAAAGCTACTCATTAGGACAACAGATATAAATGGAATGTCTTCAAGTCGAGCAGAAGGGCAAGGTGTGTCGCCTTTTTTCTTTGTTCTTGAGGCTTTTATTGCATCTTCATTCTCATGATGTCTATGCCATTTCCCTCAGGGGACCACAGAAGGAAGAGCACCTTGGATCCAGCCTTACTCTGATCAATGCAGGTATGACCCAGGTGGGCTCAGAGACGCATGGTGGGACAAAAGAAGAAAGAGTCTCCCTCAAAGGCTACGAGGCATGGCAATCCTGCTCCTATCCATGCCCTGAAACAACCGCAGAAGGAGAGTACAAGGGGAAGCTCTCCCAGGCCACTTTGCAAAGGTGAATGGCTTGTTACAGGTCTGCTGCTCCTGCAGTTAAATGCACATCTGCAAACCCAGAACACAGGGAAGTCACCATGGAAAGATGCACTCTATCCCACAGTTGCTGCAACTTCTCATGTAGGTTTAACTCTCACTGTCCCTGCCTACCCCCAAATAAATCTCTCTCTTAAGAGGATAAAGAAGCTAGCACTGCTTTAGCTCCTACCATGTGCGAGGCAGGTTACATGTGTTTATTCACTTGATTTTCATAGCTATCCTATGCCCTATTAAGGCATCAATTTACAGATGAGGAAACTAAGGCTTGGAGAAGTTAAGGGATTTGCCCAAAGACACACAAGAAAGATTTAAGGCCAAGATTAAACCAGAGGTTTAAGACCCCAACCCCTTTTCCTTTTCATCACTCAGCTGGACCAGGTGGGTAAGGTTTTCATCTTTTTCTCATTGCAGGTGGCTCTTCTTTAGTGCTACACTGTTACCAGACCTAGTTTTCTGGACATGTGAGGTGACATCCCCACTGATGCCTGAGTGTCCATTCTTGGTGATGCTTGTGTTGAGCATTGCCCTCTTCCTCTGCTACAGTTGAGCCCCGCATGGGAGGGGACACATCTGTCTCTAATGCCTTGGTATGACAGAGTTTACTGGGTTACTTTTCTCCTGAATTATGCAGCTGTCAGGATAAAAGTTCTATGAGAAGAGAAGAAACCCAGAACCAGGGAGAAGGACATTACACAACCAGGCTGAGGTTGAATAGTATATTGGTCAGAGTTTTCCAGAGAAACAGAACCAACAGGATACAGATATAGATGTAGATAGATAGATAGATAGATAGATAGATAGATAGATAGATAGATAGATGATAGAAATTTATTTTAAGATATTGGCTCAATCAACAATCAATTGTAGAGGCTTGGTGAGGCCAAAATCTGGTTGGAGACTCAGGAAAGAGCTGCAGTTCAAATCCAAAGGAAGTCAGGCTGTAGATTCAGGAAGAGCTGATGTCATAGTTCAAGTCTGAAGGCCATCTGCAGCAGAATCCCCTCTTGCTCAGGGGAGGTCAGTCTTTTGATCTATTCAAACTTTCAGCTGATTGGATGATGCCCACCCACATTATGGAGGGCAATCTGCTTTACTCAAAGTCCACCAATTTAAATGTAAATCTCATCCAAAACACCCTCACAGAAACATTCAGAATAATGTTTGACCAGATATCTGGGCACTGTGGCCCAGCCATGATGACACATAAAATTAACAATCATTAGCAAGCAAGGAGGACTGACAAAGCTGGTGTCTTCTCAGAGCATCTCCTGAGCCAAGACCTGGAGGAAGTAAGACTGCTGTGCAGCTTTTATCCTTCACATCACTTTTTTGGTTTCCCCAGAATCCCCGCCCCTATGAAATTGAGGAAATAAAGCATTAAGGATGTTTATTGGGAAAGATACATAATTGATTAAGGGTGATGGGAAAAGGTATTAAAGATGGGAGATAGTGGACCATGTGTCTACACTGGCAAGAATGATCCTCTGGAGCGGGAGAGAGGGGTAATTCAGGAGGCACAGGCAATGGCCAAAGGAACCAAGACCTGTAGACTAGGAGCCATTGGTAGCATCACAGAACCTCAGAGCCTGAAGAGAGTTCTGAGTTCCCCACACGTCTACCCGTCAGAACATCAAGGTGAAACGACAGGCAAGGCTATTGAGCTAGTTACTGGCAAAGACTGGGACCCAGATCTTATCAATGACCTACTGTTTGTTGAGCACTTACTATGTGCCAGGAATTTATTTCACAGAGCAAGAAACTGGGGCTCAGAGAGATGAGTTGTCCAAAATTACACAACTACTAAGGATTAGAGCTGGGCTTCAGGCCTGACAGTGTGTGATTCAGAAACTCAAACACTTATTCTCCACACTAAAACAGCCTCCCAGGCCAGGGTCCCCACGCCTTGCAGGGCTGAGTCACTGAGTCTCTGGAATGGCTCACCTGGAGCTACTCACATCCTCCTCAGGGAGAAGAGGAATGTCCTGACCTCTCGGAGGGCGGTTCAGACAACAGGTAGTGCTGTATGCGTGACACACAGACACACAGCCTCTCAAGGTGGCAGACGAGACGAAGATCAGATCCTTGGGAGAGTCTATGAGAACACCACACGCGGGCACGCGCACGCGCATACCGAAGTGCTCGCCAGCAGACAGCAGGGTTTCACGTGGCTCTGTGAGGAGGAGGGGCCGCCAGCAGGACGCTCCACCATCACCTGCTAATGACAAGCTGTTCCATCCCCAGCAGAGCCCTGGAACCAGTCTGCGCGCAGACACAAAAAAGCCCGACTTCATTTTAGCAGCCGAATTGCCATCCAAAGAAAAGATTTCCTGGGACAACAGATTTCTCTGAGGAGAATGCAAAAGGGTGGACAGGTGGTTTCCCATCGAAAAGCATCACCCATAACTTCCTCTCCAGACTCCAGGCTGCCTGGTCGGGCCCAGAGAGCAAGAGAAATGCTGGCTCAAGATACAGAGATCTTTTGAAATGGAAATGTACCTTTGGAGTTATTTTGGCATTTTGTTTTAATAGATAAAGGAAATTTCTTAGAAACAAGTAAATGATGATGACAGCTACTACTTATTAAGCTTAATAATGGTAGCTGTAATTTATTGAGCACTTAGCATATGCCAGGAACTATGCTTTACATGCTTTCCCTAATTTGCTCTTCACAACAAGTGTATGAAGAGTATTCTAGTCATATCACCATCTTATAGAGGAGGAAATGGCGTCTCCAAAAGGTTAATTCACTGCTCAAAGGACACCCAGCTAGCAAGTGCAATTGCTGGGGTTTAAATCCAAATCTACCTGATTCCAGAGCCTGTGCCCAATCAATGTATACGGGTGTGGGAGTGCATGAGTGTATGTGTATCTGAGTGTGTTGTGTGTGTGTGTGTGTGTGTGTGTGTGTGTATGTGAGATGATCTAACATAAAATGCAAAGCACCCTGGGCAACTGAACGTCCAAGAAGCAAGAAGGACTTCAGGACAGAGTGAAGTCAAACCTTATCCTCTCTCCACTAACAGGTCCACACATTTGGGGGTATGCAGGTGGAGCCCACAGCTCCTCTATGCTCATAGGGCAGAGGTGGACAGACCCCCTGCCCTTTTCCACTTTGCCAGACTTTCTCAGCTTTCTAGGCATTAGTAAGACATGGGTTCCCTGGTGCCCTCCCCAATGTCCACCCACTGCCTTCTCCATCCCTTCCAGTATCTTTAATCACACTTAGAATAAAATCCAAAGTCTTTCCCTTGGCCAACAAAGCCCTGCATGATCTGGCTGGCTCTCCCCTCAACACTGCTGAGCTCCCCGTCAGACCCCCAACCTGGACTGCTGGTAAGACAGAAATAAACCTCTCTCTTGTTTCAGCCCAGCATTTGGAAGGGGGGGGTGGTTTCCTGTTATAGCAGCCTAGCCAATATTAACTCATACTCGTGGTCTCTGACCTTGACATTTAAACATCCTTCACTCTCCTCAAAGCTCTGACCTGCCCTGTCCACTCAACCCCACACTCTCAGCAGATGACTTGATCTTCTATTTCAGAAAGAAAGGAAGCCAGCACACGAGCACTCTCTCAGCTTTCACTACCTAACCACTTTAGGTGACATCTGCACCCAGCCTGTGACTCCATGGGAAGGTCCCTCCTCCCGTCCTGGCCAGGATTTTTATCAGGGCTTTGAGTCCCATCCCCTCCTGTTCCTCAGGGAACTCTCATTTTGTCTTCCCTTCTCTTTTTTATAATTCAACCTCCCCCTCTCAACTGTGTCCACAGCAGTAAACATGTTCATGATTTTCTCATCTTAATAATACAAAAAAAGATACTAAGCCTTCTCTTGACCACACACCACCCCTAACTCTCAAACCCTTAACCACTTCACAGTAACATTTTTTAAAAGAGTTGTTTGTGCTTTGTCTCTATTTCTTCAGTTGGCGTTTCCTCTGCAAACTGCACCCCCTGCCACCCCATAGGAGTTAATGTCCCAACATTGCACTAAGAGTCCTAATTAATGTCTCCAATGACCTTATGTCGAGAAATCCAATCTTCATCCTTCTGGGCTTCGCAGCAGTGTTCACCCTGTTCTCATTCCCTCCTTGAAACTGTCCTTGTGACACCACTCCCTCCTGATTTTGTTCCCATCTCTCTTACAATCCCTATCTCATCTAATTCTCAGAGTGAACCTATGATGTAGGACTATTCCTATCCCTATTCTAGAGATAAAGAAATGGAAACCTAGGGATGGTAAATAAATTTCCCAAAGTGACACAGCTGATTGGCCAATCTAGGATAGGAACCCAGACCCCTGACACCAGAATCAGTGTTCTGAACCTCCATGTGACATTATTTTCTAGACTCAAAGAGCTTGAAGCCTGCTGATTATGAAAATACTTGATTATTTCTTTCCCTACAAAGTGAAGGTTAGCACGTAAGCAAGCGGCAAACTCTTTAGCAGGGGCGTTTTGCCCATTCACAGGCTGAGCTTGTTCACAATCAACATGGTCAGAACTCAGAGGAACATGTGACCACATTGGAGGGTCACTTCAATACAGGGCAGTGGGCCCCATCCTTTCGAAACCCAAGTGGCAGAGTGGAAAGAGACTTGAATTCTGGTTTAGGTTCTACAGTTAATTATCTGTGACCCTGGACACCACTTAACCTCTCTGGGCCTCAATTACCTCAAAGGGAATGATAATATCTGCCTTCTCACCCTACAGGGCCTTCGTGAGGCTCAACTGATATCATAAAGTGAAGGATCTTTGACAAATGGAACACACCACTCAAATGCAAAGAGAAGCAACAGGAAAGGTAAACTTAGGGAATCTTCAGTAACGCTAAAGTGATTAATTCCTGCTCCCACCTTGATGGAGACACCTGGAGGGAGGAGAGGATCCCAAATTCTGATCCTCAGAGCAAATTGGCTTAGGTCAGGTGGTGGCATCAGCCACTCCTTCTCTGACCAGCTGCTCCCTTTCCCCAAACCCAGGTACTTCTCCATCCCCTTGAGGAGTCAGCTAGGAATAGCTGGGAAAGGGGCCCCTCTCACACAGAAATGGGATTTTATTGGAGAAGCTCTAAAGCCAGCAAGAGGAGGAGAGGACTGTGTGACTGGGAAGGGGAGAGGTTTGGAGCCATTCAAAGGGCACCAGCAGGCAGCTGGCACTATTTGCAGAGCACAACAGTGATGATGTTAATAATAACAACAACAGCTAACACTTTTTTATCGCTGACTATGTATGCACTAGGGATTCTTCTAAGTGCTTTGCATAGGAATCCCCTAAGGTTAGTACCATTATTACCCTCATTTTCAGGTGAGGAAAGGGGAGGCTAAGGCCTTTTTACAAAATGCCACAGTTCCACCCCAGACTCCTGCTCCAGAACTTGCACTTGTAAATCATCCCCCGACACACGAACAAGAATAAGGATCTTCCCATTTCCCAGGGTTTCTCATCCTTACGGGACTCCTTCCTCACAATTACAAAACTTCCAAAGCATGTTAGAAATGCAGCAAACCTTCACTACTTTTAATCCATTGGGCTTCCTTTGCCAGTAACAGCAGGACTAAGAAAAAGAGCTACAGAAGCAGGAGATAACCAGTATATTTCTTTTAGTAATTTTCCTTTGCCATAGGAGCCGTTCTTCCCAAGGTGGCTCCTTAACTATTTTATTCTTGTATCTCTTATCCTTCTAAGCAATTAAGGAGCACGGTCACAGGCACAGGGGGAGGAAGTGTGACCAAGGGTCCATACCACCTGACTGGCCAGCAGGCTGTGAACCCTCCCATCAGCCTAAATGCCCAGCTGAGGGCTTGGCACGTGTATTACACTGATGTCAACCAGGCTTTTACATTAAGCCACTGAGTGGACACTTCTTTTGAAATAAACCCTATGGGCTAATGGTGGAATGAAATTCAATTCCTAATGGAAAGTGAGGGAGAAGCAAGTATGTTTTCTGACTGTGAATTATTTTAAAAGGACACACACTCCAAGACAAATACCTTCCCCGAATCCGTTTACTGAAGAAGTTCAACAAAAATATTTTACTTCCGAAGCTCATGAGCAAATAGAATGAACCATTCCTACCCTACCAAGTTCATGTGTAGAGTTCCTCCCTGCTGTGGTTGCAGACTGGTAAGGCTGCAGGTGAGGTTGGCAGTCACCTGTTTACTTTCTTATAACTCTGCTTTGTAATCTTTTATCACACAGTCATAAAGTTTAACAAGTGTGTGTTTAATTCCAAAGTTTTGGGGGGATTTGGGACGATCTGGAGGGAGAGAGGAAGACCTTGCAGCATTAGCTACAACCACCTCCAAAATCTTCAAAAATAAGAAAACTGTTTTGGTAAACCAAGCTAAAGAGGCAGTTCTTCAAGTCTTCTAGACTAACACAAACCCATCCTGTGCCTTGAATCAAAGTTGTTTTTCCCCACTGGGCACCTCAGCAAACCAGGGAGTCGGTGCTTCTTACCTCTTGCTGTTGGGCTGAAGACGAAAGAGGCAGACATTTCCACTGCAGTAGTAGGGACTGAATTGAGTTCTCTTGCAAAATATAGCTGGAGAGGACTCAGAAATGACTGGCTGCTTCACAGCACTTGTGGAATGTGCCATGGAATAACCCAGGCCTTTACTGCCCCTAGCCAGACACCATCGTCATCATCATGGTTGTAGTTACTGCTCTTGTGGTACCATACATTTCTATAGCCCCCATGTAGTTTACAGTGAACTTCGTATACTAGCAGAGGTGATACAGGGGCGCGTCTCCTAGTGCTCCTTTCTCCTGACCAGTTCAGTCAGGCCACGCTCCAGTCCCCCCAGCAGGTAAAGCAGTGAGGTCTTCTCAGCATCCTCACACTTACCTTGCCCTGGAAAAAGAGCCTGGATGCTGAAGTTCAATGCTCCTACTTTGAAATATCTACTCTGCAACTCAGGCTTGCCTGACCCCCACCCTTGCACTTGAGTCTCGTTTTCATAAAATGCAAGCAATAGGTAGATTACCTCATAGGGTGGTTGTGAGGATTTAAGTATATTATATATGTATTTTAATCCGGATTTTTCATTGCAACCCATAGAAATGAAGTCTGGTGAATTTAGGAAGAAAAGTGATTTATTGAAAGGATTTTGGAGAGCCCACAGAGCTCCAGAAGGACTGGAGAATGGATCTAAAGCTTATGTTGCCAGGAACAACACCTGAAATCACATCCCAGAACGAGTCCCCGAAGAAAACTCTGCCACGGCCACTATCCCCAGACACGCTCTGGACGCTGACACAGGGTCACTGTCCTGGCTGCCATCTCAAGTGGGATGTGGCTGTCATTGGTCCTCCATCTTGGCCAGAATGGATTCTGCAGTCTCTACATCAACGCATCGGTAGCTGCTGGACCACAGCCTGAGGCAGGTGCATTGACAAAGCCTGGGTCCTATGCCAGCATCTTAGGTGCAAAGGAGGCTGGGAGAATAAGTACCTGGCATTTTCAGCTTCTAAATGTGTGTGTTGGGAGAAGGGAGTTTTCTGCAGTTATAGGAAATGTGTTCAGTTGCTAACAGCCAAAAAGAATGATTAATATTCACTAACAAATGAAATAAACCAGTACCTGATGTGTTCCCTGTGACCCTTATACCCTATCTTATCCAAGTCTGGGTTGAGCACAGTATCAGAACACTGTGTTGTAAAGACATTCACAACCACCCCACGTGACCCCAAAACCCCATATAACTTCCCACCTGTAACACCCACCTGGCTCCACATCCCAGTCTCTTTATTCTTCTCCCCAAGAAGCCAATGCCTATCTGATAAACAAATCTGTGCTAAGTGCTGATGACTGAAAATGGGTTAGTTAGTGCCTGATTCTTTCTGGAATCTTCCTATTTTCCCTAGGAGATTCCAGGGGCCATAAAGGTTCAGCCCGAAGGGATTTAAAGCAGCTGTTAAATTTACCTTGGAGAGGTTCTGGTCAGCAAGGAGGTCTTCTGACTGAGGCAACCACTCCTCAGTAAGTAATCTGGAATAAATCAGTATCACCAACTCCCTGTGAGCAGACCCACATGCTTATGTTTGATGTCACCCGATCTTCCCCCCAAACCTCATATGATCTTCAGGGTAAGTATAATTATCTTCATTTGATAAATGAGGTACCCAGAAAGGTTTAATGAATTTCCCAAGGCACTAAATCTGTTAAACAGCAAAGCTGAGACTGGACCCAGAGTTCCTGACTCCTATCAGGTGCTTTTCACTTTCTATAACTCCTGGCTGCCCTTCTCCAGGTCTTGAACAACCCCAGGGCTGTGAGTGAATAAGGGACCAAAGAAACCCAAGAGGCAGTCCTCTGGGAGGCAGGAGAGGTTGGCAGGGGAGAGGAAACAACCCCGGGATGATCCCCTTCCTAGCGCACATCCCATTTGCTTTGATTTGACTCTGAGTGTTTTCAAATGGGTTCTGATTCCAAAATATTTACATTCACCAGGAAGACTAAGTACAATGGCTTCCTTTTTGTCTAAAACATTGCAAAAATTAGGGGATGTACAACAACCACAGATGGAATCCAGGAGCTGAGGTGGGGTGGGGAAAGGGACACCAAATCTGCAAACCAGTGTGAGCCTTTTTAGCTGCAGTGATGGGGAAAGGGCGCCATCTCTGAGCTTCATGATTAAAGCAACTGCAAATTAGTTTCCGCAAAGGTCTTTCCCCTTAAATTGAAAAGCACCGTGTAACGGAATTTCATAGACACTGCTTTGCAAATGACTTCATACCTCACTCTGTTCAGAGCTGAGAGGTGGCCGCATGCTGTGAATCATAAGAGACTCAGGCTCTGGTGGGGCTGCCGAACCTTCCTCCGACTGACTTCGACATCTAGACACAGACTACTCTCCGCATCCCTTAACCTGGAAAGGGAGTTAGTGAACCTAGAGCGCTGGAGTCACTGCTACGTGATTAGTAGTCTTTCCCTCCCCCTAACCAGGCTATTTACCCACAAACTGTGCTTTCTACCACCGTCAGGCTCCTAGGGGTTGCTAGCTGGCTATGGATTGCCCAGGTACACACATTTTAAGTAAAAGGCTTTGGAAGTCTATGGGGTTTCTGAGCTCTAATGAGATTTCCGGTAGAAATGGTTAAGTCAGGCTGACAAAGCTATACCGAATGCCACACCATTTTCACCAACCACCTTAGCTTTCTTGGGGGTACCCCTTGAGGTTAATGTAGGAATCATATTTCCTAATTGTCAGCAGCTCTACAGTGAATCGAACAGGTTGCATTTCAGTGTCAAGCCTGATTGATCAATATTTCCAGACAGCCCAAATCTCTAATTCATTCACGCAAGAAAAAGGTATTAGCACCTACTACGTGCCAGGCACTATGCCAGGCCCTGGGATACAACTATGATAAGTCACGGCTCTCGTGGTGATTACAAATGACAGAGACAGGACACGTTCAAATAGTTGTTCCAACGAATGTAAAACTGCAACACTGACAATGTGATACTGTGGGCGGTCCTGAGAGAGAGCCCAGGAGAGGGGAATTAGACCTGGTCAGGGCATCCGGAAGACATCCCTGAGAAACTGACTTTTCAGCTGAGAACTAAAAGGTCAGAAAGAGCCAAGAGAATAGAGAAGGGAAACCCTCAAGGCAGAGGGCACAGCACAGGCAAAGCCCAATAAGGTCAGGGGCTTGATGAGAACGGGAAAAAAAGGCTAGTATACATTATTAAGCTTGGTGAGCGAGGGGAACAAGGCACCAAAGGAGCCTGAAAAAGGGGAGACCCTGCAGGGCTTTTCAGGACATGCAGAGGAGTTTTGTCTATATTTGAAATGCAAATTGGATGCCATGGAAAAGTTGTAATGGGGATGAGGGCCATTAGAAAACATCTCTCTGGCTGCAGCATGGTGGCCATATTAGAAGCGATGAGGGGGCGGAGTTTCCCATCAAGGAAAGTAGGTGCTCAGAGTCTCACCTATCCTGGCAGTGACCTGAGTCCCCCACAATCACAAGGGCACCGGCACAGCCAACTCAGAAATTCAGGACCACAGTGTGCAACCCCAAAACTCTTTCCACTACAGAATCACCTAGCAGCACAATTTTAAGGTGTGATGTTGTCACCTGGGCAGACAGCACATTCCTTCACCTCTCTGTGAAACTACCCATTGACACAGACAACAACACTGACAATAACCAGCACTAAGGTACCAAGTCCAATGATGGGTTATCAGCACGCACATGGTGATCTCTTCCCAACTATATGTATATATCCTCTGCCTAAGAGAGAAGTTCAAGTGTATGCTCTTTAAAAGGGTAATAATTTTAAAACTTAACCTTCACTCACTGTCTATTTAGTGATTCTCAACCAGGGCAATTTTGTCCCCCTCCCCTGAGGACATTTGGCAACATGTAGAGGCATTTTTGATTGTCACCCTGGGAGGATGTCCAACTGGCATCTAACTGTTTAGCCAGAGATGCAGCTAACATCCTACAATGCACAGGACAGTCCTCCAGAACAAAGAATTACCCAGCCCCAAAATGTCAATAGTCCCGCTACTGAGAAATCTGATCTACAGGGGCTCGAAGCCACAAGGTAGGTTCTTGAGTAACTGTATGAACAGAACATCACACACACACACACACACACACACACACACACTGACCTCCATTTGACAGTGATTTAAACAAGAAATAAACTTTTGTTTTGTTAAGTTACTGAGATTTGGAGGCAATTCATTACAGCAGCTAGCGTTATTTACTTAAAAAGTGCAACTGGTAGAGGTTAGTCTTCTAGGAGGACAAGTGTACCCTAGCAACAGAGCCATATCACTTGGCAGGTGCTGGGAAGATTTCTGGAATAAAATGAAGGGCAGTGGACGCCTGGTCCTATCTTGTAAGTCATGAGGCCTCACAGTGTCATGGGGGTTAATAAGTCAAGAGCACAGTGGATCCTTCATAGCTCTCTCAACCCTAATGACCAGAGGCAGTGCCTCTGCAGAGAAACTTTTAGCTACTCAGTGGAGGAATGCAGCAGGAACCCACACCACAAGAACAACCGGTAACCTCTCTCATTTTCCTCTTTCTCTCGCCCTTTTTTTGTGAGACAGGGACTAGCTACAGTAGTCAGCAAGGTCCGTTTAGTGTATGATCTGGTCTTGCTGTGACTAACAAGATGATTGGTTGTATATATCCTCTTTATGGTTGTTCATTATATCACCCTAACATAAAGTAATTTAACTTCGGTGAGATAATTAGGGTATTTCTAATCTAACTGATAGTCTGAATGAAATGAGATTTTCAGAGGGAGATTTGTGTATCAGGAGACTGGTGACCTCCGGCCCCAATTTTCACACAATGTATTATCTGACAGCCCGACTTCCCAGGCATACTGAATCCGTACATTTCCAAGCCTGTGCGTTATAGAACACATCCGCAAATGAGATTACTTTATTTATAATGAGATTTCCATGGGCTCAGGGAGGTAGATCATAATATTTTAACTGAGGCCTTCAGACTGACGGAGAAACTGTATGTTAACAGAGACCCTGAGACGCAAATGTACTCAAGAGGGCGAGTGGCCTGTATGGGGTCTCGGAGATGCAACTCAGCAGGAGAAATAAAGGCAGAGCCCCCCTGAGGTGCCTGCCTGACTGGGACAGCCCAGGGCCACCCCAGCAGGGCAAACCTCGTGCTGGGAGGGCCACAGCAAGGCGGTCTTCACCTGCCCCTTGGGGAAGATGCAGAAAGGGTCTGCTCAGTAAGCCTGAGATAGGGGACCAAGGAAGGAGATCTGGAAAGAGGAAGCAGTAGAGGCCGGCAGGGTCAAGCCAGCATTCTGAGCAAGCAGGCAGCTGATAGACCTACCGCCTGCTCCCCAGTCCCCCAAACACACTCCCAGGGGCCGACCCGCTCACCTCTGTCCTCCACGCTGGCTCCAAACCTTACCATTAGAGTCACCTGTCATCAGAGGCAGGATGCCAGCTCTTAGGAAAATATGCCCATTTTTCACTCCCATTTTTCATTCATTCATTGAGTACCCACATATGGCAAGCACTAGTCAGACTCACAACAGATGAAGTCTCTCTTTCCAGGCTATTTACATTCTTCTGGTTTTGTTGCTCAAGGCTCCTTAGTAAATTCCTTTAAATTCCCTTTAGAATTTAATTTGAGAGAAAAAAGTTTGTTTTTCTGGAAGAAATAATATGTCTTCTTTTATCAGATAATGAGAACTATGCAGCTCATCTTGTTCCCCTTGTTTTCTTGGGTGCCAGGAAGCTCAGAGGTTAATGTTATACTCAATCATAGAATTAGGTTGATGTTTTGTGTCTTTTTCTTTCTTATTTTCTACTTTTCTTATTTTTCTATTTCTAGTGAAAAAGATTTATCTAATGCTTTTTATTTGTTAAGGTATTTTGGTACTTCAATACTCCTCTGGAAAGGAGTACTTTATTAAATATGTTTATTAAAACATTAAAAAATAAACAAAGACAGAAGCATTGACTTAAAAAAGCCCACTGTTAAAAATTCTTTAGTATTTACTAAGTACCTATCAGTAGCAAACACTGGCTGAGCATGTAACATGGGCCCTTTTCTAAGCACTTTGTACCTCACAGCAGCCTTTGCGGTAAGTAGTAGTATCCCCACTCCAGAGAGGAGAGAATAAAGAACTTAGAGGCCTAAGTAGGTTGCCTGAGATTACGCAATCAGTGTGGAGTAGAACCAGGATCAAAACCTGGGCAGTCTGGTACCAACAGCTGCCCTCTTAACCACTGCTTCTCAGCATATACAACTTACTGCAATGGGCAAAGGAAAATGTACAGTATACGTACTGGACGCCTCTACCAGGCTGCCTCACCTCCCCTGGTGCCCCATTTTGTATTCCAGCCATCGCTACAGCAACCGGCCATGCTGGTGCCCAGGTGCGACCTGGCAGCACCTTGCCTGGACAGCGTGGAGAGTCTCTCGCTTTCTACCCTAAGGTTGCAGAAATCTGCTCAATGATTCTGACACATGCGCACACTTGGAAGAGGGAGGGAGCTAACACCCCGTGGGGCAAACCTTGACCAGTGAGGGACGGAGCCAGTGGATATATGCTCCTATTTCTGTCCTGTGGGCAGAGAATTCTGAGGCCCATTCTACACAGCTCCTCGGGATCCCAGTGGAATACAGCTGCTGTTGCCCACACTGCTGATCAGCTCAGTTAACATTGGGTTGGCCTTCCTTTTAGTTCACTCCTCCTAGGTCCCACTCTTCCTCCTTGGGATCCATTTCTAATAAAACAAACTACCTGTATGCAAGAGCTTATCTCAGCTCTGCTGTGTGGGGAAACCAAGGCTAAGATGTTACAGTTCATAGCTTGAGGAGTTCAGATTAGGGTGACATGTCAATACAAGAGGAAAAACTCAGTAACGATGCATTAACAATCCATGACGAAGCAGCTAGAAGAGTGACTTGAACTGTAAAAGTACAAGAGCACGGAGAAGTGAAATCAGCAGGGAAGTACAATAAAGTTTTCTTGGAGCGCAGACACACGTTCATTTACATGTTGTCTATGGCTGCTTTCCTACCACAACAGCAGAGCCTCGTAGTTGCTACAGAGACCCACGGCCCACCAAGCCAAAAATATTTCATATCTGGCCATTTACTGAAAAGTGTGTGGACCTCTGATACAGAAAAGCCAGGATCCTATGGGGATACAGAGAATAGGCACACATCCTATTTCTGAGGGTGGTTGGGAGGGTTGGACTGTTGAAGAACAGGAGCAGGGGCATTCTAGGTAGAGGCAACAGCTGAACCAAAGGCACAGCGTCAGCACGCTGCTGGCGAGGAACCACGGGTGGTTTACCACTGCAGGAGAGAAAGGAACCTGAGAGGAGTGATGGGACATGAGGCTCAGGCAGAGATTTAAGGTCTCTGCTGCTCGGTCATTTCTCTCATTTTAGGATATTTCCTTCAATAGCCAAATATACTATAACAAAGAGTAACTCCAGAGCTGGGTGTGTGCCTTCTACTGAATGGAGTTTATGAGGAGTTCGGGACAATTCCGTTCTTTTGATGAACAGTAGGAGCCCTTCTCGCAAAGCAGCCCTCTTTGCACCTGGGCATCCCTGACATTAAAGGCCCACTGCTCTGCCCTCTTCAGGTGGCATGCCTCAGGATGTGCCAGCTCAGGCCTCCTGCTCCTCTCACTGCTAAACCACACAGAGCTGACATGTCACCATGACGGTCAGCCCCAGCTGAGTGCTCTGACCTGTCTCCCTGCAGGCCTGCCTTTTGGTTTCCTGGAACGAGGATGCAGTAACAGGCGGCAGGAACAGTCATGGGGCACTGAGACCTGCCCTACGGCTCTGAGAGGTAGTGCTTCTTCGTGTCACTGGCAAAGGAAAAACCCTGGCTGATCAGGATGGTCTGAGGATGCGTTATTTTGTTCAGTTCTTTCAGGAATATGTATTGAGGGAGGACAAAATACATGCCAGGCAGGGCAATCTACTCAGGATACAAAAGAATGATGAAGGCCCTGTCCTGCCCTCAAGGGGCTCACAGTCTAACTGGGGAGATGGACGTGCTATTCCACAGCAGGGAGAGGCTGCCAGCTCCCCTCTGATGGGAGTGCAGCCCTGAGAGGTAAAGCTTGGAGGATATTAGAAGCTCAATAAACATCCTAAGAGAATCTGCTTTAATGATTATTTTGGAATGAACTACAGTTGCCACATCAACTGCTGACATGAAAGTACATGCATAAAGTACTGAAGGATACTCCAAAATGGTTTATTCCCCCTCAAGAGATTTTCCTGACAATACTTATCTATACTGGTTGGGTGAACCATTTTTGAATAAGCAATGCAAAGGTAAATTTCAGTCCCAAAAGGACAGACTTAAAGATAATTTGGAAAACAAACTGGTAATGCCAAGCTGCTGGCATTTAGATACCCATTTCAGTTGTTTCAGATTTGGCTTAGATGGAAATGTTGAAAACCAACATTGATTTTTTTCAAAAAGAAAGAATAGTTAACATTTTCTAAGTATGGACATGTTGTCAGGCACTGCTATGGCTTCATATGTCTTATCTCATTTAATCTCCCCAGGAATCCTCGAGGTAGATTTTAGTATTATTACTGTCTCCATGTTACAGATGAGGCAACTGAGTCTTAAACAGACTAAGTAACTTGTCCCCCAGCCATCACTGGAGGAGGCAGATGTCACCTGACAGTTTATCCACAGGGGCCAGACCCTTAACTACCACACCAACTGTCTCCCCTTACTGACTAGTCCCCAGTTCCTGCCTGGGACATCTTTTTTCAGCAATTTGGCCCAGAACAGATCTCAGGATAAGTTCCTTCTTTGTGATAAGCAGGGCCCACGATCTCTGACAGCTGTTCCCCGCTCTTCATCATCATCTGAAACAATCAGTAAGCATTAGAGAGTACTTTTCCCTTTACAAAGGTGATAATTAGATAACAAGCTGAGATTAAAGTAATTACAGTTAGACAGCTGGCGAGGCAGCACAGTCATGTTGAAATATTGTTGGTACTTCAGCATCTGGTTCTAATAACAGCATAGGCTAAAGGATTTTACATTAATTACAGAACATAATTTAATATAAACATATTTAATTACAATTGATGAGCGATAAACTGTTCAAGAATGACTTAACCCCTTCCGCGTGTCAAAGTGATGGGAACTTTGGGCAGTCCGCGGCCTCTTCTGCTGTCTTTCTCTCCCTCCCCTGCCATGCCTTCCATTACTCCCTGGTTCCCTCTCCTGGAGAACCCCCCACCCCCACCCCACCAAAGAGGGAATCTTCTAGACAAGGATGTTGCTCATTGATTATCCCATGGTGTTTGGCACCTGTACAGTGCCGCCTATCCTTAGAAAGCCAAGTGGAAGGAGGCGAGTGTGCAAGCCAGGCTGGGATGCATTGCTTCCACCTGACCAGCTGCCTTCCTCACATTGGCTCACACTGGTGAAATGAGGCTGCCTCTCCCTGGCTGGTTTTCCCAGTGTCCTCACACCTCTATGCGGTGCTGGCTTGCCTTTTGACAGTCAGTGAGCAACCTATTAAACAATCCTCAGATCTCTTAGAAAACGTATAAAGGTAAACCCATTTTTTGTCATGATCAGGAAGTCCCTGACTACAATGGTCAGGGTATTTTCACAGTTTTGGAGTCAATGTGTAATACCTGGAGGCTTCTACATGAAACAGGACACTATGCTGGCAGAAATTCTTCCTTACATGCTGCCAACCCCCATCCCTACCCCCAAAATTGGCAGAAGCAGACCTCGGATGAAACGGTTTACAACAAACTGAGACCATACAGACACAACCTCCACTGGATAAAGGACTCAATCATTATCTGCCCATTGTCTTTCTAGAAGCCCCATTTACAAATGGAAGACTTCAAAAGTCACAAAAGCCATGTTGTGGACTGCATGCATGTCTGTGTTCCCCCCAGATCATATATTGAAACCCTGCCCTTTGATGGAATGGTATTAGGAGGTAGAGTCTTTGGGAGGTAATCAGATTTAGAAGAGGTCATGAGGGTGGCTCGATCTCTCTTCCCTCGGTCATGTGAGGTTACAGCAAGAAGGCGGCTGTCTGCAAACCAAGAAGAGGGCCCTCCCCAGAACTCAACCATGCTGGTACCCTGATCTGGGCTTCCCAGCTTCCAGAATGGTGAGAAGTAAATTTCTATTGTTTAAACCACCAGTTTACAGTGGTTTACAGTTTACAGTTTAAATTTCTATTATAGCAGCCCAAACTGACTAAGACACACCACTAGGTCTCAACTGCAATACAATTGAGAGTCAATCCAAAGAAATTACAAGGCTGATCCTTCCTTAGAAAAGAGTAAGTAGCCCTGGAGCGAATTGGGAAAATTCATTGTCAAGTTTCCCTATGACAAATGATGTGAAATTACAAATAGCCTCAAATACTGTTTTTACCTCCTGCTGTGGATTTCAAAGTATAAAGCACACATTCTCCTAAAAGCTATCATGAGTGCTGAAAAAGACGGTTTATTATTCATAAGTAAGCAAGTACAAGCTACTTCTAGAGGAATCACTGACAGGTGCACAAAAAGTAAAATTAGTGTGACAATTCAGGACCACATAGCATCCAAGAGAACGAGGCACTCTTCAAGTGAAAGCATATCCTTTCGGAGAAAAAAAAAATTTAATTTCCCTCACATAGTAAATCTGCAATGTGAGTGAGAACTCTAAGGTACTTGTTTTAGGTGAAGTGCTCCTGCAGAAATGAGGAAGGGACAGGAAGGGAAAGGAGCCAATAAAGCATTTGCTATTCAAAAAGTTACCACTGTCATCAAAATTAAAAGCTTGTGTGTGTCAAAGGACACTAACAAGAAAGTGAAAAAACCTACAGAAGGGGAGAAAGTATTTGTCTTCTTCTCCCTTTCCCCTTCATCCTACCCAGTGACGTGAGGATCTTTTCTTGCACCTTTGCTTGTAAGAAATCTTCTGCCAGCTTTCAGTAGGTATTCTGTGAGAATTGTTCCACATGTAGATGTATTTTTTATTTATTTGTGGGAGGGGGTGAGCTCCACATCCCTCTACTCCACCATCTTGATCTCCAGGGGAAAGTATTTGTAAATCATATTATATGATAAGGGTCTAGTATCCAGAATATATAAAGAACTCTTACAACCTAACAATAAAAATACAAATAACCCAATTGAAAAATGGAGAAAGGATTTGAATAGTTATGTTTCCAAAGAAGATGTACCAAAGACCAATAAGCATGTGAAAAGATGCTCAACATCATTAGTCATCAGGGAAATGCAAATCAAAATCACAATGAGATATCACTTCATACACACCAGGGTGACTATAAGCAAAAAGATAGATAATTACAAGTGTTAGCAAGGATGTGGAGAAGTTGAAATCCTCATACATGGTTGGTGGGAATATAAATGGCACAATCACTGTGCAAAACAGTTTAATGGTTACTCAAAAAGTTAAATATAAAGTTACCATATGACTCAAGCAATTCCATTCTAGGTACATACCCAAAAGAATTGAAAACATGTCCACACAAAAACTTGTATACAAATATTCATAGCAGCATCAATCATAATAGCCAAAAAGTGGGAACAACCCAAATGTCCATCAAATGACAAATGAATAAACAAAATATGGCTTATCCATACAACAGAATAGTATTTGGCCATAAAAAACAACAAGCTTGATGCAAGCTGCAACGTGGACCAACCTTGAAAACATCATGCTGAGTGAAAGAAGCCGGACACAAAAGATTATATATACTATGATTCCATTTATACAAAATGTCCAGAATTGACAAATCTATAGAGACAGAAGGGTTGCCAGAGGATGGGAGGAGAGGGGAACTGAGAGTGACTATGAACAGGTAGGGGGCTTCTTTTGGGGGGTGATGGAAATGTTCTGGAATTAGGTAGTGATGATGGCTACACAACATTGTGACTATACTAAAAACCACCGAATTGTACACTTAAAATGGTTAAAATAGTAGGTTTTGTGTTATGTAAATTTTATCTCAATTTTTTAAAGCTACCACTCTGGGAACTGGAGCCTAATCCCACTAGGGAAGCCTGGGAGCTGTATACAGTGTGCAGCTCAGAGTTATCTCATCCAAGAGGTAAGGAAGCTGGGGTATTCATACACTAACTCCCATCAGTCAGTGACTGAAGGTTGCTTTTGGGGAACATTGATTCCTTGCACTTCTGGCCTGCCGGCCAAAGGGGCTCTGGTGGCCAGAGAAAGTCCTTAGGCAAAGAAATGCTAGTGCTGACAGTGGACGGTCAGACCAGTGTGCCCTGAAAGTTACAGGCAAGGAGGTTTGGGCAGTGGACCAACAATCTCCTACTCTCTCATCAAGTTGTTTTAGGATTAAACAAGAAAGGCTGTGTAAAGGCTTTACAGTGCCAAACAAAGAGAGAGCTCTCAATAAATGCAGGTTATTTTTACAAAAGATGCAATAGGTTAAATAATTTGATCCAAACTGCACAGTTAATGCAAGGTGGAGCTGGGATTTACACAGATCTCTCTGTGCAGCTCAATCTTTCATACAGACAATTATATTAACCAAACATACAGTAACCAATCTTGCAAACACACCTCCGATGGCAATTGTGTCATCATGGCATTCAGAGGCTATAATAAACATCTTTACTCTCTCTCCTCCCCCTTATGTGCCCTTGGTGGGGGAAGCAGCTGCTTTTCTCACAAAAAGGCCTTGAGGGCTGAAGTTACTGTCTGCTCAAACTCCAGGGTTTGAATATTATGTAGCTTGTTGTGTAGTTGTTTAATTGAGACTCAAAGCTTGCACATTTGCTGACAATTTAGTGCAAAGGACCAAGACAGACAAACACCTGCAACTGCAGGAGCAGCAGGACACTATCCTCACTAACCTATCGGTCCTGCTGTTCTCCAGAATAATCTGACTTTCGGTTGGCTCAACAAAGGAGGTATACTAGCAGAAACACTAGAGGAATGTCCTGCATGAACTCCCACCGGAGAGCATGCCAGAGGGGTGACATGAGGATGGGGGCTGCAAAACCCACACCTACCTCCTCAGGTACTGGTTGATAATCGTGTCTAAGTAGCTGTAGTACACAGCATCGTTCCCATGGCCGTACTGGTCATTGTCCTGCCACCTCGTCTGGATGAGCAAGAAGTACCCATAGGCCTCATGGTGCTGGTGGCAATCCTCAACTCTCTGATTCTCTGATGATGTAGCCAAGGAACAGACATGCCCAGGAAGCAGCCTCAAAACCCAAAAGGTCGTAGCTGGTAATTGCTACCTTGGAGAGTACCTTCAAGAAAAAAAGCAATAGAGGATAAGAATGGTCTCCAGAAATCTTGATTTTAGTTTTACAAAAGCAATTGCATTAAATTTTGGCCATTGGTTTCAAAAGGAAATTAGAGGGGACTTCCCTGGTGGCGCAGTGGTTAGGAATCTGCTCGCCAATGCATGGGACATGGGTTCGAGCCCTGGTCTGGGAAGATCCCACATGCCATGGAGCAACTAAGCCCGTGCGCCACAACTACTGAGCCCACGAGCCACAACTACTTAAGCCCACGCGCCTAGAGCCGTGCTCCACAACAAGAGAAGCCACCGCAATGAAAAGCCCGCGCACCGCAACGAAGAGCAGCCCCCGCTCGCCGCAACTAGAGAAAGCCCGCGCGCAGCAACCAAGACCCAATGCAGCCAAAAATAAACTAATTAAATTTTTTTAAAAAGAAGGAAATTAGATTTTTTTTTTTTTTTTTTTGCTAGGAAATAAATCTTCCCTGATAATCCAGGTCCTTGCCACAAACCTATGTATTTATTTATTTTTGGCTGCGTTGGGTCTTCGTTGCTGCGCACGGGCTTTCTCTAGCTGCGGCGAGCGGGGGCTACTCTTCCTTGTGGTGCGCAAGCTTCTCATTGCGGTGGCTTCTCTTGTTGCAGAGCACGGGCTGTAGGCATGTGAGCTTCAGTAGTTGTGGCATGTGGGCTCAGTAGTTGTGGCTCGCGGGCTCTAGAGAGCAGACTCAGTAGTTGTGGTGCACAGGTTTAGCTGCTCCGTGGCATGTGGGATCTTCCCGGACCAGGGATCGAACCCGTGTCCCCTGCACTGGCAGGCGGATTCTTAACCACTGTGCCACCAGGGAAGTCCCTTACTTTTTAAAAGGACTCCTTATTTAAAAGGCTTTGGCACACACTGACAGAAACAAGTGAAGCCTTTGTTTGAATTTGACTAGTAGGAATTTAAAGTATATTTGTATGGAGGTGCTCTGTTCCACAGAGTATTTCAAGGAGGGTACTGTTTCTGACAAAATCTGTAACATCACCAAGGGCATAAAGATAGAGTTTGGGCAACCAGTATAAAGTAAAATGTTTACCAGAAAATATTATCAATTGGGCCTATCAACTATAAGGTTTTTTTCTTTTAAGTGCATTAGTTTTCTTTTAGAACAAAAGTAATGTCCTATGGAGAATGTTTAGATTATGCACAAAGGGGAAAAAAAACCCAACAACTCAAAAATACCAGCTATTAACACTTCTGTGTGCATTATTCCAGTCTTATATTTATATATCTATATACACATTTTTAAATAGGACCATACTGCTCATGTTGTTTTGTAATCTCCTGTGCTTAACAATACTCTCTAATGTTAAATAGAGAGAGTGTCTAAATATGCTTAAATATTCTCTTATATCACTTGCAGTGCTGGATTCTGTTATATTCCATTGTATTGAAGCACCAAAATTTATCAACTATTCTTGTGCTGCATATTGAGAATTTTGATTCCAAGTTCGTTAAATGGCATTGGAATCTTTGTAAATAAACCTTTGCACACATCCATGATCATCTTCTTAGGATGAATACTTAGAAGCAGAATTGTTGGGTCAAAGGGTAAATGAGTTGTTAAGGATTTTGATATAAATTAATGCCCTCCAGAAAGGTGGTACCAATTCATACCCTCCACAGCAGTGTACGAGCAGGCCAATTTCCTTGTCAATTTTAAAATGCTTTGTCAATTTGACTATGTTCTCTCATTTCCATACAAATTTAATGAAATGTGCTAAGTGGAAAGATGACTGGAATGGAATACCAGCTATGATGGAATAACCGGTATCAGAATAACCTCTCTGTCTGAGAACAACTGCAGGAGCTAGATGAAACATAAAAGAAGAGCTGTTTGAACATTTGAGGAAAAAAAATCACAGCAGCAGGACTCTACAGTCTGTACCCCTAGGGACAGGGTAACACACTGGCCTCTGCTGTTTCTCATCAGGGCACTTGCCAGTTCACCACATGGGGAATAAAGGCTGAAGAGGTAACAGCAACCTAGAGCTTGCAGTGGTCTTGCTGTGTTGGAAGAGTTGACAAAAAATGAAAGGCCAACAACCTGGAGAAAGTGAGCTGCAGAGAAGTGAGCCTAATAGGGCAAATTCCCCTCAAGGCCTTTGCTGACTCACAAGCTGCACATGCTCAGAGAAAACAAAGAAACCAGCAGAAGCAACTGTACACGACTAAAATCTCAGGAGGAAACAGGAGTCTCATTGCACTGAGAACCCAAAAATGAGCTTTCAGAGCTGCCAAGGAGGAGGGCAAAGACCCCAGACTTTCAGTTTCAAAATACCAGGCCAACCAGGAAAGAGGAACAGAGGAATTTTTTTTTAATAAAATAAAATAAAAATAGTCCCACAGACTCACACAGATTTAAAAATAACTATGAATAACATACATCACAGATAAAAGGCCCAACACATAAAGAACTCTAAAACTGAAGGGGGAAAAAGATCAAAAACCCAACAGAAAAATAAGCAAAAGTCACAGACAGACAATTCACAAATAAAGATTTTAAATGACATTTAAACATATGAAAAGATGGACAACTTCAGTTATAATAGAAATTATAACTGCAAATTATAACTATGCTGAGATACCATTTCTCAATGATTATATTTGGTAAAAATTACAAAGCTTGATAGCACATTCTCTTGACATAGCCAAGAGGAAAGAGAGTTTTATACATTGATGGTGGGAATGTCCCCCCACCTTTATGGGAAGAGAATTTGACAAAATCTAACAAAACCACAAGTTAGTTTACCTTTTGAATTGCATCTAAGCATTTACCTTGAAGATACACCTTAAAAAATGTAAAAACAAACAAAACAAACAAACAAAAAACATACGAACAAAGTACATCACTATTTGTGATTGAAAAATACTGGGAAAAAACACACATAGGAGATTGGTTGAATGAGCTATGGTATATTCACACAATGGTATATTATGCAACTGTAAATAAAAACTATAGAAGATGTGATATGGAGTGATTTCCAGGATATATTGGTTGTCAATCAATAAAAGCATAGTGCAAAAGGGTATAGTATGATACGTTGTGTAAGAAAGAAGAGGAAATAAGATAATATATATGCATTTATTTGTATTTAAAAAAAAGAAACTCAGGAAGGATGAGCCAGAAACTAATAAGGGTGCATTAAGGTGCATGGGGTGAGAAAGGGGAAGTGACACTCCTCTCAATATAGATTTTTGTGTAATTTTGAGTTTTGGAAGCATGTTAATGCGTTACATACATAAAATAATGATGATGATGAAGATGATGAAGTTAAATTAACAGTGATGGAGGGGAAAGAAACCAAAAATGGAATATAAACAAAAACAAATAAGCCTATAATTCAAATGAATAACACTGAAGGGAAAAATAATTACTTTTGAATACAGAGTTTTCATTATATACCCTCAGTTTGAAAACAAAAATCTTTTAACAAGTATTGAACACTGGTTAGTCGGTATGATTTTTTATAGTGGTAGGGTTAGCAATTCTGAAACACTTTCTGTGAATCTAAGCCCGGGCAAGTGAGTAAATATACTGAGGATAACGTGAACCAGGTTTGTCACTTGGAAAAAGGACTTACAAATATGGAAAGGAAAAAGACTAAAATGAACCTTCTGGTGTTAGATTAGATCTGGGAGCATCAATATGAACTCCTCGATTAGAGGCAGAGATAGAGATTTCCTAGCTCAGCTGAGCCTAGACATAATGGCACTCCAGTAGAAAATCAGCACACTTAGTGTCCAGATGTTAGTTTGTAAATACCCATCTCCACAAAAAGGAACCAGGGCTCCTTAAAGAAAACAACTGATTCTAATGATGGGACAGATAAAGTAAAAGATGATTCTGGAATATCTCACTGTGCCAGAAAGTAAAGAAATGTTCAAAGAATGATGGGCATGTTAAAAAGTCATGGGAGGGGACTTCCCTGGTGGCGCAGTGGTTGAGAATCTGCCTGCCAATGCAGGGGACACGGGTTCGAGCCCGGGTCTGGGAGGATCCCACATGCCGCGGGGCAACTAGGCCCGTGAGCCACAACTACTGAGCCTGCGCGTCTGGAGCCTGTGCTCCACAACAAGAGAGGCCGCAATAGTGAGAGGCCCGTGCACCGCGATGAAGAGTGGCCCCCGCTTGCCGCAACTGGAGAAAGCCCTCGCACAGAAACGAAGACCCAACGCAGCCAAAAATAAATAAATAAATAAATAAATATTTTTTTAAAAAAAAAGTTCATGGGAGGGACTTCCCTGGTGGCGCAGTATTTAAGAATCCACCTGCCAATGCAAGGCACATGGGTTTGAGCCCTGGTCTGGGAAGATCCCACATGCCGTGGAGCAACTAAGCCCGCGAGCCACAACTACTGAAGCCCACGCGCCTAGAGCCCGTGCTCCACAGCAAGAGAAGCCACCGCAATGAGAAGCCCGCGCACCGCAACGAAGAGTAGCCCCCACTCACCGCAGCTAGAGAAAGCCCGCACGCAGCAACGAAGACCCTATGCAGCCAAAAATAAATTAATTAATTAAAATTTTTTTTAAAAGTTCATGGAGCCTGCTTGAATGAGTTCCCAATGGCCAAATCTGAAACATTTGAGCATCAAATTTCAAAATGAGATCAATGCATTATAACCTTTTGAATTAAATAAGAATTATTAAGTCTACCAATTTAATAAATGGGGGTGAAGGAAAGTTACCCCTTACATAAGTATGCTCAGTAATAAATGTAGAAAGGATAATGGAGTTAGAAAATCATCATTTTGCAAATATCATAGTAATAATTGATTCAGTCAACAATCATTGATGGATGCTAAAATATACTGGGTACAAGTTTGGTGAGGAGCAGATTATTTGCACTGTCTCAAAGTATTTCCCCACAAATTATTTACTCACTACAAATTAATAATGGTACGTTTATGTTGGCTCATACTGGTAAGATAGCTCCTTATCCAAGTTATCAAAGTTAATATCACTAATAATGAAGCAAATGAACATCAAATGCCTCCTGGTATGATGGACTGTGAAGGACACAGTATCACTTTTGTGTTATTTCTGCCAACAATGCAATATCTGAATCTAATCATGATGAAACACCAGAGAAACCAAAATTAAAGAACATTCTACAAAGTAACTGTTCTGTACTCTTCAAAAATATCAAGATCATGAAAGACAAAGAAGAATTGTTTCAATTAAAGGAGACTAAACAAACATGACAACTAAATGCAATGTATGATCCTAGATTACACACTAGACTGGGAAAAAGATGTTGCTAGAAGGGACATTATTGGAATAATTGATAAAACTGTAATTTAGACTGTAGATCAGGTAACAGTATTGTATCAATATTAAACTTTCTAATTTTGAAGTTGTACTTTAGTTGTATAAGAGAAATTCCTTGTTCTTAGTAGATACAAACTGAAGAATTTAGGAATAAAGAAGGATGACATCTGCAACATCTTGCCAAATGGTTCAGAAAGAAATGTGTGTGAGTTGGGTGGGTGGGGGGATAATACATGTGCATGGAGGGGAAGATGATAAAGTAAATGAGGACAAAAATGTAAAAAATTGGTGAATCTAGTTAGAAGATATACAGTAATGCTTTCCACTATTCCTACAAGTTTTCTGTAAATTTGAAGTTATAAAAAAATCAAAAGTTACTCCAAAAAGCTATCACTAATATGTTCAAAAAACAGATTAAAAAATTTGATAATTTTACCAGAGCATTGGAATCTATGAAATACAATCATTATATTATGAATTCAATAGATCAGTTAAACAACAGACTAGTCACAGAAGGGAAAACTAATTAACTGGAAGATAAATCAGTCTAAATATTTAGATTGAAGCACAAACAGAAGGTTTTAAAATACAAAACAAACATAAGCAACAGATAGGACACTACTTTTTTAAAAAGTAGAAAGGAGAGAGATAATGGGTAAGAAGCAATATTTGAAGAAATATTGGCAGAAATTTTCCCCAAACTGAAAGAAATGAAGCCACAGATTCAAGAATCATTATGAACACAAGCTGGATAAATTAAAGAAAACCAAACAACAAAACTGCTGAAAACAAAGACAAAGACAAAGACAATCTTAAATACAGGAAAAAAAAAAAGACACTTTACCTTCAAAGCAACAACAATAAGATGACTTATTCAATGGAAACAATAAAAAAGACAAAAGAGTAGCACCTTTAAAATTCTTAAAGTAGATGATTGCCGAGCTAGAATTCTACACCCAGAGAAAACATCCTTCAAAAATGAAAGCAAAATAAATAGTCATTTTAACAAAAACTGAAAGAATTTATCCCAAACAGACCTACACTAGGAAATGCTGAAGGGCACTCTTCAGACAGGAGGAAAATGACCCTCAATGAAAGCATAATAATGCAGAAAAGAATAAAGAGCAATGGAAAGAGTAGATAGATGGGTAAATTTAAATTAATAATGACTGCTTAAAACAATATTAATAATATCTTGTGGCATTTAAAATATATATAGAATTAAAATATCCCAGAACAGTAGCAAAAGAGATAGGAGGGTAAATTCAGTTATAGTGTTATAAGATCTTTTTTTTTTTTTTAGTAAGTGATAAAAATCCTAATTTAAGGTTGAGTATAAGTCAAGGAAGCATGATGTAACCTCTAGGATAATCAGAAAAATGTCAGAAAAAGAATATTTAATTAACAAAGGGAAAACTAAACAATAAAGATACTTTTCAAATCCAAAAGAAGGTAATATGTCAGGTGAAAGGACCAAAAAACAGATGAAACAAACAAAAAACAAACAGTAGTATAGTGGATTTGAATAAAAATTAGCAATAATTACATGAATTGTAACAAACTACTCCAAATAATAGGCATAGACTGTCAGAATGGATTTTTTAAAAACCCAACCACATGTTATTTATAATAGACACACCTTAAATATAAGGACACAGGAAAGTTGGTAGTAAAATGATGGAAAACATACAAACATAAACAAGAAAAAAGGCTGGTGTAGATATACTAATGACAGACAAAACAGATTTTAAGGCAAGAAGTATTACTACATATAAATGAGAAACTTTCGGTAAAGATAAAAAGGTCAATTCAACAAAGATTTCATAACACAGCCTCAAATATAGTAAAAACTAACAAAACCAAAGGAGTAATAAACCAATTCCCAACTGCAATGCACAGCTCTAACACACCTCTCTCAATAGCTCAAAGAAGAAGCAGAAAATAATCTATAGAAAATTAGAACAACATGATTAAAAACTTAACACAGGACCCACTGATTGTAGAATACACATTATTGGGGTTTTTTTTAATACATTTATTTATTTTATTTATTTATTTTTGGCTGTGTTGGGTCTTCGTTGCTGCGCGCAGGCTTTCTCTAGTTGTGGCGACCAGGGCCTACTCTTTGTTGCGGTGCATGGGCCTCTCATTGCGGCGGCTTCTCCTGTTGTGGAGCACAGGCTCCAGGCACATGGCCTTCAGCAGTTGTGACTCACGGGCTCTAGAGCGCAGGCTCAGCAGTCATGGCACACAGGCTTAGTTGCTCCACAGCACGTGGGATCTTCCCGGACCAGAGCTCAAGCCCGTGTCCCCTGCATTGGCAGGCGGATTCTCAACCACTGCGCCACCAGGGAAGCCCAAATACACATTATTTTTAGGTACATATAGAAGTTACCAAAGTAAAGCATATACTGGGTCATAAAACAAATGTCAACAAATTTTAAAGAATTAAAATCAGAGTATATTCTCTGACCACAGTGGAATTAATCTAAAAATCAATAACAATAACTATAACAAAAACACAATTTTAAAACTCCCCAAAAGCCTGAAAATCAATTAATAAAGTTAAATAAGAAATCACAATGGAAAATAAGAAAACATTTTCAATAGAACAGTAATAAAAATATGACATATAAAAACTTGTGGGATATACCTAACTTGCAGTTAGAGAAAATACAATAGTTAAATGAAAACCTAAGGATGAAAATGAATGATCTAAGGATCCATCTCAATAAGCTTGAAAAAGAGCAGCAAATTAAACTAAAAGAAAGGATATGAGAGCAATAATGAAGATAAGGACAAAAATCAATAAAATAGACAAAAAAAATAATAAAGAAGAAGTCAGTAAATTTTTTCTATAAAGGGACAAATGGTAAATATTTTAAATTTTGTGGGCCATAAGATATGTCACAACTACTCAACTCTGCCACTGTAATGCAAAAACAGTCATAGACAATACATAAATGAATGGAAATAGCTGTGTTACAATAAAACTATATTTACAAAAACAGGTAATGGGTTAGATTTGACCCATGAGCCATATTTTGTCAATCCCTACAGTAGAAAATACAATAAAGCCAAAAGTTTGTTCTTTGAGAAAATAAAACAAAACAAAATTCATAAAAACCCCAGTAAGACTGTAGAAAGAAAAGAGGGGACAAATTATCAATATAAGAAATGAAAAAGGGACATCACTACAGATATCACAGGCATTAAAAAGATAAGATGTTATAAATAACTTTAGACCAATAAATTTGATAATTTAGATGAAATGGACAAATTCATATTTAAAAATACTAACTTACCAAAACTGACAAAAGAAGAAACAGAAAATTCAAATAGTCCTATATCCATTAAAATGTGAATCTGTAATTAAAGCCTGTCCACAGAGAAAACTTCAGGATCAAATGGCTTCATCAGTAAATTCTTTAAACATTTCATGAACTATCACCAATCTTATACAAATTATTCCAAAGAACAAATAAAGCGAAGTCATTTCTGAACACGTTTTATGAGGCCTGTACAGCCTTCATACCAAAACTTATCATTAAAGAAAAAGTATTACAAGAAAGGAAGAGTATAAAGCCAATCTCTCTTATGAACATAGATGCAATAATTTGGCAAAATCAAATTAAATATTGGCAGATCAAAGCCGGTGGTAGGTAAAAAGAATAGGCCTCAACCAACTTAATTTATAACACTAATACTAAGCTGGTTTAAAACTTGAAAGTCCATCAATATAATTTACCCCCATTAACTAAATAAATAAGAAAAGTTATATAGTCATTAAATATATGAAAAAAAGCATTTGATAAAGTTCAATGCCCATTTGTGGTGTTTAAAAATCTTAACAAAGTAGGAATAAAAGGAACTGCCTTAACTAATAAAGTATCTTTTTTTTAAATCTACAATAAATATATTAATGGTAAAATAGTGAAAGCTTTTCCACTGAAATTAGGAATGAAATCAGGATGTCTACAATCACTTCTATTAAACACTGTACTGTGGCCCAGGGGAAATAAATTTATTGTTTTTAATTTTAAGAAAAAAAAATCACCATTGTTCACAAATGCTATGAGTATATGCCTAAAATATTCAAAATAATCTACAAATAAATTATTAAGGATTAAAAAGTGAATTTAGCGAAGTCCCTTAAAAATCATACTTAAAAATCAATTGTATTTGTAGATACTAACACTAAACAATTGGAAAATGAAATTTTAAAACAATACCATTTACATTAGTAAAACATAAGCTACCTAAGAATATCTAGCATCAGAAACACCAGATACCTAGGAACAAAACTAGTCAAAAAAGGGCAAGACCTGTACACTGAAAACTACAAAACACTGCTAAGAGAAATTAAGAATGACATAAATGGAGGGATATACCATATCCGTGTACTGGAAGACTAAGTACTGGGAGGATATCAGTTCTTCCCAATTAATCTAAGTTCAAGGCAATAAAAACCCCAGTTGGCTTTTCTATGAAAACCAGTAAATTGATCATACATTTTACATGTAACTGTAAAAGACTTAGAACAGTCAAAACAAACATGAAAAAGAATAAAGTTGAAGAATTTACATTACCAAATATTAAGATTTATTACAAAGTATAGGGTAATTAAAACAGTGGTATTGGCACAGGATAGACAAATATATTGATGAAACAGGGTCTAGGAAACAGGCCACTCATATAAGACCACACAATTTATGAAAAATGTGCCACTGGAATGCAATGGGGGAAAGGATAATATTTTTAATAATTTATATTTTTTAATGAAACTTTATCCCACCTCAAAACATGCACACAATTCAATTCTATATGAATTACAGACCTAAATGTAAAAGGAAAAACAATAAAGTTTCTAGAAAGTAATACAGACTATATTTTTAACATTGGGGTAAGCAAAATAATCTCTTATACGGGATACAAAAATCTCTTATTATAAAAGATTAATAAATTTAATTTCTTTAAAATTAAGAACTTATGTTTATCAAAGGACACCGTAAGGTATGCAATACATATATCCAAAAAGAACTAATATCCACAATATATAGAGAACCCCTACAAATCAATGAGAAAAAAAAATACACAACCCAAATTTTTAAAACAATAAATAAGTTAAAGATTTGAATAGGGGCATAATGAAAGACAATATCCAATTGGCCAATAAGTGTAATAAAAGGTACTAAATATTAGCCATCAAGGAAATGTAAATTAAAACCATAATTATTTCCCATTTAAACCCTCATAATGGCTAAAATTTTATTTTGTTGATGAGGATGTGGAGCAACTAGAACTTTAATACTCTGCTGGTGGAAGTGTAAATTGGTAGACAGAATTTAGCAATCTATTTCACAATATCTACTAAAATTATACAACTGCATGTGCTATGACCCAGCAATTCCACTCCTTGGTATATAGTCCATAAAAATGCATACATATGTCCCCCAAAAAACACATACAGGAACATCCATAGCAGCATTGCTCATAATAGCCCCAAACTGAAAACAGCACAAGTATTCATCAATAGTAGAATGGATAAAGAAAAAGTGGATATTTGGACTTCCCTGGTGGCGCAGTGGTTAAGAATCTGCCTGCCAATGCAGGGGACAAGGTTTCGAGCCCTGTTCCAGGAAGATCCCACATGCCATGGAGCAACTAAGCCCGTGTGCCACAACTACTGAGCCTGCATGCCACAACTACTGAAGCCCATGTGCCTAGGGCCCGTGCTCCACAACAAGAGAAGCCAGCCACAGCAATGAGAAGCCCATGCACCTCAACAAAGAGTAGCCCCCGCTCACCACAACTAGAGAAAGCCCGCGTGCAGCAACGAAGACCCAACACAGCCAAAAAAATAAAAATATAAGTAAATAAATAAATGTACTTTTAAAAAGTGGATATTCCTATAACAGAATACTATACAACCTTGAAAAAAGACTTTCTGCTACACACAATCACATTAATAAATCTCACAGACATAATTTTTAGGGAAAGAAGCCAAAAGAGTAGCTGCTGTATGATTCCATGTATATAAAGTTCCAAAACATCAGAAGTAATCTATGATGATAGAAATCAGAATGATGTTCACTTTTGGGTGGGGCATAACGACAGGGAAGGGACATAAAGAAGGTTTCTGTAGGGTTAGTAATGTCCTATACCTTGGTCTGGGTGGCATTTACATGGGTATATTACTTTGTAGAAATTCATCAAGCTTCTTTCATCTATAAATATGTTATACTTCAATTAATATTTTTTCCCAAAAAGTGTGCAATGTAAACAAAAATTATGATTACACTAAGTTAAGTCTCTAGTGTCCACAACAATTTATTTTTCCTTCATATACATACAAGGAATTTATCTCTTGTCCATTCACCCTCATGCAAACTCAGAAAACTTGAGGGAGTTAAGGTTCTTCTTTATCCACAAAAGGCCTTGTTATATTGGTTGCTTTGTGGATACGTACATAATTATACAGCCCCAAGCAGGCACTGACAAAGATGGACTTTAATTCTCACGTAGTAGAAGAGCAAGTAATTACTTAGAATCTTTGATGACCTGAAAATAAACTGCCATCCAAGTGACATTTAAAAAGAGACGTTTCTTAACTTATACATCTTTACTTGAAACTTTCCCAAGGAATCAGCCTTCATCGTCTGCACCTCTTGGTAACACACGGGCTAAAATTCATCCACTTGAGCAAATACAAAAATCTCAAAATAGAAGAGTGCTCTGCATGGTACTGAGTACCAGCTGGCATTTTGACTGACCACTAAGAGAAAGCAGAGGGAAGTCATTTCTTAAAACAACTTTAAAGAACTATGTCATTAAGCAGCAAAGCACACTGGCATAATCCAAAGGAAATCAACTTTGACAACTGCTTCACAAATATTCAGACTTTACAAATAATATTAAGGGCATTCTAAATCCTTTGGGAATGTGTCTTGCCTCCACAGAGAAAGTTGCCACAAATGGGCACTTTGCTGAAGTCTAAATGTGTGGGGGAGGAGAAGCCTGCCATGCAAAGAAATTCTCAGGAAGCTGTGAAGATATTAGCTATTTTACTCAATTTATTCCAAGCTGAAACATAATAGTACATTATAAATCTGTTTTGATTGTACTTAATCTAATGAAAAAATGTTCATCTTTTTGATAAGTGCTCATTAGTCATTTTTTTCTGACATAAACAGACAAGAAAGATGTTCTTGTGCTGCATTTAAAACACAACTCAACTAATTACAGTGCAATGACTCAAAGAACAAAATCAACGCGCTGAAGTTTCTCACTTGAACTGTCTTTATAGTTGAATTAAAAATCTAACCAAAAAAATTTTAAAGGGCCCTAGCAGTGTGTTTTATACTTAGGTTGAATAACGTTTAAGTAAACAAAGGCTAAATTTTAGCACATTATATAAATTTTAATATTTTCTGTCAATTGCTCTCTAAGAATAGTTGCTGAATTTACCAACAAAGGGGTATGTGTTGGGGGCGGGGTGCTCTCTGTTTTGGAAGTGGTGATAAATTTGCATAAGCAATTCATTCTGTTTCATTCATCCCATCCCTTGGAGACCAAAAGCCAACGTGTAGATAATACCTGGTCAGGGTTGGAGCCAGTCAAGGGCCAGGGAATAGCATGAAGCTAAGTGATCATATAAGAATCAAGCCTATTTACAGCTCAGGCTTATGCCCAGGACTTTTAGAAATATCAGATGTTTTGGGCTTTTTGGAATCATAGAGTACTAATCTGCTGAAATATTATCTTGAATGAGTCTAACAGAATTAATGCCATTTCCTAAAATGCTTAATTTATGCTCCAGGAAGTATTTTAACTAATCTGACACTTTGGGTATCTTATAGCTGGCTATGACTCAAATAATCATTTCATTGATTTTTTATAATATATTTTTTATTATAAAATATATTAACCTGAAACTAGAAACTTTAGAAATTATTTTAGCTCTATGACACATTAATTATGCATATTGTATGCAAATTCCCAGGCAAAACATCACAAAGAGCAGTAAGTAAAATGAATTACTTAAATATGTTACTTCTTCCTACCCTCTCTATGAAGTCAGTATTTAAATGAATATATGCAACTTTTTAAAGGCTCATTTGAATGAACAAACAAAGCAAGAGAACAGTCTAGCACTGAACTCATTCAGTGGATGGTTGTCAGAGCCACCTTCATTAACGATTTTGCTAGCATTTTATAGTCTTTAGACATTGGGTACTAAGAAAAAAACACACATCTTGTGTCCAGCAGGAAGTCAAATTGCTCTAATCTTTGTTAAGAAAATGGCTATCCCTCATTAACAAAGCTGTAAACACAGTATAACCATCTTGAAGCAAAAACGCATAGCTTGGAGGTCAAGAATTCAGGGTGGAAAAACCAAGATTCAAGTCCCAACTCCACCACTTGCTCTTCAAGGGAACCTGGACAAGATTCTTCACTTCTCTAAGATTCATAAATGAGTAGATGTTGGGGGAAAGAACACCCACATTGCTGTTATCAACATTACATTCAATAAGATGACAGGTGGAAAGCACTTAGCACAGGGCCTGACACATCATCAGGAATCAAAATTTAGCTGAGATTAATGAACCACCAATAGGACTTGAGTCTCAGGGACCTTTCTAGGAGTGAGGAGCCACCTTTCTTCCCTTTCATCCTGTGTCATTTTCAATACTCCAGCGTTGTCTGGAATGAAAAGGCAGACCATTTCCCTATATTACACTAACTGGTTGATTTCAGGCACCAAACCTACAACCTTGACCTTGTTATTATCATCCCGGCAGAACCAGCTCTCTTTATTAGACCTCACTTCAAGGTGTCAGCATGTGAGAGAAATGCAGTACATGGTGCATTTGGTCATTATGGGTCATCACACTTTTTCTGTAATTCTATTTTTGGATTTATATTTCCATTCATACTATTTGGCACAAAGGAAAAGTTTACCAATTTATTAAGTAATGGAATGGGCTATATTCACTTTACTCTGACTTTATCTAAAGTAAATAAAACCGTCAGTGTTTCTCAACCCTATACATGCTTATCCAGGCTGACTCGAGTACCTCATTCCTCCCCATTAATATAAAAAGTTAATAGTCAACTGTTATTGAATGCTTACTAAATTCCAAGAACTGTACGAAACTCTTTCATGGACTATCTCATGCAATTCTCAAACAATCCTAGACAGTAGGTACTGACATCCTTACATTAGGAAAGTAAGACTCAGAGAGGTTAAGCAACTTATTTAAGGCCATGCAGCTAGTAAGTGACAGAACCAGGATTCAAATTCAAGTTGGTCTGACTCCAAAGTTCACGATCTTTATCACAAAACTGTAACACCAGAAAGAAGTCACAGAGATTATCAGCAAACACATCCAGGGGCATTCACATCAGTAAAAATTAATTGCAATGAGGTCAGAATTCGACACCAATTAAGTGTTATTCTTTTTACTTTGGGGTCATCTGGACACTGCTTAGCAAGTTCATTCTTTCATTTATTTCTGTATGTATTTACTGAACAACCACTATGTGTTGGGCACTGTGCCAGGTGAGAAAAATGAAAACAACATATTTCCTAACCTGGATTTTCAGTTACTTCTCCCAGGCCTCATCCAAAAGTGCAGGGACATCCACTAGGAGTCCTTTCCTCAACTGCCATGCTTTGGACAAAAACAATGGACTTGAAAATAGAGGAAGTAAGATTTTCTATACGTTATACAAGTTAATCAAGTTCTCTTTTCCAGTTCTTCAGGTACTGTTGCTGTCTGCCATTCCCCAGCGTTAAACAAAATATATGAGGGGCTTCACAATCTTCCTCAACTCACCAGACTCTTCTTCCATTGTTCTCCACCATGTGCCCTAAGTTCCAACCATGCTGAGCCGCTCATATTTTCCGAACACATGGGGCTCCTTCTCACCCTCCATACTTTTACATATGCTGTTGCTTCTGCACAGCATGCCTATTCCTCTTAATATTTCAATTCACCATGTACGAGCCAGCTCAAACATCACCTTCTTTATGACATCCTTCCTGATCATCCCCCACAGTCTGTCTACAACCTTGAATAATCAGACAGAGTTTGATGGTCACCTCTTTCATTCTTTCAACAAACTATTCCTGCAGCTGAAACAGATTAGTGAACAAACAGACCAATGTCCCTGCCCTTGGGAAGCTGACATTCTTGTGGTGGGAGAGAAAATAAATATAAGAAATAGGCAAATTATACGGAATGTTATAAGCTGATACGTGGCATGGAAAGAGATGGGTAGGGTAAGGAGAGTGGGGCTGAGGGTTGTGGGGAGGACTGCACACGGGAGGAGTTGCAATTAAAAGCAGTGGTCAAAGTAGAGCCAATTAAGGAAGTGAGAAAGACATGCAGAAGGTGAGGGCCTCTGAACATTTTGCACTACTTCTCCCCACATACATTTCGCATCTCTCATTTGCATTTCAGTCTTCCTCATTAAGCTGGGAGTTCTCCAGGGGCAGGGACTAAGTGAATTATCTTTTTCCTCCCCAGTGTACAGTTCAGCACCTGGCAGGAATTGCTCAATTTATTGTTTGTTCAATGAACAAATGAAAGAAATAAACGCTCCACAGTCAGAGAATTGGTCACTTCTCCTGCCCCTACATTTTTTAAATGGTGCTTTACTTTGTTTGCTTTCAGCATCCCCAATAACCTTCCTGTCTTCTTCACCAGTGATCTCCAAAGTATGGGATGTGCACCAAGGGGTTTCCAGGATCATCCAATGATGAGAGGCCTGGAGAAGCAGGAAGGAAACACTAGAACTTCTATTCATGTGATTTTTTAATATCAAAACTAAGAGAAAATAAGCACTACTGAAATATAATATATGGGTTGATGCTGATACCCTCACTCACAGTGGGCCCTGAAATGCCCAAAGGGAAGGAAAGCTTCACTCAAGAATGACATCCCCACCTGGACAGGGCCCATTGCTGTCATTGTTTTTGTTTTTTTTACATTATACCCTCATCCTAGCAAGCCCTCAACAAATATTTGATGAATAAATGAATGAATATAACAAATAGTGAAAGTTCTGGAGAACTGAACCAAAACTTGTCTTTGCACCTCAGTGACCCCTGGTAAGGGCCGGGAAGAACACAGAGACAAAAAGGGCTACACCCATTATTCAGGTCAAGACTTTCCTGTTACCGCAGTCACCTCAGCCGAGGAGCAGCAGACCTGGTCTATAAGGGCTTGTAGGAGAGGGAAAAAAGGATTTCTTCCTTGTGCTGTGACTTGTCGAAAGGAAGAAGCTTTTTCATCAGGCTTTTCCTTACCTCCCAACATTCCCTTCTTTACAAACTAGATTCTGATACCTGAGAGACTCTCATGTTGACTAGGGTTCATCCAGCCTCTGTCTTGATGGAAAATAAGTGGTGTGCACTATGACCTCCGGTAGTAAACCTTTGACTTTGGTATCCTGGACATGGCCAGGCAGGGCTGGTAATTAGAAATGGTTAGCCAATGCAGCCTTGTGGTACAGGCCCAACAAGCTCTCCCTCAAACCTTCCCTGGGAACAACAAAGCAAGGGTGTACCAAGGGTATTCAGTGACAACTGGGCTACTGGGTTCTGATCAAACTGTGTAGACTTTCTTCCTCCTTCTCCCCTCCTCCCCGGGTTGGAGACCTAGTACATGAAGATGAGAGAGGAAGGCAATCATTTCAGCACAATGATAGCATAGGAGACACCCAATGAGTTGTTTCTCATACTTTGCAAATAACTCCCCACCCAGAAAAGACACTGTGAAAATCCCCTCTAACCCCATCATTCAGTGCCCTGGCGCCATCTGGTCAAGAACACAAGGGAATCAACCAGCATAGAAAGAGGTAAAACTCTGAGGATTGGGAACAAATGAATAAAAACTGAAGAGGGCACCAGGGAGACAGAGAAAAGGCAGGAGATGAAGAGAGGAAAGACTTATTTAGCTTCCCAGAACCACTCTCCATCTATAAAATGGGAATAATTATTGTAAAGTCCTGAAACTAGGTATAAGTTGACACCTGCACAAATATAGGGAGGAGAATCTCTGATAAGAACCAGGGATTTTAGTTGACTACAAGGTCAATATGACAGTGTGATGCACATGAAAGTTAAAAAAAACAAATACAGTTTCCAGCTGCACGATAGAAGTAAAACTGTTTGCAGTAAATAAGGCAAGAACATTTCTCTTCTTTCTGCATGGCTTTGAGGTACAGCATTCAGTCTCAAGAGGAACTCTCTTAAGTTCCAGGGTAAAATGACCAGCATAGCAAAGGCCTAGAAATCACAGTACCTGGGATGATCACGGTGAGACCAGCAGGGATGGCTCCCACAGTAAGTACACAGAAATCGAACTCTGCTGACCACCTCGCTCTTGCCTCACCACCTTTTATGCGAATCTAGCCATTGTTAGCTTCTTCCTGATTATGAAACCACCCTCGGACAACAAAGGATTTCACTGAACAGGTCAATCTGATCTAATATTTTTTGTGTATGTATGTGTGTCTGTTTAAATATATAAGCATTTGTTTATATCCTGCCTCGTTCTATAAAAGGGATTCAAGGTGGTTTACAGTGATATATACATAAAATGCAAAATAGCATACAGTGGAGTATAGATAAGAAAGACAAATACTCTCTTATTCTACCTCTTCTCCTCCCCCACGCCCATTTTACCTTGGGTTCCCAAGTCACAACTGCCATCCAATTTGACCCAACATCTACTCCCAATAAGCCTGCTTCAGCAACAGCAGGCTGAGTAAGATCTGTGTATTCAGCGTCATCTTCTCTAGCACACGCCTTCAATCCCTACTTAACACAGTTGTTTAGGAACCAGAAACGTAACAGTGACAAGACGAGGCCACTGCCCACAAAGATTCAGTCCAGCAGCCCACCTTCTTCCCAATGGATAGGAAGTTTAAGAAACTGGCCATGTTGTTTAGATAGTGCAAATTTAGGGAGACTGGATTGCTGTTTCCAAAATTTGAAGGGCTCCAACATGGTTTACCTTTTTCTTTCAGTTTTTAACTATGCTATTTTATGTGCACTTTCATTTGAAGAGACCTTAACTTCCTTTTGGATCTAAGTACGTTATAAATTAGAAATGAGTAAATATAGGGCAGCAATATAGCAGAGCAGTTAAGTGCAGAGGTTTTAGAGTCAGCTATTTTGGTTTCAAATCCAGGCAGCCCTGGCTATTAGCTATGATTTTAGATTAGATTCATTTAGATAACTAAGATTAGACTTTGGACGAGTATTTAACATCCCTTAGCATCAATTTCCTCATCTTTAAGATGAGAATATCAATACATTGTGAAGATTAAATGGCATGATGTATTGGGTTGGCCAAAAAGTTTGTTCAGGTTTTTCCAAACGAACTTTTTGGCTAACACAATATGTGAAGCACTTCGAGCAGGAGCTGGCACATAGTAAGTGCCCAAGCACTGGTAGATAGTTATCATTAAATGTAAGAGTATTTGAAGACATATTATGCAGAAAGGGAAATCTTGATACCAGTGAGCTGAACTGTGACTTTATTATCATCAGCTCTAGAAACAAATTCTGGGTTTCCTCAAATTGATATTTTTACTTATTAGTACATGGAATAAGTTTCTAACTACCAAAACATTTAAAAAACTGCAACAACGTGGGGGTAAACTCTGTTGTTACAAGTGGACAAGCAGCAAGATCCCCTCCATCATGACTGTCATTGGAAGGGAGTTGGGCTCCATGTCTTATAAATTTCCTTCCTACTGTAAGACCCTGAATTTGAATTAAATCTACTGTAGAGTGAGAACAAAAGAATCATGCTAGCTTGACCTCAGAAGACGAGATTAGAAAAACTGGAGAATGGAGCCCGTGTTTCCGCAGAGCTGGAACTCCTGGCTCAGGGTCTCTTCCCTCTGCTGTCATTGAGCTGCCCTGGAGCCCAAAGGGAGGGCGGCCTCACTGAGGCTGCCGGCTCTGGAGGGGCTCCACCAGCCAAAGCCGCGACTGTCCTGGGGACCGTGGGCCAGTTCCCTGAAACTTGGACCTCGAAGGCCACCTTTATTCACACAAAGAAGATTTTTCCATTTGGAGGTCAACATGTCAGAGGAGATTGGTTCAAGATGGCGGAGTAGAAGGAAGTGCACTCACTCCCTCTTGCAAGAGCACCAGAATCACAATTAACTGCAGAACAACCATCTACAGGAAGATACTGGAGCTCACCAAAAAAGATACGCCACATCCAAAGACAAAGGAGAAGCCGCAATGAGACGGTAGGAGGGGCGCAATCACAATAAAATCAAATCCCATAACCACTGGGTGGGTGACTCACAAACTGGAGAACAATTATGCCACAGAGTCCACCCACTGGAGTGAAGGTTCTGAGCCCCACATCAGGCTTCCCAACCTGGCGGTCCGGCAACAGGAGGAGGAATTCCTAGAGAATCAGACTTTGAAGGCTAGCGGGATTTTACTGCAGGACTTTGACAGGACTGGGGGAAACAGAGACTCCACTCTTGGAGGGCACACACAAAGCAGTGTGTGTGCATCTGGACCCAAGGGGAAGGAGCGGTGACCCCATAGGAGACTGAACCAGACCTACCTGCTAGTGATGGAAGGTCTCCTGCAGAGGCTGGGGGCAGCTGTGGCTCACCATGGGGGGAAGGACACTGGAAGCAGAAGTTCTGGGAAGTACTCCTTGGCATGAGCCCTCCCGGAGTCCACCATTAGCCCCACCAAGGAGCCTGTGGGCTCTGGTGCTGGGTCGCCTCAGGCCAAACAACCAACAGGGAGGGAACTCAGCCCCACCCATCAGCAGACAAGCAGATTAAGGTTTTGCTGAGCTCTGCCTGGCAGAGCAACACCCAGCTCTACCCACCACCAGTCCCTCCCATCAGGAAACTTGCACAAGCCTCTTAGATGGCCTCATCCACCAGAGGGCAGACAGCAGAAGCAAGAAGAACTACAATCTTGCAGCCTGTGGGACAAAAAACACATTCACAGAAAGATAGACAAAATGAAAAGGCAGAGGACTATGTACGAGATGAAGGGACAAGATAAAACCCCAGAAAAACAACTAAATGAAGTGGAGACAGGCAACCTTCCAGAAAAAGAATTCAGAATAATGATAGTGAAGATGATCCAGGACCTTGGAAAAAGAATGGAGGCAAAGATCGAGAAGATGCAAGAAATGTTTAACAAAGACCTAGAAGAATGAAAGAACAAACACCTAGAAGAATTAAAGAACAAACAAACAGAGATGAACAATAAAATAACTGAAATGAAAAATACACTAGAAGGAATCAATAGCAGAATAACTGAGGCAGAAGAACGAATAAGAGACCTGGAAGACAGAATGGTGGAATTCACTGTCACGGAAGAGAATAAAGAAAAAAGAATGAAAAGAAATGAAGACAGCCTAAGAGACCTTTGGGACAACATTAAATGCAACAACATTCACATTATAGGGGTCACAGAAGGAGAAGAGAGACAGAAAGGACTTGAGAAAATATTTGAAGAGATTATAGTAGAAAACTTCCCTAACATGGGAAAGGAAATAGCCACCCAAGTCCAGGAAGCGCAGAGAGTCCCATACAGGATAAACCCAAGGAGAAACATGCCGAGACACATAGTAATCTAATTGGCAAAAATTAAAGACAAAGAAAAGTTATTGAAAGCAGCAAAGGAAAAATGACAAATAACACACAAGGGAACTCCCATAAGGTTAACAGCTGATTTCTCAGCAGAAACTCTACAAGCCAGAAGGGAGTGGCATGATATACTTAAAGTGATGAAAGGGAAGAACCTACAACCAAGATTACTCTACCCGGCAAGGAACTCATTCAGATTCAGTGGGGAAATCAAAAGCTTTACAGACAAGCAAAAGCTAAGAGAATTCAGCACCACCAAACCAGCTCTACAACAAATGCTAAAGGAACTTCTCTGAGTGAGAAACAAGAGAAGAAAAGGACCTACAAAAACAAACCCAAAACAATTAAGAAAACAGTAATAGGAACAGACATATCTATAATTACCTTAAATGTGAATGGATTAAATGCTCCAACCAAAAGATACAGTCTCACTGAATGAATACAAAAACAAGAACTGTATATATACTGTCTACAAGAGACCCACTTCAGACCTAGGGACATATGCAGACTAAAAGTGAGGGGATGGAAAAAGATATTCCATGCAAGTGGAAATCAAAAGAAAGCTGGAGTAGCAACACTCATACCAGATAAAATAGACTTTAAAATAAAGAACGTTACAAGAGACAAGGAAAGACACTACATAATGATCAAGGCAGCAATCTAAGAAGAAGATATAACAATTATAAATATATATGCACCCAACATAGGAGCACCTCAATACGTAAGGCAAATGCTAATAGCTCTAAAGGAGGAAATTGACAGTAACACAACAATTGTGGGGGACTTTAACACCTCACTTACACCAATGGACAGATCATCCAGACAGAAAATTAATAAGGAAACACAAGCTTTAAATGACACAATAGACCAGGTAGATTTAATTGATATTTATTGGACATTCCATCCGAAAACAGTAGATTATGCTTTCTTCTCAAGTGCACACAGAACACTCTCCAGGAGAGATCACATCTTGGGTCACAGATGAAGGCTTGGTAAATTTAACAAAATTGAAATCATATCAAGCATCTTTTCCGACCACAATACTATGAGACTAGAAATCAATTACAGGGGAAAAAAACATAAAAAACACAAACACATGGAGGCTAAACAGTATGTTACTAAATAACCAAGACATCACTGAAGAAATCAAAGAAGAAATCAAAAAATACTTAAGAGACAAATGACAATGAAAACACGATGATCCAAAACCTATGGGATGCAGCAAAAGCAGTTCTAAGAGGGAAGTTTATAGCAATACAATCCTACCTCAAGAAACAAGAAAAATCTCAAATAAACCTTCTAACATTACACCTAAAGGAACTAGAGAAAAAAGAACAAACAAAACCCTAAATTAGTAGAAGGAAAGAAATGATAAAGATCAGAGCAGAAATAAATGAAATAGAAACAAAGAAAACAACAGCAAAGATCAATGAAATTAAAAGCTGGTTCTTTGAGAAGATAAACAAAATTGAGAAGGCTTTAGCCAGACTCATCATGAAAAAGAGGGAGAGGACTCAAATCAATAAAATTAGAAATGAAAAAGGAGATGTTACAATGGACACCGCAGAAATATAAAGCATCATAAGAGACTACTACAAGCAACTCTATGCCAATAAAATGGACGACCTTGAAGAAATGGACAAATTCTTAGAAAGGTATAACCTTCCAAGACTGAACCAGGAAGAAATAGAAAATATGAACAGACCAATCACAAGTAATGAAATTGAAACTGTGATTAAAAATCCTCCAACAGGGCTTCCCTGGTGGTGCAGTGGTTGAGAATCTGCCTGCCAATGCAGGGGACACAGGTTCGAGCCCTGGTCTGGGAAGATCCCACATGCCACAGAGCAACTAGGCCCGTGAGCCACAACTACTGAGCCTGCGCGTCCAGAGCCTGTGCTCCGCAACAAGAGAGGCCACGATAGTGAGAGGCCCACGCACCGCGATGAAGAGTGGCCCCCACTTGCCACAACTAGAGAAAGCCCTCGCACAGAAACGAAGACCCAACACAGCCAAAAATAAACAAATAAATAAATAAAAATAGTATTAAAAAAAAAAATCCTCCAACAAACAAAAGTCCAGGACCAGATGGCTTCACAGGTCAATTCTATCAGACATTTAGAGAAGAGCTAACACCCATCCTTCTCAAACTCTTCCAAAAAATTGCAGAGGAAGGAACACTTCCAAACTCATTCTATGAGGCCACCATCACCCTGATACCAAACCAGACAAAGATACTACAAAAAAAGCAAGATCTTTTTTGACCCACCTCCTAGAGTAATGGAAATAAAAACAAAAATAAACAAATGGGACCTAATGAACCTTAAAAGCTTTTGCACAGCAAAGGAAACTATAAACAAGACAAAAAGACAACCCTTAGAATGGGAGAAAATATTTGCAAACGAATCAACAAAGGATTAATCTCCAAAATGTATAAATAGCTCATGCAGCTCAATATTAAAAAAACAAACAATCCAATCAAAAAATGGGCAGAAGAACTAAATAGACATTTCTCCAAAGACATACAGATGGCGAAGAGGCACATGAAAAGCTGCTCAACATCACTAATTATTAGAGAAATGCAAATCAAAACTACAATGAGTATCACCTCACACTGGCTAGAATGGGCATCATCAGAAAATCTACAAACAACAAATGCTGGAGAGGGTGTGGAGAAAAGGGAACCCTCTTTCACTGTTGTTGGGAATGTAAATTGATACAGCCACTATGGAGAACAGTATGGAGGTTCCTTAAAAAACTAAAAATAGAATTACCATAACACCTAGCAATCCCACTACTGGGCATATACCCAGAGAAAACCGTAATTCAAAAAGACACATGCACCCCAATGATCACTGCAGCACTATTTACAATAGCCAGGTCATGGAAGCAACCTAAATGCCCATCGACAGACGAATGGCTAAAGAAGATGTGGTACATATATACAATGGAATATTATTCAGCCATAAAAAGGAATGAAATTGGGTCTTTTGTAGAGACATGGATGGACCTAGAGACTGTCATACAGAGTGAAGTAAATCAGAAAGAGAAAAACAAATATTGTATATTAACGCATATATGTGGAATCCAGAAAAATGGTACAGATGAACTGGTTTGCAAGGCTGAAATAGAGACACAGATGTAGAGAACACATGTATGGACACCAAGGGGGGAAAGCGGGGAGGGGGGAGGTGATGATGGTGGGATGAATTGGGAGATTGGGATTGACATATACACAGTAACATGTATAAAATAGATAACTAATAAGAACCTGATGTATAAAAAAATAAATCAATCAATCAAAAAAAAAAAAGAAAAAGAAAAATTGAAGGCAGTTTTCTGAAGCACTGCAAAGATAAGGGATTCCTGGACCTGGGAAGACTCATCTGGCCAGAGGCCAGAACAAAAAGTGCTGAATTATTTTCCTTGGTTCCTGGAAACCAAATGCAAATCTAACCAATAATCAATCAATATTTATCATATCCAGGATTATGAAAAGCTCCAGACATGGTCCCAGAAACAGAATATGAGGTCATTAAGGATGACAGTGACCATGAACCTGCCTTTTTATCTCAGGATCTTGGCTGTGTCCTCTGAGGCACAGGTCAACGGTGGTGCTTTCAGTTGTAAGCTGCCAGGCCTAGGTCTCACTCAAATTTGCTCAGAGATACCATTCTTCAGTTCCTCTCCTAGACAGTGAAGCACATGCTTTGAAGAGCCACAGCATTTAATTCTGGAGACAGTTACTGTAAGGCTGGTGATGATATTCCCAAAATATGGTTCCCTTGCAAAACACTGATCAGAAAAATGAAGGTAAGGAGTAACAGAAGAGCCTCTGGCCTGAATATTTTTAAAGTTTGCACCTGAGCGCCTGGAGGAAAAATACATCAAATCAAAGAAATTAAAAAGTCTGAAAAATACTTGTCTGTATCAGATAATTTTAAAATAAATTGTTATTTTTAAAAGCTACTTTCCAGTTCCTTACAGATGAATGTTAACTTTGTTCCCAATCAAAAGCTTTTTTATGCATTTGGTCCCAAATTGTCATGCTGCCTACAATATTTGCAATAAAGCAATTAGAAGCCATAGAGTAAACAAAATGTGTTCAGTAGGATGGCAGGCTCAGGAAGCAGATCAGAAATATTCACACACTGTCTGTCAGGGTGTTTTCTGGCTTTATCTCTGTTTTATTCATTTATACTAATGTGTGGACAAGGGGGTTGAAAACATTTTGCTAAGAGTGAACCCCTGAGATTTATATGTAATTTCTAAGCTTATCCTTGGGAAAGAAGCCACAATCTGTTTTCAGACAAGAGTAAAACACTTGCAATTCCGCTTGAAAAACGTCCAATCTTCCCTTAAATTGAGGTGCCAGAGCAACTAGATTGCGATTTAAATCAGAGAACAAAATTAGCCCAGGTACACTAGGGTGGAAGGAGAGGCAGAACAGACACTGGTAGATAGCCTATGAATTCAAAATGTAGAGCCTTCCTCCTGGCCCCAGCCGATTTTGACTTCCAACAAATTAGAGAAATATATTGGCAGTTCACCTATGATTCACTGGTAAACAAACATATTTCACCAGCTACTTCGTGACCGTCTTTTGAGCTGAGCCTTTTTAAATTCTATAAAGGACTGGGCTGTAACAATAACTGTCGGAGTGCACAATAACCTCTGGCAGGGCTCTAATGAAAAACAAAAATCTCCACCTAATTCCAACAATTTGCCATAGTAACGGAAGCCTTCATATTATTAATATTAGCACGGCCTGAGGAAGAGTTAGAACCTCAGTGAGGGGCAGGGACTGACAACAGCAGCTAAAATATTGCATCTCCTGGTTAAACCCAATGAGATTCGAGTTCCAAGTTGGGTTCAAAAAGCACAAATTCGGACCGATATCAATATCAAGGATGGACTTAGCCAAACAGCTTCATGTGCAGCAGAAATGAACTGATCATCCTGGTTGGATAGGGGCTGGGCCAGCTAAGACTTCTTTGTGCTACGGGTGGGTAAGTGGATCCGTTTGTTGGCTCTTCTTACAAACTGGAGTAAGGGTTTCACCTCCACATTCCCATAAAAGTCAGCACACCTGGGGATAATCATAATCCCAGATTCACCTACTCTTCTCTTTGAGTTCTGTAACCAGCTGAGATCCCTGCTGGCAGAGAATTGAGGGTTTAGCGGGGAGGGAGGGAACACGTTCTGATTGGAGGAGTTTCTATTCCACAGAGGTGCCTTTATCTCTGCAAATATGTCCCACTGGCAGGTTTGCTGGAACCAGATCTATCTCTCCAAGGCAAGGGCATTTCAGGACTCAGCCTAAGGTGGCATCTATTTAGTCCAAAAGTTTGCCATCAATAGAGCCCACAATCTGCCTAGCAGGGCCTGTGTGGCTCCCCCCGCCGCCCCAACCCCTTCCCCGCTGAAAGGCACTAATCCCAGGTGAGGGGAAATAGCCAGAGTCGAGAGAGAGAGCCTTCACAAAATAATTTTTGCAAAGGTTCAGGTAGTGATAAGGAATGGGGGGGGGGGATGATTTGCATTAATCTAACATCCTAGCATTAAATTCAGTCCAAGTGGGCTTTTGTCAAAAATCATACCAAATGCTGGGAAATGATAATCAACTGAAAGCAAAGTGGTCCTTCCTTACAGAAAGGTTTCAAATTCACCATCTTTGTAATAGGAGAGGAGGATCTGGAGATAGGGAAGTGGGTTTCTGAAAGACACTGCAGATCACAAATGTGCTGATCTAACACTATCCATGACATCTCATCCCAGATGGCAAGTGAAGGAGATACTGGGATTTAAGGCACCTAGACACTTGCCAACAGAATATGAAGACATTAGCGAAAAAAAAAAAAAAAAAAACTAAACAAGAATCCTTAAATTGCATTGTTTAAAAGGTAAAGAGGTCTAAAATTAATCTAAGGAACAAGTTCAAGAATAACAAGCATCTAAACCTCAGAATAATGTGAACTTCCAAATGCAGAGAATGGGGATGCTGACTAAATTCAAATCTGTTCAGAGACTTTATTCCAGGGCACGAGGCTGAGCTGCTGTCATGTACACAAGTGGGGTGTAAAGTCAATGGGATTACATTTTCCTAATTATTTTCTGCTTGAGCTTTACAGCACACACACAAAATGAGATCAGCCGGGACTTGCCTCTCTAACAAATCACTCCGATTTAAACATTGCTCACATAAACAAAGGGGGTGGGGTGGGGGAGAGAGGCACAAGGCTGGGAAAAGACACAGAAGGGCTTCTTCAATCACAGTTGCAAGGAACAAAAACCTGGAGGGGGAAAAGAGTTGTTGGACCGCCACCAAATCTCTCCCACTGGAGACAAGAGCCCATCTGCTGAGCTCTGCAACTTCGCTTTAACTACCATTCAGCTCGCGTCTCTGCAGAGATCTGTCTGCAGAACTGGCAGATGGACCCCTGCTTCCCTGAGTCGCTGTGTTATTTGTTTAATAAATTTAATTAATATCCATACTGCATTGGATTTCTCCCAGAAAGGAGGGCGAAGTGCTCCCTTTCCCAATAGCTACATGATGAGTGATTTCCCGGAAAAGAGCAGATAACGGTGCCCCGGGGCACACTGAAAAATTAAAAGTACTGTGTGCTTACGTTTCTTTACATGTATTAATTTTTTGCTATGCACTAATATAGTTTTGATGGGTATTTTAACTTCATGAAAGTACGCAGTTCTAAAAAAGGCAGATTATCGCTTTTTTCAGATCAGTTATATTTGTTGGAATGTTTTTTAAAGAATCCAATTCAACCACATATTTAACATTTTAATCTATTTCCCCCCAAACGGTGGGTCATGAATGTTAAGGAGGTTCCCTTTGGCAAACAGCTAGCTCCACGACCGTTGTTAACAAACTGAAAAATCTCCCTGGTCATGTTGAACGTGTATGATTTCCTAAGCTGAAAAATGTGGCCATTGCAAAATGGAGAATAGAAAAGGTCTTAACAAAATCAAGGCAGTAGCGCGTTCCCTCATCACTAACTGCAGTGCCAAGCTTCCTGGTGACAGAGTCCCTGAAATCAACAAGTATGAATTAAAAGTGTTTTACTTGCCTTGTTATTCAATGTCATCCTGTCTTTCTTGGCAGCATATTTCATCTTAATCTAGATTTCCCAGAGTATGTTCCAAGAAAGAATAGACCCTTGAGGATGAAAAAGTCTAGGAAACATTATGTCAAAGAAGGTTAAACAGGCTTCTTCACTGCAGGACTTCTCAGAGCCTTTAATGTGCTAACAGGTATTGTGAATATTCCTGTAGAGGAGGGTGGGGTTCAATATAAAAGGCAGCATTTCCCAAAACCCAGGCCTGTTTGATTCATCACTATATCCCAGGGCTTAATATAGGGCTTGGCAAGTAGTAGGTACTCATTAGTATTTGTTGAATGAATGAATCAAAGGAACAAATGAATGAACAAAGAAGTAACTCCCCCAGTGGTTTTGCTTAGGGATAACCCTTGGGCACCTGAACCTGACCACTGATAAGATTTTATTAAAGAACAAATGAACAAAATCACCTCCATCCTAAGGAAGAATTGAAGGAACTTGAATCAAATATTGAATTTGGAGGGTTTCACTTTCAAGGTGCTATTTTCTTATATTAGGTTTATTCTGCATTTAAACTCTTCTCCACTGTTCAATATCCTAAACAATCCCCCTTTCTTTTACATATCAAGAAAACCTGATCTTGTAGAATTTTGTAAACTTCTCAGCTCCTTGGCAGTACCCTAATTTACTTGTGTTTGATATGCATAATCTCTTCCTAGGAACTGAATAATGAATTCAGTTCAATCGCAGGCATTGAGTTGGTGATAAAGATAAAAAATTACTCCTTTCAACAGAATTATTTTAAATGCAAAAGCTAACAAAGGCAGAATTATTTTGAGAGTTTATTGATAATTTCAATGTTGAACTTGTCAAATTGAAATTAAAGTTTTATTTAATAGGAAAAAATAACAATTATTTTAATGTAGGTTACCCCTTCTTGCACTTTGTCTAAAACAATCCCCTATTCCTCATTTTCCTTCCATAATTTTCCTACAATATTCCATCCTGTTGATATAGCACTGAATTCACTCATCTTTCTCCAATTTCAGACAACTACAGCCCTTCCTGCTAATTAGATATACTCATAGAGAATGCAAAGAACTGGCACTGGATCCTACATGTCCAGAATAACTAGATGATAGAAATCTCTCCTCTAATTCTGCTGGCTACTAATTTCTAAACTTAAAGAAAAAACCTTGTTACCTAGCGATTTCAAGCTGCTGATTGCAGTTTTATGCTGAAAGATCTCAGAAGGCTTCGCTAACATTAAAACCTTTAGAAGTAAAAGGAGAAATGAAGCCTTAAATAAGCATTCATTTTTAAAATTTCCTGCATCAAAATATTTCTTGAATTGGGAGAATAAATAATAGATAGAATTCAGAAAATATTATGGGCTAGATTTTAGGAAGTAGGGGGGAAAGAAGGGGCAGGAAACTTGATATTAATTGGATGCCTACTTACATGCCAGCCACAGGGTACAGTACTTGTAATAAAAATAATGAATAAGAGCTAACATTTAGTTATGTGACAGATACTGTGATAAATCTTTATATGGAAATCTATTCCTGCCAATAGGTACTATTATGATGATTTTAAGTTGAGGAAACTGGGGCTCAGAGATGCTAAGCAATGTGCCACAGGTCATACGACTAGTAAGTGGAGTGGGGGAGCCCAGATTTGAACCCGGCCAATCTGACTCCAGGGCTTATGCTCCCAACCACTATGTGTTCCCACCTCTTGCATGTTATTACCTTATCTCAAAGACTATATACAACAATATCAGATCCTCTCGGCCCCTCCAGAATGGAAAAAGACATGATGAAAATATTTTGCATTAATACTCCAAATACATGGCAATGGCAGAAATTTGTTATAACTGATGTTTATAAAGACAATCCCTGAACTAAAATTTGTTAACTTCATCAAAAGCCGAGGTCCCTCTGCACTGACTTAGCTGTCTTTTCCTCTACCAGATTTTCTAGCCTATATTTCAATGTGATTTCCTCTTGCAGGTATCATTTTCAATAGTCTACCTAATGTGATGTGCTGTAATTGCTTATATCCCCCCCCAACCCCCTCCTCATCTTAGGAGCAGCAATTAATACAGGCACCTCTATTCAACAATAAACTCAGACGAAAGACAAATAAGTACCTCTCTACAGTTGTCTGCCTTCTCCCCAAAAGACCTCATTTTCCTTTAAGGCAACATGAAATCTTTTGTTTTGTGTGTTGTTGTTTTTTTTTAAATAAATTTATTTATTTATTTATTTATTTTTGGCTGTGTTAGATCTTTGTTGCTGCGCGCGGGCTTTCTCTAGTTGTGGCAAGCGGGGGCTACTCTTCGTTGCGGTGCACAGGCTTCTCATTGTGGTGGCTTCTCTTGTTGTGGAGCATGGGCTCTAGGCGTGTCGGCTTCAGTGGTTGTGGCACATGGGCTCAGTAGTTGTGGCTCGCGGGCACTAGAGCTCAGGCTCAGTAGTTGTGACACATGGGCTTAGTTGCTCCGCGGCATGTGGCATCTTCCCGGACCAGGACTCGAACCTGTGTCCCCTGCATTGGCAGGCAGATTCTTAACCACTGCACCACCAGGGAAGTCCCTATTTTTTTTTTTTTAATTGGAGTATAGGTGATTTACAATGTTGTATTAGTTTCAGGTGTACAGCAAAGTGAATCAGTTATACATATATCATATATCCACTCTTTTTTTAGATTCTTTTCCCATATAGGCCATTACAGAGTATTGAGTACAGTTCTCTGTGCTATACAGTAGGTTCTTATTAGTTATCTATTTTATATATAGTAGTGGGTATATGTTAATCCCAGAAAAATTTAACAAATATTTTGGTTGGTAGACAAAATAAATACTAATAAGCATACATTGGGCACTGTCTGAGTGCCCTCTCTCTGCTACTACGTGCCAGATTGGATACATTCTGTTATCCTTACTTTACATAGATACTGTATTAGTTATTTATTGTGGTATAACAAATGACCCCCAAACTTTGCAGCTTAAAACAATAAACATTTATTATCTCACCGTTTCTGTGGGTAAGGAATTTGGGCACAGCTTAGTTGGGTGTCTCTGGCTCAAGGTCTCTCATGAAATTGCAGCCAAACTGTCAGGTGGGGCTGCAACCTCACCTGAAGGCTCTAGCCAAGTGGGGAAGGATGTACTTTCAAGCTCATTCACATGGTTGTCAGCAAGATCTATTTCCTCAAGAGGAGTTAGATTGAAGGCATCAGTTCCTTTTTGGCTGTTAGCCAAAGCCCACCCTCAGTTCCTTGCCACATGGCTCCTCTCTGTAGGGCAGCTCCCACTGTAGCAGTTGGCTTCCCTCAGAGAGAGAGAGAAAGAGAGGGAGAGAGAGAGAGGCCAAGATAGAAACCATGGTATTTATGTCACTTAATCTCCGAAGTGACATCACACCACTCTTGCCATATTCTATTTGTTATAAGTGAATGTAGGTCCAGCCCACATTCAATGATAAGGGATTACATAGGGTTTAAAAAACAGGAGTCAGGGACCATTGGGGGCCATCTTAAAGGTTGCCTACCTACTTCCAATGTTGCATTTTTGTGCCCCTAAAGGGACAAACACACACACACACACACACACACACACACGAAAATCTATAAAATAATTCTTATTTCCCAATATTTCTGTTTCAAAACAAAATGAACACATTTAGGAAACGTCATTCGACAAGTATTTAGAGTGGCTAACAGGACCAGACACTGTTATAGAACGTTTTCTAAAAGAAATAACTAAAATGGTGTTGTAAAAATTCACCAGGACCACTTCTTTCCCCCCAGGCAGAGACATAGGAGAATAAAGATTAAGACAACCATTTTTCTTTTCTAATTAAAACCACCTCAGCATTTACTGTTATAGACTATTTTAAGAATGTCTTCTGAAGCTAGAGCAGTGACAAGCAAATCCACTTGCCCACAGATATAAAACACATTCTCTAACACCAGCTTTAATAACGATAGCAGTGCTATTTTGATCCCCATATGCCTTCCTCTTCTGTCTTATAGCTCAATTGATCAGAATTGAGCTATAAGGAAGAGGGGTATTATTTACTGATTCCCTTCAAAATTCAATATATTGATACATTAAGTAGGGACCATCCACAGTAAATAGTACAAAATAGACACCTTGTCCCTGATGCTAAGAAAACACTTAAGCGTCTCCAGAATTTTAAGTGCCTCAAGGGAGAATAAAATGAGAAGGGTGAGAGGAACACATTTTTTTTAAGGTGTGTATTTATTTATCTATTTATTTTTGGCCATGCCCCCTGCAGTGGAAGTGCAGAGTCCTAGCCACTGGACTGCCAGAAATTCCCAGGAACACATTCTTAACTGAAAGAGCATTTACCAAAAAGAAACTGAGAAATAACCTAGATGGGAAAATAATCTGAAAAAGAATGGATATATGTATCTGTATAACTGAATCACCTTGCTGTACACCTGAAACTAACACAACATTGTAAATCAAATACACTCCAATATAAAATTAAAAATTTTAAAAAAAGAAACTGAGAAAATACAGAATTACCTGAATTTACCTTGAGTTGGCTAGACCCCCCCTTACCCCCCCACTGCCACCAATCAAAACAGGGACTCATGAGATGGCTTAGGTTCAACTATAGAGAAATAATATTCCATTTTGCACACCTAAGTTTTTGAAAAAGACCTATTACACAAGCAAATAAATACTTTACAACCTGTAATAAGTGCCAAAAAGGAAAGAGGGGAAAATGATAGAGGGAGAGTGATAGAGAATTGCTTTGTCGAGAAAGATCCCTCTAGAGAGGTGATATTTAAGCTGAGACATGATGGAGGAGAGAAGTTTCCAGACATGTAAAAAGTAGGACAAGGAGTTTTCCAGGTTGAGAGTGAAACCGAGCAAGACCCTGTGGGGCTCCCGGGCATGGAAGCCTCTCTGTCCCCCGTTTCTTGTAGGCAAGACTCCAGCCTCCATGACCTTTCCTGAGTTCCAAAGGGCAGATTCGAACAGTTGCTAACCAAGGGAGAAGCAGCCAAGAAACCACCTGAGGCAAGATTAAAGGGACCAGAGAAGCTCATCAAGATTAGGAGACCGACCACCTGAGAGAAGAGTAAAGGCATGCAGACCCTGCACACACCCTAATCTTATCAGCAACCCCACCCTTGAACTATTGCTATAAAACTCCTCATCAAATCCTCCCAGGTTGGGACACATAGTTTTTCAGGGCAGGAGCCCATTGTGTCCCCCTTTGCCTGGCAAAGCAATAAAGCTATCCTTTTTTACTTCACCCAAAGCTCTGTCTCGGAGATTTGATTTGGCATTGGTGCACAGAGGCCGAGCTTTTGGCATCAAGAGGATAGCATGTTTCCTGATAAGAGGAAGAGGCTGGCATGCTGCAGGAATCAAAAGAAGGCCATCTCTGGATGAGGCAGAGAATGGAATAAAATGAGATCACACCAGCTACTGTGAGGGAAATGGATAGGGCATGACTGGCAGTGGAGAAATCAGTTATGAGGCTGCTGCTGGAATTTAGGTAAGAGATGATGGTGGCTCAATCTGGAGCATTGTTAGTGGAAACAGAAGTTAGAGGCAAGAAATATTTAGGAAGTAAAAATAAGCAGTGAGACTGGATAGGAGGGTGAGAAAGAGGTGGAGAGAGAAAATGAGAAAGTGAGAGAGAGAGGAAGAAGGATGACTTCTATGTGGACGATTTCCATGTGTCTGGATTAATAACGTGGCGAGTGGTATGCTTCAACGTGACCACCTCTTGGCTTTGAGAAAACAGCTTCCCATGTGCCTCAAGAAAAATTCTGAAGAACCCAATCCTCACTTCTTTTTATCCTGTCAGCCACAGGCGAAATCTTTCATTCATTGGGAAATCAGACAGGAAACAAAATAAAATGCCTCCAGAAAGAGGGCTGAGAAGTTAAGAGTATGCACAGAATCCAGAAACGGTCTTCACTGACCATATATTCCAACCATTTTATTTTAACAGATGAGAAAAGCTTGACTCAGAGAAGTTAAGGAGCAGGACCAAGTTAACAGCCAGTTAAAGGCAGAATGAAGGCTAGAATCCAGTTCTTCTGATTGGACCAAATACAAATGAAGCAATATGACAAATGAGTACAATGATTACATGTACTTAGTAGCCATGTAACCGTAATTTCCTTTCCTCCCTCCTCCAATCCTTGGTGAAAGAGGTATGGCATTTGAATGCAAATTGCGGGGGGTGTGGGCAGGTCATATTTTGCATCGATTTTTGAAGAGAGCCTGCTAAACATACTCTGTGGGACACTAAACTGTAGAGGTCTAAATGTTATTGAAGGAAAGGAAGGAAGGATGGAAGGGAAGGAGAGAAGGACAGAAGGATGGGGGGGAGAGAGAAAGAGAGAGAAAAAGCTGAAATTTTTAACCTCAAATTATGTTGTTGAAAATGAACAAATTTGGACCCTATATGAACCTTAATGTGATGCCTCCTTTGCTTTACTAGGTTATAAATGATATGAAATTTGTGTGAAAACTTTTAATATTTCAATTACTAAGTCTAAGAATCTAATTTTATAATCTTTTCTACATTTTTCTAGTCTTCCAATTCTAGTAATTTTCTAATATCAAGAAAGAAACGGATTATGAATTCAGAAATAGGTAACCAATGAAAAGAGAGATGATAAATGCAAGCTATTATGATTTTAGCTCTAGTATTCCCTTCCCAAATGATATTTCAACCCTAGAGGCTTCTCAACCCACTCCCCAATCCACTGACATTTACTTTTAACTCTCCTTTACAAACCCATTCTGATACAAATTTAGAGAAAAATCTATGTAAAAGATTTCAAATTGTTATTCATCTCACAGTAACATGTTTGACTAAATTCAAGTTCTCAGGAAAAGACAACACTGAGTGAAGTCTTTCATGCAAACTTATATCTCCAAGCTTTCAAAAAAAAAAAAAAAATGCTTCTGTCAACGGATCCAATTTTACATGAGAAACAAATAGCTTTCATGCACATTTACACCCACCAACAGAGAAAACAATCTAGCCTAGAGCAACCTACTTTTCCTAAAATTATGGGTACCCTATGCAAGTTGAAAATGTCTGTTTGAAAGCTTTAAAGCCAGAATTAATTTTGTTTGTTTTAAGATAGCCACCAAGTATCTTTCCTCTTAACAGGAAAGTTAGTTCTTTGGATCTGGGCACATCGCAAATTTGAAGTTTGGATAGATCAATTGCTTCTCTTTCTATATTTCATGCTCTCACACTCAAAATGGCTGGCTCAATTTAGATAACACTTTCCTCCAAACACCCCTCATTGTAAAGCACAGTGTGACTGCTCAGAAAGTTATGAGTCATGGAAAAGAGGAGGTTATAAAGCCTTTCTCCTCTAAACTAAATAAAAGCATTTACTGCCAACCACAGGAGGGGAAAGTCAAATCAGTCTTCCTGCAAGCCAATGAATCAGTTCTATATCCTCCCACAAGATTCTTCTCAAATAATTTGCAAAAGAATTAGCACAGCCTTCACCAAAGGAGTTGAAAAAACATCCCACTGTGTTTCTGTAATTCACTGATGAATTTATGAGAGTTGATAATTTTCTTGTCAACAGAAAGATCCAACTTCACTCTTTTCCAATTCAGTTTTGTATGTAAGTGATACCTTGCATTTTAAATAATAAACCTTAATCAAGTAATGAAATACGGCAACCCCTGGCATTTTACTATGTCATAAACAAATTCAACCCCACCACATCCCCAGACTATCTCAGGACCAATTATAAAGACTCAGTCCACAGCCAAGGGATTCGTGGGCCTTTAATCCCGTCAGGCTGGGGAGAAAAGAGGAAGAGAGACAATGAAAGGTCCAAGCCTACTCCTTCTCCCATGCCTTTCTCCAGTGTTTTCTGCCAAAAAAGCAAAGGAGTTTTTAAAATACTTTCATGATAGTAATCTATTCACAGGGACCCGAAAGTAAGAGTCCATGATTCTTCTTAATATAGAGAAATAAATACTACCACTAGCTACTGCTAGGTGAGTGCCTCTTCCACAGAGGTAAGCATTTATTTATTTATTTGTTTGTTTGTGTTTGCTACGTTGTTCATTTTTTTAATATAAATTTATTTATTTATTTATTTTTGGCTGCCTTGGGTCTTCGTTGCTGCTCACGCGCTTCCTCTAGTTGCGGCGAGCGGGGGCTACTTCTCATTGCAGTGGCTTTTCTTGTTGTGAAGCAGGGGCTCTAGGCGCGCGGGCTTCAGTAGTTCTGGCTCGCGGTTCTAGAGCGCAGGCTCAAGTAGTTGTGATACACGGGCTTAGCTGCTCCGCGGCATGTGGGATCTTCCCGGACCAGGGCTCGAACCCGTGTCCCCTGCATTGGCAGGCGGATTCTTAACCACTGCGCCACCAGGGAAGTCCAGCATTTATTATTTACTTAGTTTTCCACTCAAGGTCTATCCCCACTCCCACCCCTACCTCCATCCCAACCCCCATCCACATAACCCAGTCCACTGCCAGGACAGAAGGCAGCACGCACTGATCTGACTTGTAACGTGGCTCTGGAAAAGTAGTGCGTCAGGTGGCCAATCACGGGCCGCCCTCTAGCGGTGCCTCGACAGTTGCTCTGAAGACCACAACTTGGGGTAAGTGGTAGAGGCACGTGGCTCAGGCATGTGCCAACTGACACCACGCTAAATTCACCTGTGGGCTCTCCCACCAGTTCCACCTGTCACACACGTGGATGGGGGGTGGCGCATGTTTCACCTGAAAGACGGTGCCTGACGTTGACAAATCAAATTCCAGGAATCTCAGGCCCAGTTGGTGTCCACAGCAAGAAGCACCCAATTTTTTAGGAACATCCTCAGATCACAGCAAAATATTAGGGGTGAATGAGTTGGTGGAAAAGAAGGGCCTAGACTTTCCCCTGCTTGGGCCCACTCCATCCTTCAAAGCTCTAAAGAGGATTTTATTATCCATTTTGTATTAATATTTATTTACACACCCAACACTGCAACACATGTCGTCTTCAAAAAAATCCTTAGGCAAATGGTAACTTTCCATAATATCACAGGGTTATGCAGATGTCACTGGTAACTGTGGCACCCTAGGATTTTGCACATATATATTCCTTTTATAAGTATTACATTCAATTTTGAAAAGCTTACCTATCTGAGGTCCAGATCTGGATTCCTCCCTCCAACTAGAAAAAGTAATAGAACTAGTAAATTTGTGTGTGTGTGTGCGCACGCATGTGTGTGTATATGTGTAGGAGAAGGTTGTTAAATGTTAGGAATGGAAAATGAAAATTCTGGGAAAGACTAGTGGTTCAATCAACATAGCCCCCCAGGCCTAGGTTAAGAAATATCTTAGGTCTGAATGGTGCTTTATAAGCACATCTTTATAGTTTATAAGCATATCTGTTTCTTCACAAGAAGCCTCATTTTGCCTAAAGCTAGCAAGATTTGCCATGGTTTAGTACAAGTTGTAAACAGAATCCTATACCCAAGTACCGTGTTTCTTCTGGCAGTTTGTACTGTGAGTAGATCTTTATCCCCCGACATTCACAAATGTGGGAGAGAGCTGAGAGAAATCTTATGACCCTAAAGAGTCTTAAAGTCTCTAAGCCAAAGTAAACAGGCCAACTGTGCTAATCATCAGACAAATGTAGAAGGCTGAGACCTCCACTCAGAGCTTTATGAAGATATTCTAAAGTTCACTTTATTGCACGTAGGATTTTCAAGATATGAATTTCACTAAAGCACAAACGGAATAGAATCGCATTGGTATAATCCTCACATATTTCTGCCAGCTGGGATCCTGGATGTTGAGATGTGACCGCCTCTCCATGGGCCTGAAACCACCAATCTGTTTCACCTGGGTCGCTGCACAGCCATCAGATGGGAGACACTATGTAGTCACTACCCTAACAAAAAGATCCAAAGCACCAACGTCTAGGGAAAAGGCTACAGCTCCCATTTCCAATCTCCCGAGCCACCCCAGTCCCTCTGCGATGGAGTATCAATAGAGAGACTAAATGAATTGTTTACTTAATTGTGCTGTGCAAGCTGAATAATTGAACGCTTTCCAGAAAGGCTTTGTAACCAGTGAGATGGCACTGGATCTGCCAAAACCTTTACCTTGAAGCCAACATCCTTTCTTTCTACAGGCTCTCTCCTATCACAAATAATGGCAATCCTGGTATTATTTCCAGAGAAGGCAAAACCATGGCAGAAACATCAAAAATCATGTCTTTCAAAATGGAAAGATTTCCATTAAGCTGCTGCTGAGAACTGCTATCTCCATAGATGCCAATGTGAAACCTTTAGTCACGAACCCTGATTTAGTGCATTACACACTGAAACAGCCAATAAATGGCAACATTAATCTACTTTTAGGGTGAGCAAAATTGGTCCATTAAATACAATGACCACATTTGAAGAGGATACGAGAAATGTGATGAGGTAAGGCTTCAAAGACATGGTTCACAATTGAGAAGTCTGATCTCAGTTTTGGAGATCCATTGGAGACCCTGATCTCCAGCCATCCATCCCTCTTCCCAGAGGCAACCACTGTTTCTTGTTTCCTTCCAGACCAGAGATCTAAATATTTTTTATAATCTATTTTATAATAATTTTCCTTCAATACGTTCTTGCCTATTTACTACCTTGTTTTTATCTCTTGCAACAGTTTTTCATTAATAATAATCAGGGTCTTTTCTCCTTGATAGGTCTATGTTTATATAGTTTGAGATTCTCCAATTGGCTATTTCTTCTCAGATGCCATAATCCTCCATGATACAGTTTCATCGACATGTCTCACTAACAGGATTAGGACTTTAGAAAACCAGTATGCATCAGGATCTGACAAGAATGCAAAGATGCTATTTTTCTGCAAATATCCTTCAAAAAACCAAGAGATTTAAAACAAATAGAAAATACAATGTGGAGCAGCCACCAAACCAAAGTTCTAAGCGGGTTTAAGTTTTGACAGGACAGTGTTATCCTGATTCAAGCGCCAGCTGGCTTGGATGTTGAAACATCAACCGCTTCTGATTTTTCAGGTTTAGATTGGTCCAGAGCGATACAGTTCTGCTTTTCAAAAGTTCGCTTTATACCACTTTGCTTTTACAAAAGACCTACATTCGTACCTGTTTGCGCTAATCAAAAGAAATCTGAAGAGGATTTTCGTTTTTATGAAAAAGAGAAAATAGCGTTCAGCATTTGTTCTGCAGGCAGCTGTTACAGAGGCAGCTCGAACCCTAAGTAGGGAGAGTGGCACCTCCAAGCTCCTTCCCCAGGAAATACACTGGGCATCTCAGCAACAAGCTGCCACAGCTTTGAACGGTGCCTGTGCTTTATCTCAGTTTATTTTGTGCATCCATTAGCAACATGTATCCTAAGTTAATTACTCCTTCATGTTCAGCCATTTCGGCTCTCGAAAGGTTTCATAGGAATGCTCTACTTTCTGATAGCGGGGGAAACCTGTATTGGCCTGAGTGTTTAGAAGTGGGAAAGAGATGATGGATGCTGGGAGGGAAGCTAAGCAGGGTGCCACCTACAGTCGGAGAGGCCTTCCAAAGAGTCCTTGCTATGAGAATACCCAAAAGGAAGGTAACATGCACATTTCAAACACTCTAGGTCAATTTTTTTTCCTTCCCAAATCCAACTGAGGCTACGGATAGTTACGCAGGAAAAAAAAAAAAGACCTAGGTTCTAGTTCTGGTTTTGTCATGAATTCAATGTACCCTTGGCCTAATCACCTTCAATTCACTCTCCTCATTTATAAAATGAGGACCTTGGCCGTGATGAGCTCTGAAGCCCTTTTTACCTTTAACCTTCTCAATGCAAGATGCAATTTCTCTCCATATATTGACTTATATGCCTGTTATATGGGCATAATTTTTTCTTTATTTCCCACAAATTTATTTGCCATGAAACAACAAATTTTGCATAAATATTTTAAAATCCTCATCAGGGAAAAGAAGTGACAGTAGTGGAGAGCTGTCACTTTGAAGATGTCCATCATCCATTCCCCCTCCTTGGCAGCACCTAGGTTTCTTTAGGGCGAAGTATTTGTGTACAACTGGGGGGAGATAAGTCCAAGTGTCTATCGCCTCCCCCAGTACAAAAGCTTAAGAGGAAACTGGAAGTTCCTTCTGCCAGATTCTCCTCTCATAAATCAATACATCCACAGGATGGACATATGACCCATCAAATTTTCTCCCTCAGGACTCTGAATCTTTAGAACAACACAAGAACAAGAGAAACAGCTGGAGTTCATTCACTCCAGAATTGATACCCAGGCAAGACTGTTCAGTAATTCCTGCTACAAGGCTTTCTATTGTTTCATTCTGAAGTTTTCCCTTCAATTCTACAAACGACCCTGTATCCTCCCAATAAATTCTTTTTTCTATTTAAGTTGGTGGTTTGCTGCATAACAATCCACTCCAAAACTTAATGGCTTAAAATAGTAACAATTTATTTACTCACAATTCTATAGATTGGCCATTTGGGTAGGGCTCAGCTGGGATGGTGTATCTGTGCTCCATGTGGTACCAGCTGGATTCATTTAAACATCTGCAGTCAGTGGGTAGATCTGCTGGGGGCTGACTGACCCTGGATTGCCTCAATCACTCACTTATTCGGAAGCTGGCTGGAGTTATCAACTAGAACACCTCAGTTCTCCATGTGGCATCTCACCTTCCAGTAGGCTAAACTGGAGAAATGTTCAGAGAGGACAAAAGCAGAAGCTGCAACTTCCCTTACATCACATTCTATTGGTCAGATACTTTTTTTTTTTTGGTTAGTTTTTATTGGAGTATAGTTGCTTTGCAATGTTGTGTTAGTTTCTACTGTACAGCAAAGTGAATCAGCTATACATATACATATAGCCCCTCTTTTTTGCATTTCCTTCCCATTTAGGTCACCACAGAGCACTGAGTCGAGTTCCCTGAGCTATGCAGTAGGTTCTCATTAGTTACCTATTTTATACATAGTATCAATAGTGTATATATGTCAATCCCAACCTCCCAATTCATCCCATCTGCGCTCCCCCATCAGATAGTTTAAAACCAGCCCAGATTTAAGGGGTGGGAGAAGAGACTTCATCTGTTAATGGGAGGAGTGACAAAGAAACCTTCCCAAGTAAAGGGGCTACAGGGAGACATGATTCACTGGGAACCATTACTGTATGAATCTACCATGTTAGAGTTAGTTTCTGTGGCTTGCAACCTAAGAATGATAACTAATCCCCCAATCAGTGGAATGTGACATGGAACACATTAGATTTGGGGGACTTCAACCTTTAGGATATTTTCCCTGATTCTACATCACATATTAATGAGATTATTTGGAAAGAATGTGGTGTCATCGTAGTGGGGCTATAAGAAGAATGAATTTAAAGTGAAATTATCATGGTTCAAGTCCTGCCAGTTATTTAGCTGTGTAATTTTGAACCTACATAATCTCTGTGACTTCATTGACCTATATGAATGAATAAATGAATGAAATGGGGGTGATAAGATTTGCCTGAGTTGCAAATATTGCTGGGGATATGAAACAGTGTAAATCTGTGAACCACAGGCAATCCTCACTTTGCACTGTAGTACAGGACCATAAAATGATCATGCAAGTTGAGACTGTGCAAAACTGTCTTAATGGGAAACATTACAATTGTTTCGTGACCTTTAAAATTTTTTGTCAAAACATTAAAAACTCTCTCACTCTTGGTTATAAATGTATAAGGAAATGAGAAAAAGAATAAAACTGATGTTTGCTTAGTACACTATTATTTAAAGTATTACACTAAAAACACTAAAAATAAAGTGTCTTATTTATTTGTACAAAAATTATCAAGATTAGCTTGGGTGGTGCTTGCCTTCTTGTCGTCATATAACTGACAAGCGAGCACCTTTTCTATGCCTTGGCAAATCGTCACACTGCTTTTTAAGTTGGAAGCATCTGCTTCTTTTTTTTTTAATTTTATTTGTTTATTTTTTATACAGCAGGTTCTTATTATTTATCTATTTTATACATACTAGTGTATATATGTCAATCTCAATCTCCCAATTCATCTCCCCCCCCCCCGCCCCCGGCTTTCCCACCTTGGTGTCCATACGTTTGTTCTCTATATCTGTGTCTCTATTTCTGCCTTGGAAGCATCTGCTTCTAACATTTTATCCCTTGTATTTTTCATGTCATGAAATATCTCCAAGAGTTCCTTTTACGTGGATTTTTTGCTGGTGTCACTTCCTCCAGGACATTTTTATCCTTTCATACAACCACCTTCCTCATTTATGTCAATAAATTTGCCTTCACTAAGTTCCTTTGGATGCATGTCTTTCAAAAGGCAGTAGAATCAACATTCCCACAATCCGCCATTTCTTCTACTCTCCATTTATGTTTGATTCTAACTTCACTTTCAGCATTATTACTTTTGTTTTTGTTGCACTTTCATTTTTGTTGGATAATTCTCTTTTAATTTTCCATATTTGTAAAATGTCACATGAGTTTATCACTGGGAAACCAGGAAGCAACACAAGTATACACTTTGCTGTCTGTGAACTCAGTAACAGATGCATAGTACCAATCACTGAAAGAAGTGACAACATTGGTCACTGATCATGATGTGCATCTGTCACTTATGTAGTGACTTGTGGACTAAAGAGCTAGCAGCAAAGTTTGTACTTTATGCAACTTCTCAGTGAATACACTGGTAGCTAAAATTTGAACTGTGTTGTTGGCAGACTGGCGTTATTTAAATTGCATAACTGAAATTTGTGCGTACCAGAACTATGCAGAGTGAGACCTTATTAAAGATTATGTTGAGTTTAATTATTGTCACAGTTGTTATTAAAGATAGAAAGACAGACCTCGGAGGCTTCCCTGCTGGCGCAGTGGTTAAGAATCCACCTGCCAGTGCAGGGAACACAGGGTCAAGCCCTGATCCAGGAAGATCCCATGTGCCGCTGAGCAACTAAGCCCGTGCGCCACAACTACTGAGCCTGCGCTCTAGAGCCTGCGAGCCACAACGACTGAGCCCGTGTGCCACAACTACTGAAGCCTGCGTGCCTAGAGCCCGTGCTCCGCAACAAGAGAAGCCACCACAATGAGAAGCCCGTGCACCGCAACGAAGAGGAGGCCCTGCTCGCCACAACTAGAGAAAGCCCGCGTGCAGCAACGAAGACCCAACGCAGCCAAAAAATAAACAAATAAATTTATAAAAATTAATTAATTAATTAAAAAAAAAAAAGAAAGACAGACCTCGTTCTTACTGTATTAAAGAAGGAGTTCAATTTAACTCAAACACTATTAGGCTCCAACAATTTTCATCTTTGCCACTGCAAGGTCAGCAGATTAGTACTAAATGCAAGCAAACAAGAGGGGAGGAGGGAGGACTGAAGAAACAATTGCGTTTTAACCTTTCCACATAGGCCTAGAGGAAAATAGAGCACACCAAACCCAAAGGTCATACAAAAGTGAGGAAAGATAGTGTCCAAATTAAGTAGCTCTTTTTACTACTCTTTACTTCCAAGGCCAGAAGGAAAATGTTTCCATACAGCTTTCCAGGAATGTGGCTGGTAGTCTCCCAGTATCCACTTTCTTTTCTTTCTTAGTAACAGAATGCCAATTTTTGGCTGGTTATGCTGCTCCCCAGAATATTTCCCAGCTTCCCTTGCAGCTAGTTGTGTCCACATGATTTAATACTGCCCAGTGAAATGTAAGTGAAAGGATTGAGGGGATTGGGGGGAACTCCTTAAAAGGAGCTTGTTCTATTAGGAGAAGCAACCTTTTGTCCTTCCTACTGTCTAGAATGTGGGCAAGATATTAGAAAGCCATGTTAGACTATGAGGCAATGTTGAGAATGGAAGCCAGGCGTTGGGATGGTGGAACATAAATACCGACGGAGCCTGAGTCCTACGTGGTTTTATGCAAACATCATACCCAGCTCTGGGCTGCCTCTCTCCACACGACTTTATGTGTATTTAAGCCACTCTTTCTTACCCACATCTGAATACAGTTCCTAACTGATAAAACGAATACTCTTATCTAGTCAATGGGCTATGTCAGTGACCCAAGCAACAGTGACTGACTTTTACACAACAAAGGTCCCAAATGAGTCAGAAACACATAGGCAAGACAGTACCCTCCACATGGTGTTGGATATTTAGGGGAACAAAAGCTTATGGTTGTTTTGTAAAGTCCTAAAACAGATTCAAATAATCAAAACTCAAACACAGACCTGGCTTAAGAACTGTTTGGACCAAAAAAAAAGGGGGGGAGGGATGAGAGGGAGGGAAAGTACTAGCTCACAGCAAGCTTGTTATGAATCAGAAAGTGTGGATGGGAACTAGAAGCCCCAAAATGTAATTCAGTATCAGGCTGCCCTCATATGAGTGTCTAGAGGAAAACAAAGGAGGTCCTAGCTCAGTGCTGGTCTCACGTTAAAAGGGACATTTAACAAACAAAAGTAAATTGAGGTGACAGCAACCAAGGTGTCTGGAGTCCCCATTTTGTGAAGGATGGGAGAAGGAACTGCAGTTATGCACCTGGGGGCAAAGAAGACAGAGAAGAGATATGATTGGTGTTTCAAATACGTGAAGTGCTATCTTGTAGAAGAGGACTTTGCTTTAATCTGCATGGTTTCAATCATTAGAACCAATGAGTGAAATAAAAATAAAACATATTTCAACTCAATAAAAGAAAAAACCTTCTGAGAATTAGAACTTTCGAAAACTGGAATGCACTACATTGTAAGGTAGTGAGTTATTTGACATGGTAGTGGATTTTTTAAAAGGTAGGGATGATAATGGAATTCAGGACTTCTTCTGAAACTCAGGATAGGAAATAAAACACTGTTGTATCTTGAAATCCTTGAAAAAATGAAGTGATTTTGATTCTAAGGTGACTATCAATGAAGAATAAAGAGGAAGGGAGTTCTGCATTGGATGGGAAACTGGACCAGGTGCCCCTTCTATTCTTACTGTGCTATTAATACTGCTATTAATAATTAGTATTCTCCGGTTACATGTGAAGTAGTTAATATGCAATGATTCAGGTGTTAAACAAATGTTTCCTGAGGAAAATGATAATGATTGTAGTGACCAGAACTCTTCCACCTGTAAGTGGATGAAACAAGCTCAGAATAGTCTGGGGGTAAAATAAGAAATTCAATGGCAGGGGTAAATCTCATTTCAGGCTCAAACAATATGGTCAGAATCTTTCTCCATCTCTTGGATCAATTTTCTACAAGCTGGCTTCAATCTCAGGCAGATTCTTACCATGTAGAAGCCCAGACCGCCTCTGTCAGCTTCATACTTCATTCCCTATAGAAACTTCAATGGACAGAGAACTCCTTTTACTCAAGTCTTACAGCTGACTTGGACTAACCTAGCTTCAAACACAGCCCATTGTTTACCCAATTACTGTGGGCTTTGACTGGCCAGGCTTGGGTCACATGAACTGAGAATAGGGCAGGGGTGGTTTCCACAAGGAAAAGAAGCTTCTGATGAAAGAATGCTGTGAAGTTAAAAATAATAAATGTCCACTACAATGACAACAATGAATGTGGTAGATTTTTTAAATGGCAACTTCAGTGGAATTCGGGGCCTATTCTGAATCTCAAAATAGGAAATAGAAACACTGTTTTATCTAAAAATTCATGAGAATACGAAGTGAATTTGATTCTATGCCTTAATCTAAAATTCTCATATTCAGGCAAATAATAATTTTAACATGTCTGTCTTTTCACCAATTCCCTCTTTTTTTCTTAAGATGCCTCTGTTCACAGACAGCCTCATCAGACAAGGTAATAGCAAATGAAGAGAAAAGCATAAAATGTTTATTGAAGTGGATGAAGTCACGGCATGTAAAGAAAAATTATTCATTAATAGCTGAAAAAATCTTTCTCTATATTTAATATTTAGGTGACATATTTCTATTTCAAGTGAAGTAGACATTATAGTCATGAATAGCAAACAGAAACACAAACTCCATTTATTTGTAAAATAAACTCATTTTCTTTTCATATCAATGCAAAAAATGACCCAATGCCATATGTTCCATTTGCCATGATTCTAAGACAGCAAAGCTATACAATTTCTAGATCATTAACTTGTCTTCCTATTTTTCCATGTCTTACGGTTCTGCTAGGTAAGTGTTCGTTCATTCACTTTGATAATGCTACCTTTTATAGGTTTGGTATTTCATTTGCTCAATTACTCCATGCAAAACTGCAGCAGCCAGTGAGTGCGTGTGTGGGAAAGAAAAGGACCCACCCCACAGTTTCTCTAAAAGAACAAGAACTCAAGACTACACTTCCAATGGTTTCAAACAAAAGGGGGTTTTGTCTTTTGCTAGTCTCAAGTTTGAAAAAGGCATCCATACCCCCTCATTTTATATCACTGGAGCCAGGCTGAATGCCACAGTATTCAGGATAGCACAATGGTACAACATAGCAGCATGTCAGCTCTGTAAGTAGTGGGTGGCAAGATGGGGAACAGGAAAGTGTCCCTATAGTCACATGGGAATCATGGAAGGGTCAACGGAAGGGAAGAGGAGCAATCACGGGTCCACAGGTTATCTGCATAAAATCAGAGAAGTAGAATTCTGCAAATAAATCCCAAAATTACACCTGAAAAATATAATTCAGAGTCATTGCAATGATACAAGAGAGAGATATCCTGAGGTTAAAGTAGCCGTGTATCATCCCTGAGTTTTCCATTTTTATTACATTGCTTAGCTATCCACAGAGTTTTCTTTGGGCCAGCTTAATCCATTCAAAATCGCTGCATGAGACTGAGACCATTATGAAAAAACTGTGCTCAACTTCGGAGACAAGCTGTAGAATTCACACTAAATAGCCTAGTCTATGTGACTTAGAATATAAAGTCACCAGTAGATGCTTACCCAAGAAATCAAACAGGAACTAGTATACAGGCTGCATACGAAGCATGTTAACAGGATGAAGGAGCAAAGCAGTAACAAGAGGTTTAAGAGAATACAGCAACTCATGACACAACTAAATTTACTACTTCTTTTTTGGAAATAAACTCAAGAGTTTATAAAATGAACAGACATAATAATAACTACAAAAAGGCCATCATGATTTATTGAGCATGAATAAATCATTTAAAAAATCCAGCACTGGAGGACCTCATTGAATTCTTTCTATAGGTAGGCACTAATAGCATCTCCATTTTATAGAAGAAGAAAGTGGATCTCTGAGAATTTTGTGTAATTTCTTTAAGATCACACAACTAGCAAAGGCAGAGCCAGGATTTTAACTCTGCCAGTCTGATTCCCAATTCTGTGCTTTTAACCACCAGTGCTTTTTTCTTAAGCACTTCGCATGAACTCACTCATTCGAGTCTCGTAACAATCCCAATAAAGTAGAAATTATTATTTCCATTTTTCTAATGAGAAAATCAAGAAGATAAATCATTTGTTCTAGGTCACACGGCTGGCCAGTGGCAGAGCCAAGACTGGAACTCATGTCTGTCTGACTCTAGAGCCCACTTTCATAGATAATATTTCACAGGCTGCTACTTGCCATCAAAATCTATTCTCCTCTTCTTCCTGGGTACGAGTCTGCTTAGCCAAAAACTACACTTCTACGCTTCCTTTGCAGTTATGTATGACCATTTGACTAAGTTCTTACCAAAGGAACATGAGTGGAAGTGACGTGTGCAACTTCTGAGTCAAAAGGAACTCCATGGTCACAGACCTCCTCTTTCTCTTTCTCATGAACTGGACCTCAGAATAGCAGGGGCAAAGCTTCAATCATACAGACAAGGACTATATCCTAAGGGATGACAAAGTTCAAAAGTTGGAGGAGGGACTTCCCTGGCAGTCCAGTGGTTAAGACTTCGCCTTCCAATGCAGGGGGTGCAGGTTGGATCCCTGGTCGGGGAGCTAAGATCCCACATGCCTCAAGGCCAAAAAACCAAAACATAAAACAGAAGCAATATTGTAACAAATTCAATAAAAGACTTTAAAAGTGGTCCACACCTAGAGAGTGTCTTACTGAGTGAAGTAAGTCAGACAGAGAGAGAGAAATATCGTATGATATCGCTTATAGCAGAATCTAAAAAGAAATGATACAAATGAACATATTTACAAAACAGAAACAGACTCACAGACTTAGAGAATGAACTTATGGTTACCCGCTGGGGGGCGGGGGGTGGGTGTGCAGGGAGGCTGGAGGGAAGGGATAGTTAGGGAGTCTGGGATTGACATGTACACACTGCTATAATTTAAAAGGATAACCAACAAGGACCTACTGTATAGCACAGGGAACTCTGCTCAATGTTACGTGGCAGCCTGGATGGGAGGGGAGTCTGGGGGAGAAAGGATACATGTATATGTATGGCTGAGTCGCTTTGCTATGCACCTGAAACTATCACAACATTGTTAATCAGATATACTCCAATATAAAATAAAAAGTTAAAATAAAATAAAATAAAATGGATAAATAATTTGTGGTTAAAAAAAAAAGTGGTCCACGTCAAAAAAAAAAAAAAGACTTTCAGAAAAAAAAAAGTTGGCGGAGCCCAAGTTCCTGAATGACTGTATAAAGCAGAGCTGCCCCATATATCTGGACCACCTTGGAACCGTTATATGAGAGAGAAACAAATTTCTACATTGCTAAACCACTGTACTTTTAGAGTGTCTTGTTACAGCAGCTTAGCTGAACTCTAATATAGCCAACAAGTACTATCACATGAGCAAGGAAAAGATGCTACAGACTTAGATAAGAAGGCAGGCATGAGGGTGTGAGGAAATCAGTGAGACTAATATTCTAATTACTTACCCTTTCTATGAAATCTCCATTGTAATATATTCTTCATTTCTAAAGACAAAAAAGTATTCTGAACAAAAGATACCTGTAAAACATCATCTAATGAAAAAAGCAAAACAAGACAAAAACAACCACCTGGAATGTAACAGCAAGTACTGGGAAAGTGGTAAGATTTTCATTTCTTGTTTTTACATTGCTTTATGACACTTCAGCTGACTAGGAATCTTTTTGAAATGATATCTAAATTGGCTCTCTGTAGAATTCATTAGAACAACCAAGCTAGAATCCATTAGAACATAAGAAAACAAAATCCCCTTTAAAACAGGTGCACTGAAATGAGCTCAAATCATAATACAAAGCCCCAATCATATACTCAGTATATCTGGACATCACTTCAATTAACTTCATTTCGTCTCTACACTGTGTGTTGCCTCTCTTGGACGTGTTGTTCTGGGTCATACAATGCAATCTCCTTTGTCATCTCTTTGAAAGATATCGGGAAATATTGTAGGGGCCAATCTTCAATTATACACCCACCCTTGAGTCTGTGGTTACCCAAAGAACCCATGGGATCTTCCAACTGAATCTCAGAAACCTTAAGTTTTAATTTTTTAAAGTAAAAAAAAAGCATTCCTGTGGAAAGTAGTTTTCATATATTTAAAGATCCACAAAAATGATCATAACTTTTAACTCCACATCTGGGTGCTTATTTTAAAGAAATCATAAAAAGTATTATATTTGTGAAGATGTTCACTGAAGCATATTTTAAAAAGGGGAGAAAACTGTAAACAAAATATAAAACAGCAGTGAAAAAATAGCTAAATAAATGATGGTTCATCCCTAGGGGAAATACAAGGCTGATATTTAAAAACAAATCCAAAAATCCAGAGCAAAGGTACTGAGAAATAAATCAAACCTTTCCTGTTATCTTTCAAAGAGATAACAAATATTTGCTTTGGATGATCCAGAACAACATGTCCAAAGGAGGCAACATACAGTGTAGGGATTACAGATTCTGCAAGTTAAATGATATCATGGAGAAGCAAACAGACAAATTCAAATTGGGTACTTTTACAGGACAGTTGACCAGGTTTTCAATAAGTTAATGGCATTTTTTTAAAAAGTGAGTCTGCTGTGGATTAAAATAATGTTGAGATGTAACAACCATTGCAATGTATAGATCATTATTTGCATCCTGATGTGTATGAATCAAGATTAAAGAAAGACATTTTTGAAATAATGAGGGAAATTTGAATATGACTGGATTATATGTAATATCAAGGAATTACTGCTAATTTTGTTAGGTATCATAATGGTACTATAGTTGCTTAAGAAAATATCTAGAAAATATCTTCTAGAAATGCATAACGAAGTATGTAGGGGTGAAAAGACATAAGGACTGGAACTTGCTTTAAAATACTTCAGTCACAATAACAGCCATAACAACAAAACACAAAACACACAAGAGTACAAGTTCTGCAGTAGCCTGCCTGAGTAGTTCCAATTTGGATCCAACACTTACTAGTTATATGACCTAAGGCAAGTAACTTAACTTCCCAATGCCTTGGGTTCCTCTTCTGTTTACTAATGATACCAATCACGTCTCTTGTCTTAGGTTATTGTGAAGATCATATGAGATGAGCTCCGTAAAGAACTCAGCACGACATGTTAGCTATTATTATCATCATTATTAACCAGTATGCTCTTCACTCGTCTAGGACCCCAAACCCCACTCACCAAAAACACTTAATCCCTTGAAATCTCTCCTCTGTCTTTCTCTCCAGGTCTTGGCTCCTTCTTATTCCCTCCCTCCCTAGCCCGTTTCCTTCTTCAGGATATAGAACCTCTGCTTTAATTGTTAACAATGAACTAACATTTCATTAATTTTTAAAGTGATTTTCTTTTTAAAAACTAAATTAGGAAAGCTATGGAACATGGAAACCAAGAGAATACAAAATTAACTGGTAAAATTACACCCAGATATAAACATGGAAAAGGATCAAAGGAAAAGTAGAATGTATAAATGGAGACATTCTAGTAAATCACTTATACCTAGGGATTTCTGTCATTAGGTTCAAGCAAGAATTTTTTTTTAAAAAATGCAAACTCCACAGAGACTCCACCTAAGAGACCCTAAGAACAACTAACTAATACGTGTGTGTGTGTGTGTGTGTGTGTGTGTGTGTGTTTTGATGGAGGCATGTTTGGCTGTTATTGGCAAATCTAGAGTACAAAGAGGAAGTGGAAGACATGAAATAATAAGAGCAATGGTAATACTTCTGATCTCATTGATTCCATGGCATCATGGGTGTGTGATCTGTGCAGTCACACAGCATCTTGTGCTGAGAAGCGCCCCGCACTTGGTTTAATACCCTGCTATCACCATTTTGAAATCTTAATAATTTTTAAACAAGGGGCCCCACAAATCATGTAACCAGCCCTGACTCCACCTTATGAGATTGGCACCATTATAATTCCAATTTAAAGATGAGAAAGCTGAGGCTTGAAGATGTTAAAGGACCTACCTAAAGTCAAACAGCCAGGAAGTGATAGGATTTGAACACAAGCTCTCTCCACATGAGCATATGGAAAGAATTCAGAGAGAAAGATGGAGAATGGGATAAAGGAGAACAAAAAGAAAGCCAAGTAAGCCAGGAAGCTAGGATATCATCATCTATCTGGGGGCCAGTTCCTGACTGATTATGCAAGCAAGGTCATGGGTTTAGGCTGAGAGTTAATGCCACCCCAAGAAGGAGTCTATTCTATAGTCCATGCCAGGCTCTATATCACAAGACTGTCTGAGTAGAACATGGAAAGGGTGCAGGCACTCATCAGCCCTTCTGGAAACATCATGTACAGGAAGGAAAGGCCAGAAGTGCTTTCCCATAAAAACTGGCCAACTCTTTGGAGGCTCCTGTGTTCCTTGGAAAACTAAAGTAGTCAAGGATTAGAATGATCCTGTCACTTTGTTTAAATGAAACATTCAAAAAATTTTTCAACACAATGCTTTCTTAGTTTAGGCAGCACAGAAAATTGCTGGTCCATGCATGTCCTAACAATCACTCCAGAAAGTCACACAGCTCTTGCAGGCATCAAGGGCACTCATGTTCCCCTTCATACCCACCCTTGGGCTCCCTGTTGCCTGACTCTGGAACAAGCCAGGATCCGGAGGATCATCTTGATAACAACAACAAAACAGAGTCACACAAAGCCTTAAGGGTTCTTTCCAAGAGGTTTAGTGGCTATGATTGTTCCTTTAAATGGATCATTAGACTTAGAGCACATCTCTAAAGAAAAAAAAAATCTTAGACCTCAGGGAAACAGTTCCCAGATTAGTGAAAAGAAAGCAATCCCTCAGCTCCCATCTGTGGTTTCACTTTGGGGGAGGTTAAATGAATTGTGTTCTGTTGTGCTTCTTCCATTAAAGCCAGAGGGTGAGGCCACAGCCCTGCGTGGAGAAGGTTGTGAAGACTCCTAATGGCAATTAATGGGAGTGAGACAGATTTTCCATAAGAAGCCAGTCTTAGGGGCAAGCCTTAGGCAGAGAAGAAATTCCTGTCCCTCCCTGGGACCCTCTTCCCATACCTGGATGTGCTTCCTTCCCCGTGTTTGGGAGGGACACCCTCTGCCACAGGAGGAGACCAGTCAGGAGCTGAAGGCAGAGTGGTGTTCAGCTTTGCAAATTTCCTAATCCTCTGAGCAGCTTTTTAATATACAGATTCCATGACCTGCTCAAGGGCAACTGAATTGGAATTCTGAGGAATGCTCCCAGATTGTTTTGTTTTGTTTTGTTTTAATTCATCTGTTTTATATTTCCCAGGTGATTCTTATGCAACCAGACCGCACTGATCCACAGAATAGTTTTCAGAACCACTAGTTTTCCTTTTTTCCCCCCCCCCCCCCCCCCCTGTTGCTGCGTTTATTCCCTTCTGGGAATAACTTGTTATCCCTTCTGGTCTTAGGGACTTGACCAGAGTTGTGTATCCACCCCTTCCCCTTGCAATACAGCAGTAAAGGTGGACAGCGCCCCCTCAAGAGAGAATGGGTGATGGCAGCAGTGATTAACTAGTTACGTCAACCCAAAAGGAAAGTGAATTTCAGGGACCAAGACTTAGTTACAGTGAGGCTGAATCCTGCTTCAACCACAGTAGTTCTGCATTTATCTGTTATATATACTGTACTTCCTTGTACATTCGTCTGAAGGAAAGGTTCCATTGCAGGGGGAAAAACATTTGAAAAATATTGCCTTTTATAGAACCATAACATAACCAAAACACATTTCTTCTTCAGTTACCTTTTAGGCAAATAGAATTTTTTTCTATTTTGGGCTACCCTGAAAATTTTAAGTATCATCTATAACATGGATCCTGTGGAAAAATATGAATCTGAATTCAAGATAGCAAAAACACATCTCCCTCACCACCAGCAACTTCCCACTGATTGAGCAGTAAGATGGGATTTGTTGTTGCCTCCCTGAATACCCCCAACCCCATCCCCAAGAATAAAGTGAACCCTAGCTTGGAATAAAGGAAACTCTCCCTGAAGCCAGAAGGGAATCCCTAGTCCCTCCCTTCTCCCCTTAACCACCCCCTGCAGTGGCCACAAGGACTGGAGGTCCTTGGAAAGAGACACCAGGCACATTGATTCCCTGGGGCTCAGGAAACTCCCCGCACCAGACCCCTGGCTATGCCAATAAGTGCCCCAATAAATATTTTACAGGCAAAGAGGAAGCTACTGACCCACTGCCATTACAGTATGTTAGAGTACGTGCTTTGAATTGCTTTGAGGATCTAGCTATGAATCATCCACATGCTCCCTGGGGAAGAAAAATGTTTGTGGAGTTAGCCCTGGACACAGATTAAAGCAGATCCACGTGGTGACCTTGTTCCTAGACTCATGACTACAATATCCCAACCAGGCAAGGCCAAAAACCCACCATGGTAAGAATTAAGGCATTGCTAACTACTTCATTTGCCAGACTGTGTTTCTCCTCTCCTTTACCTCTGCCTAACAAAACCACACTCCAGTGACTGCTGAGTCGGCACAGGAGCCAAAAGTCCTGTCTGTTACTGGTGCTAACTAATGAGTTGAATCAATGAAAAAAAATTAATTCATACCTGAAAACAAACCAATCCCAAGCATAAATAACCCACATTACACCATATGTGTCTTCAAGGGAATACATTCATTTAACTCAAATTTCTCAACCAGCCGCATCAACAGCTCCAATAATGACCTATAGGTAATGACCTAGTAATAGGTAATGACCAGTAATCGGTAATGACCTATGACATTTGAATGCTTACCTAGGAGACCTGAAGGAGCCTCAGCTGCAAAAGACTGCACTGAACTCGCTGAACTGTGTTTATTGATATAGGGAAGTTAAGACTCACACATTTCCTCATATATACAGGAACAAAGTTTGAAACCAAAGAGGTTTGGAGAACAGTCCTCCTAATTATTAAGGACAATGCCTTGGGCATTCCAGTTATTAAGAGATTGCCTCATGATTGCACTTGTAACAATAAAACCTTTTATTCATTCATATATTAAATAATAATGGCAGCCAAATATCAGGCACTGTGCCTGGCCTCTTTTCTAATCACACATCCCTAAATTCCACCTTCCAAATACACTGGGTTGCTCACAGTGTCCAGAGTATGCTCTGCTCTCTCCAGGGCTCTACACATGCTGTTCCCCCTGCCTGGAATGTCCTTCCCCACCCTCCATAGGGAGTGTACACACACACACACACACACACACATTCACCATTGCTTTCATCAACTTCCAGCACAAATATCTCAATCTCATTCACTCAGCTCAAAGGCCATTCCTTCCAGGAAGTCCTCTCCTCTCCTATAGTAACATGTGCTGCCCCAAGTTTGTCTCACTGCAAGATGGAGCCTGTTTACGTGTGTCTCTCTTCCAGTGAGCTCTGGAGAGCAGGAACTTGGCATTGAGAAGCAGTTCCTTTTAGTGGTTACACAAGCCCTGGAACTAACTCCCTGGATTCTAATCCCAGGTCTATCTCTTAATCACTGCATAATTTGGGGCAATAACTTAATCTCTCTGGGCCTCAGTTTGCTCATCTTTAAAATGGGGATAACAACGGTGCCCATCTCCTTGTGTTATTAAAAGGATTGCTCAATACATGTAAAGTGCTTAGGATAATGCATTGCTCATAGTAAGAGCTCAATAAATGGTTTTCTAAAAATTTCTCCTGTAGTAAGGAAGGGAAAACTTACCTGTGTACACCTCCATTATATTGTGAAAGGGTACTATAATTAAATGACTTATCTCTTTTAAAATGTTCAAGGATAAAAGTGGCAAAGACCTATAGAAACAAGCAGAACCAAATTAAAAGAAAAGCAAGTACTAGGAGAAGGTACTTGCAATGCAATTAACTAACAAAGGATCTGTTTCCAGAAAAGATTTTCAGAAAAGAAGAAACAAAAACCCTCCTATGAATCAATAAGAAAATCAGAGACTATCTAGTAGAAAAATAGGCAAAGGGTATTAATTATAAATAAGCATTTCACAGCAGAAGAAACCTGAATGACCTATATAACTATGCAATGATTCTCAGGGAACTAGAGGTACCACTTGATAGCCGCTAGACAATGCCACGTGTTGCTGAGGATATGGAAAAATAGAAACTCTTGTATAGGGCTGGTGTGGGTAAATAGGCACAACCACTTTGGAGAGTATTTTAAAAAGGAAAATTGAAGATGTGCAATTCCACTCCTGGGTGTCTACCCTCCAGAAGCTCGTGCACGTGTGAACAAGGAGACATGTTCCAAGATGTTCACTACAGCATCGGTTGTAATAGCAAAAGAAGTAAAAGCAACTTAACTGCCCATCAGTTAGATGCGTATATGTCAAAATGAATAAATCTCAAAAATATAGTGTTGAAGGACAAAAGCAAGGTACAAAAGCATATTGATAGTAAATGCAAACTGTAAAACTCAAAACAACACTGAAGATTATTTAAGAATACGTACAGATGTAGTAAATGTAAAAAAACCATGCATGGGAACGTGACATGGATATGACATGCCATCTTTAGGCTAGAGAAAGAGGTGAAAGAGAGGGGGTAGGTTTTGACTTTCATTGTTCTATTTTCTTTCTTTAAAAAAGAGAGGCAAAGGAAATTTGAAGTAAATATAGCACAATATGAAATCTGAATTGTGGGTACATGGGTTTCTAGACAATTATTTGCTTTTCTAATTGTTTCAGATATTCAATAATTAAAAATTTTATGCCAAGTGAACTTATAAATAAGAAAAGGTATTATAAAATTAGTGTTTCTAGGTATATTGCAAGAAACTGAATATTCAGACCTTTAATAGATACTCCATACCTTCACTGATTCCACTAAATGGATGACTGCGTGTGGGGATGGGCAGACAGAGGCATGGATGGATGGATGGACAGACAGATGAATAGGTGGCTGGACTGACTGACATTCAAATATATAAATATACAGAGACAGAAGAAATAAAGTAGCTTAGTGAAGTGAAAAGTTTTAATGAAGTTGTATAAAATGAAGTGCTCAGGCTTCAGAACTGAAATCCCAGCTCTGCCAGCCCTTAGACTGCTGCCTTGGACAGGGCCACCATGTGAACTGCACAACACCAAAGGGCACCATCTACATAGACGACAAGGTGAATGGCGCCCCCTGGAGTTGTGCGATGCCCCAGCCCTGATGGATAAATGCCGTTACCTCTCTGAGTCCTCATTTCTTTATCTGTAAAATAAGTCCAATCATACCTGCCTCACAGGGCCTTTAGGAGGACTAATGAGACAATGTATGTGAAGTGCTTAGCACAGAATGCAGCACATGGTAAGGAGTGAGAACATGGTAACCATTATATTATCCAGGTGGTACTAGGAGAACGGACACTAAGTCTAGCGTTCAAGAATAGGTTAATGTGCAACAGCAGCCCTAGGAGCTGTCTCCTTAGGATTTAAAAAAGTCATCCACTTTCAGTAGGAAAGTAACATATGTACCTAACGGCATACCTAGTCAGTTCGGGATCTTGGTGACTGTAAGTTTTCCAGCAGGCACTGGAGTGTGTTAAAGCAGCGGCCTCCCAATCCACAGTTCTGGGGTTCACTGGAGCGCCTCAAGTTCAAGGGAGTAGGGTTAGGGTGGGCTGTTGAGGGCCCAGATCCTCCCCCTGCCGTCATCAGAGCAAATGGGGCTTTCTGTGCCCTTAGATGCAGGCGTCTCTTGGCTGATGTGAGCGATGTAAGACTGAACAAACATAAATCCGATTCTATGTAACACTTTCCACAAAGCATCTATAAAATGTTCACGGTGCATAAACATACACAGCAAGCTCAGCCATGACGTGTATGGTGCACAGAGAGAAGGGGGCGGGGAGTGGGCAGGAGGGAGCAGCAACACGGGGCAGCTGGAAGCCATCTCTTCCCCGTTTACACTGGCATCATGCAGAAACCAGTTTCACAACTTAAAATAAGCTGGCTTGTGCGCACACACACACACACACACACACACACACCAGACTTAACATAAGGTCTCCCTGAAGGGCACCTCTTTCCGTTCTATGTCTACATAACAAACCACTCCAGAATTTAGTAGCTGAAAATAACAAGGACTGACCAGCTCTCCGGACTGTGCACTTTGCTGGGTGATTCCTCTGCTTTACTGGAGGGCTTGCACATCCTGCTGCAATCAGCTGGCGGGCACCTGAGCTGGAGGGTCCAAGATGCCTCCCGGCACTCAGGGCCGGGTGCTGGCTGGGGGGCCTCACATCTCCACGTCTCCTCCGTGTCTCCTCCCATCCTCTGGTGACTAGAGCAGCTTCTTCACCTGGTGGTCTTGGCAGCCTCAGGGCAAGGACCCAAGAAGAGGAGTGGGAGCTGCAAGGCATCTAGAAGCTGGGGCTGGGCTTGCAGTGTCACTTCCACACATTCTGTTGGTCAAAGCAAGTCAAAAGGCCACCAGACACAAGGGGAGGAGAAGCAGATTCCACCCCTTGATGCTCTGGAGAAGCAGCAAAGTCCTCTTGCAGAGGGGTCTGCAGGGACTGTGGGAGGCATCTTAAGAAACCACCTGCTACAGGGGCCCTTGGAAGTCAGGCATGGACAGGGCTGGGCTTCTGCCTATGATTTGTTTCCTAAGACAAAAAAGTCAATGGTTAAAAACCACTCCATTAGAGCAAAAAGGCCAGAAAATACTATGAAAATAGGAGTGAGGAGCATTTTTTTTTCTCCTGAAGAAAAGTCTTCCTGGCAGGAGCAACAGGGTTCCTGAGGAAGGCGAGATTTCTCCTTCACTGAGCAGGCAGTGGAAGTCATATCGATGTGGCCAATGAAGATGGCGAACAAGTGACTGGGGGAGGGGAAGACTGGTCCTCACTGGAGCAGGTACCTAAGACTTGTCCTCATAGGACAATGACAATGCAGTGTGATGCTCGTGTGTTGACAGGCCAGGCTGTCAGGTGAGAGAGAGGTGGGGCAAGGTGAGGGGAGCCCACTGGCAGGGGAGGGAATGGCACTGAGGGAAGCAAATGCAGAGAGAGGCAGAGCTGCTCAGGTACAGGGACACCCCTCACCAAAGGGACAAAAGGCTGAAAAGTGACCCTCCGGAACTCTTCCTCTCCTCTTCTGGAAAGAGAGCAGGAAAAATAAGAAAGAGGCTTTGTCAAAATAGCAAAGCCTTATTAATACAATAATTGGACACTAAGTAAATGAGAAGAGAGTTCATAATGCCCTGACAACTCAAAAGAAGAGGAGGAAGGAGAAGAGAGCAGAATAAGACTGAGATTCAGACAATAATCAAGCCATCACCCCCCCCCCCCCGCTAAGAAACAATCCAGCTCCCTCTGTGGGGACAGGTGGACACGTAGAGTCACATTTGTATACGTGGGTTTATAATTGGTTTCATTTTATTCCACAGTAAAGTGGGTTAATGGTACATCCATATTGTGACAACATTCTCTAGCAAATGTCCTAATTAGGAACCCTAACTAGCTTCCCATTATTTCAAAACTGTCCAAATCTGGGTAGACCCCAAAGACCATCTGGAACCTGGACTTCTGCCCGGGGAAGCAAGGGATTGTCCTTCATTAGACCTCTCCATGCCCCACCTCTCTGAGAGAGAGACAGAGCGATGGTGAACACACTGGAAAACAGCATTCCCTGCTCAAACATTTGGTTTTATGATTTTATCTTCCTTGTAAGTGACCATGTTCATGAAACTTCAAAGGAGATTTTTCTGGTGCTTTGGCTATTTAAAATTAACTGGGACATGCATTTGTTTAAGTATGCATTGATGTCTGCATACAGATACAAAACACTCATCCAAGAAACAGCAGAAAGTACTGCTATCCTTTACTTTATCTTTAAACTATTTGAGTTTGAAGGGGAAGCTTTTTAAAAATCAAGAATAACTTCAAAATCCAGAGGGAGGAATTGCCCATAAAGTAAAACCATTCCCGTTGATTTATCATTGTATTTCTGCAACCATTGCTTGCTTCAGTAGCTTGTCACTGTAGTGGGTGTGTGTGAGGGGCTGGTAGTCATCTGGATCTCACATCGCAGATAAAAGCTGATATAGATTTTAAAAGTCAATCATAAAGCTCCCCCAAGTGGATATTTTTTAAACTACATCAAGAAACCAGCCACTGTATCTAGGATTGTGATCAACTCTGAGGCCCCATATAGGCTTTTGATGAGCAGCAGTGACCTGGCTTATCCATTATTTTGTACATAATTTAATAAGATCTGCATCTTGGGGAAAGAATTCTATAAATGTTAAAGAGCATCTGCAAAAACACTCCCCCTGGCTTCCTGGGAACTTAACTCAGCCTAGAAGCTGCCTGTGGCTACTCTTGATCTTACCTAGACTCAAAGGATCCAGGGATACAGTGATTTACAGCTACTCAGGGGTGGAAAATCTCCCTGTGGCCCCTCTGGAAAAGCTCCCTGTCCATTCAGTTGTGTTCCTTATTCCACTAGCTGGGCTGATTATACTGAATTTCTTGGCACCCCTGTTAAACCTGTCACTTAGATTCCAGAACAAATTAAGTTTGTTGAAGGCTTTGCTCTTTCTCTCTATTAAAATATTCATATCTACTCTAACAACCTGATAAAAAACTGGCTAAAAGCCTTGCGGTATCCCCTACAGGGAGTGCCATTTTTAATGAACCCGCAAGCATCATAAATAAAAAATAACTGGTCTTAATAAAGAATTGATAGAGCAGCTCTGGCCCCAGATGGGTGTCAATGGGGAAGCTACTCACAGCCTTGGGAGACCCAGTGCAGCAAATGAGTCTCCCAGTTAGATAGGGAAGGCCCCCATCCACCAGCAAACTCCAAACAAGGGCAGCATCAATGAATAACTTTCCATAAAACGGTTAAATCTAATGGGTCTCAGTGGGGGTGGATGGTAGAAGGGTGACATGAAGGTCCTTCCAGGGGTGTATAAGAAAGTGGGGGGAGGAGAACAGGGCATGGGTGGTGATAAGAGTAATAGCTAACATTTCTTGAGCATTTACCATGTACCAAGCATTATCTTCCCAGCAAACCTACCAAATGGGCAGTATTATCCCCTCCTCACAAATGAAGGCTGACAGAATTTATATAAGCAGCCCAAGACCTGAATTCCAACCTAGGTCTGACCCTAAACCCAACTCCCTGCACTAAAGGCTTGATAAAAGCTTCAGAAACACTGCTTAAAACTCACTCCAGTTATTTTTTGGCAAAAGATGGGACATGAGGTCAGCAATCGCGGTCTTCACGTGCCCCTGGGGCCAAGGACCCTGGCTGGAACCCTGGCCCCCTTCCTACCAGGCCAGAAGGCTGCTCACTGTGACCCCATGCCAAGGCCCCACGAGGTAGCACGGGACCCAGAATCCTAAGTTCTAGAAAATAAACTAAATATATACTCTCACCGCCTCCGGAATCAAGGCAGAACTGCAGCCCTGCCTCTGTCATTTGGGGATTGTGTTACGCTAAACAAGTTATCTCATCTGTCTGAGCCTGCAAACTCGTCCATCAAGCAGGGATGACAGCCTTAACTGTTCACACCCCGCCTTGTTCCAAAAGGATTTAAGGCAGCTAATAACACCTACTTCACTGGGAGGTGGTCAGAATAAAACATGATTTTACTACCTATTTATGACAACAGCACTTGTTTTGAGAGAGTCTCCATAAAGAGCCCAGCACGGAGCCTGGCTCACAGTGGGCTGGCAGTAAATATGTCCCTGCCTCTTGCCCTGGACCACTCACGATCCTCCCAGCCCTCCCGCAATGCCTTCCCAAGGGCTCCCGCCCAGCGCCACCCCCCAACTCGCGTAAGCCTCCCACTGCATTGCTGTGCCTCCTCCTCCCAGCTCTTCATTCCTTTCATGACCTTGGGACAGCGGGGAGGAAGATCAAGAAAAAGGAGCTGAAACTACCCTGGCTTCCCTCTCGCTCCTCAAGTGCGTGCACAGGACAAGTGCTTAACGGGACAAAGGCTACTGTTGTAGTGATGTGCTCTGCAGGAGAGGGTGACCTCACTTAATTCTAAACCTCTTTCCCACATAATAAGGGCAGGAGGACAGAGGGAGGCCGCACCTGAGGTAGCCCAGAGGGTGACATCCACACAGAGTGGGGCGCTGGCACAGGCAGTCCAGATTCGCAAATTCTTTCTTCTTCAATCGTACTGTTGTGTTTAGTTACAAGTTTCAGACGAGTACCATTTTCGAGAATGCTAGCACTCCAGACTCCACAGCCAGACCACGTTGTGGAACCTCAGTTTTCTCACCCATAATACTGGGATAGTGATAAATCGTACCTCGTAAGGTGGTTGTGAGGCCTGCGTGAAATAATCCATGTGAAAGCGTGGCATATAGTAAGTGCTCCATAATATTTAGTTTTTATTATCAGAGCTAAAATAATCTTGTGCTAGCCTCAGAATCTGGCTGCCAGTTAGAATGCCACCGTTGATAAGGAAGAAAACATTCGAAGATGCAGATCACAGGTTTACAACGAACTTTTGACAATTTGAGTTGTTATGAAAACAAAGAAGTTACCGTTCAACTTTTAAGCAGTTAGCTATATTAGAAAAAGACTGCCTGTTCAAAATCAATGCAAAAATGTGGGATTGATTACCAAAGATGGTGTTGCAACAAGCAGTATCCTTTTCTTCATCCAATGAGTCTAGTGTAATCAAATTTTTTTTTTTTTAAATGTATGCCTCTCGTAGCATCATGTCAAAAGTTTCTTAGGTTCAGGGTGTGAGAGAACCTAGCCACCCTCAACCCTCACCCCAGGGCCATCTTTAAAGTCTAAGTGGCATCAGGGATCTTCATTCAGTGACAGCTAACAGCTACATGAGAGAAAGTTAAAAACATTTTTCAATGGACTGTTGGGGTCAGAGAGAAGAGCATTCCTTCCACCCACTACCCAGGTCAGAACCTATGCAGGGGTAAAGCCAGGAGGCCCAACCCTGGTCTTGTCTTAGGTGGGAAGGAGAAAGGTCAGGATTCTTCTTGCTCAAAAATAGCTCCCTCACAATCCCACCAATTGGTTTCACTGAGTCTACAGAGTTCTCCTTTTAAAAGCAAATATTACATAGTAAAGGATTCTAAAGAGATGCTGCACAGTTTGAAACTGGTTTTCTCTAGGTAGTAGGATTGTGGGTGATTTGGGGTTTCTACATTTTTGTTTACCTGTATTTTCTAGTCTTTTTACAGTGAAAAATTAAAAGTTAATTTTGATCTTGAAAAGGCCTTTCCTGGAAGGATTAAATATATTATATTTGGTAGGAATTACCTTTAAAATGGCAGAAAGCAAATCACAATGAGATATCACTCCACACTTATTAGGATGATTATCTTTTTTTTTTTTTTTTTAATGAAAAATAATGAGTGTTGACAAGGACATGGAGAAACTGGAACCCTTCTGCACTGCTGGTGGGAATGTAAAATGGTGGAAAGCAGCCTGGCAGTTCCTCAAAAAGCTTGACTTAAGGTACCAGATCACCCACAACTCCCCATCTAGGTATGTATTTAAGAGAAATGAAAACATATAGCCACGCAAAATGTGTACACAAGTGTTCACGCAGCATCATTCAGAATAGCCAAAGAGTAGAAACAACCCAAATGTCCATCAATGGACAAACATAAATAAGATGTGGGATATCTATATAATGGAATGTTATTTGACCATAAAAAACAATGAAGTACTGTTACACGCTACTACATGTGTAAACCTTGGCAACATTATGCTAAGTGAAAGAAGCAGTCACCAAAAAACACATGTTACATGATTCCATTTATATGAGATGTCTAGAATAGGCAGATCTATAGGGACAGAAAGTAGATCAGCGGTTGCCTAGTGCTGGGGAATGGGGAGATGGGGGAATGGCAGCATAAGGGTACAGGTTTCTCTGTGGGTGATGAAAATGTCCTCAGATTGACTGTGGAGATAGATGACTGTACTTATTTGTGAACATACTAAAAACCTCTGAATCATTCACGTTAAATGGTAAATCATATGGTATGTCAATTATATCTCAATAAAGCTGTTCCCCCCAAAAACGGAAGAAAGCAATCTGAGTAGTGTGGGACTGCTGACTTGTATGAGGAGGGAGCGACTTTGGGTCGGGAGCACACTGTGGGAGATCAGAAGTCCCTGGAGAGGAAGAGCACGGCAAAGAGACTGCAGGGCACCAAAGACAGGGTGTGATCTGCAGCCAAAGGATCAACCTGCACAGACTGGAAAAGTCGTCCCTTGTCCTTAGCACAGGCCTGGGCTGCTTCTCCTATACACGTCCAAGCATTTTACAGTTAATGAATCAACATTACTCCCCATGGCTCACCTTAGGCACTAGGAAACTACTGGAAAGAGAAAGGCAGAGCCAGGAATCAGACACTGACTCCACCAAAATCACACAACTCAGGCTAACTCAGCAGTGATTTCCCAAAGCTGGCTGTCCCTCAGAATCGCCCAGAGGGTTTGTTGGACTCTGTGCTTGTTTTGAAATGTAGACTGTTGGGCTCCACAACCCAGATATTCTGATTCCACAGGTCTGGGAGATAGCCAGGAATCCTCTACCCTTTAGATGTTTCCTCCATATTTCTGACCGTAAACCAGGCATAGGAACTTCTGAAATAAATGACAGCCCCTCTTAAAATACTTTTTAAAGGAAAGAAGAATAAACACATTTTTAATTTAAAGAAAATCTTTAGCATTCATACAAAGAGAATATATAGAAACTGCTCAATGATATGTTTTTGTGATCCCTGGTAAAGCTGCAAAACTAACTTGTAGAAGAATAAAAATATTCATGTCTCCACAACTTACCAATTCTCAGTTTTACCCAGGTATCACAATCAATTCTTCTAAACTGTTCCTAAACCACTGCTTAAATATCATAGAATTTAAAAGCTGAAGAGCCTTGGATACTCCTTCAGCAATCTCATGGTAGACAAGAAGCAATGTCAGGGCTTCCCTGGTGGCGCAGTGGTTGAGAATCTGCCTGCCAATGCAGGGGACACAGGTTCGAGCCCTGGTCTGGGAAGATCCCACATGCTGCGGAGCAACTAGGCCCGTGAGCCACAACTACTGAGCCTGCGCGTCTGGAGCTTGTGCTCCGCAACAAGAGAGGCCTCGATAATGAGAGGCCCACGCACCGCGATGAAGAGTGGCCCCCGCTTGCCACAACTAGAGAAAGCCCTCGCACAGAAACGAAGACCCAACACTGCCAAAAATAAATAAATAAATAAATAAATAAACCCAGAAAGTTAAATTAAAAAAAAAAGTTTAAAAGAAAAAAAAAAAAAAAGAAGCAACGTCAGCCGCAGAGAAGAAGTGTGGTGCTCAGCCAGGGAGCCGACCCGGATCAGAACCCGGTGTGTGTGCTCGGAGCCCAGGCCTCGCTCTGCTACATCCTAGGACATTCTGCAAGAACAGCCTACACTGGGGCTGCAGTTGCAGTAACCTCAATCTCTGCGGATACAAAGAAATGGCATTTAAGCTATACCTCAAACTATAGAATGTTAGGCCCAGTCTAACAAGAAGGAATCTACAGGTTGCAAGACCAAAATCCACAAAGAACAGGTGACCCAGTTCCATAAACCATAGCGAACCAACAAAAAATGATACTGGAGGATAAGGGCTTGAACGGAAGTCTTCTGAGAGAGATGACTTATTAACCCTCCCAGGCCCCAACCTCCCACGCCTTGTGAATCACGCAGGCGGCACTGAGGGGGCACCACTGCTGCTGCTGCTGCCCCTGCAAACATGTGGCCACCCTCACTCTCCAGGCTTGTACTCGCCTGTCACCTTTCCAAGGCCGCCTGGCAACCTCAAGGAGATTTGCCCTGAACTCAAATGGAAAGGAATATTGGGTTTGCGATTTTTGAGGTCTGTCCCAGGCATGATCAGTAACAAGCCCTGCCAGTTTCCCCCTGGCTGGGTCCCCAGCAACTCCTCTGCCTGCCTAACTGGCCCTGAAACTAGGAAACCAGATGTGTCCCGGTGATTGCTCGCGTCAGGACACAGGTGGCTGGTGGTGTTTTGATTCATAGGAATGAGGACAGTTCACTTACAGGAAGTGGGTGGAGTTTATATGGAAACGTCCCTAAAAGACATCATTGGTGTAAGAGTGACACTGGTGCAATGGAAGCACAAGGTTCCCATCAAATAACTGAAGTCTGGGTGACAATTCTCCTCTATCCGCCCTGGGAGCTCAGTCACATTAGTTAAGGGCTCTGATTCCTGTTTACTCCTCTGTAAAATGGGAGGGACAGTTAAGATGTCTTACCTCCCAGTTTTAGTTGAGTTCACATTTGTAAAAATATATATATATATGACCTTTGCCAAACTCTGTAGTCTATGCATGTAAATTGTTATTGTTACTATACTGTGTAGGGTTAGGAGAAGGGTGACAGTTATCAAAAAAAAAAAAAAAAACTCCACCAGATAATAACAAGAGCTACTATTCATTGAACACTTACCAAGACCTTTGCCAAGTTCTTTCAATTTACTACTCCCTAAAATCCTATAAGGAAGGTATATTATCATTCCCTCTTCAGAGGGGAAAGGAAACAAAGCAACATTCGACCACTTGCACAAAGCCCCACAGCGAGGAAGCAGCAGAGCTTGATTTTGAACTTAGGCGTCCATCAAGTTACCAGACAAGCAGTCATCCTTTCTTTTTTAAGCAGAGCTTGATTTTGAACTTAGGCGTCCATCGAGTTACCAGACAAGCAGTCATCGTTTCTTTTTTAACTCTTCTAATGATGGATAGCAGATGCAAAGCTTAAAATGAGTAGCAGTGGCAGAACTCTTTTTTTTAATGATTTTGGGCTTAAGGTCGGAGGGGCGCTCCTTTTTATTGCAGTTTTAAATAGCTGTGTGAATCATGGTACGGGGCTGTGTTCCCAGGTTCTCTTACCCTCTCTCCATAACGTAGCTACTCTTTCTGAAAAGCCCTGCCCACCTCTGGCCGCCTGGCTCAGCAGTTCTCTCATGCGCTCCAATGTTGCCCTTTCATCAAATTGGCAAGGGCTTATCCAGATCTGCTTGATGGGAAGGAACGGGCTGCTTGTGTCTAAAATCATCAGAAGGAACAAGCCGCTTGTCACTAGAGCAATACCTTACATGGTCTGGGCAAATTAGCTACAAGGTGAAGAATTTTGCAAGAGGAAACAAGCCCATGTTTTTTAATCCACAGAAATATCTCCAAGCAGAGAAGCTCAAAGAAAAGAGTCAGCTTTCACCAGAAAAAAAAAAAAAATAGTTTTTTAAGTGATTTGTGAATCAGCATCTGAGGCCACAATGGAAACAGAGGCATTACTCTTCCCTGCTGCCCCCAGCCAGGGGGACAAGGGTGTTTATCATTTGAGGCTCAAGTGGGTCTTCCAATCACCGGAGCCAGAAAGATTCCCTCACAGGAAAGGCCCTCACAGGCACTGAGCTGTTGGAGGAGATCTAGACACCCATCCTTTAAACAAGGGCAAGCACATCCCAAAGCCTCCATCTCCCCCACGGTTCTCCTGATCACAAAGCTTCCTCAACCACTGCCTCCTCATGGGACAGGGGCGTGCTGGAAGTCCCAACGCTCAGCAAGGCCTCTGAGGCCCCTTCGTGAGGCTCCTTCACGAGCCAGCCCCCTCACACATCTTCTCCCTCCCCACCGCCCGTACTGCAGCCTGACCAAACCACTGTCTAGCCTGACTCCCGCTCTAAGCCACAGTGCCTGGCACACAGGGGCACAATGCAACCATCATTTGCTGTATTGGTGAATAACTGCATCTCCCTAAATGAGCCATGTTCTTTTTTTTATCTCCAGGTCTTGGTTCAAGCTAACTTCTCTGATTGAACTGTCTTTCCTATTCCTCTAACCAACTCCCTCTCTGTTTAAAAGAATCAGCTTTTGGGCTTCCCTGGTAGCACAGTGGTTGAGAATCTGCCTGCCAATGCAGGGGACACGGGTTCGAGCCCTGGTCTGGGAAGATCCCACATGCCGCGGAGCAACTGGGCCCGTGAGCCACAACTACTGAGCCTGCGCGTCTGGAGCCTGTGCTCCGCAACAAGAGAGGCCGCGATAGTGAGAGGTCCGCGTACCGCGATGAAGAGTGGCCCCCGCTCACCGCAACTAGAGAAAGCCCTCGCACAGAAATGAAGACCCAACACAGCCAAAAATAAATAAATAAATAAATTTAAAAAAGAAAAGAAAAGAAAATCAGCTTTAGAGTTCTCCTCACTTGGGAAATCATCTTTGACCCTCTCTCTGAGCTGGGTGAGGGACACCAATAACCACGAAGATCCTGGGTGTGATGGAGAAGAAATGGGACCTGGTTTTGCTTTAACGAGCACATCTGAATTTACATTCCAAATGAGTGGTGTCCCCTTTAAAGAAGTCATTAGTCCATTTTAAGAGATCAGTTGGGTTTACGGTGTTAGTAACCCTCTTAGAAGGCTAAGAAATACATTAAACTTCCTGGAACATCACACCACTAAGGGTGGCATCACTCTTCTTGTCTCCCAGAATTCTGACTGAACCAAAAAGGCAGGGCTGGAAGTTAACTTGGAGATCATCTCAACCCCCGCCAAGTTTACAGATGTGGAAGCTGAGGTCAGGTTGAGGTCATCCCAGAGCTCAAGTAGGAAGTTGTTGGCAGCGTTCAGACAAGACGTCAGCTCACCTTTAAGCCAATCACACATTCAAGACCTTAATCTTTTCATCCCACACTCAGGATAAAAATCCAGTAAATTTCCCCCAATACCTGCTTTGAATCACATTCACAAGTTTTTGGGTTTTTTACTTGTTTGTTTTTTGCTTCACAAGTTACAGAATAATACTACAATGCTGAAAATTTAAAGCAAAGGTGGAAAGTTGTAAGAGCTCCAGACGGACTCATCATATGAGACATATTATTTCAAGACACAGGGTCATCCCCAGTGAACAAAGGCAAATCCCAAGGTTCCAAGGCAACCAGTCTTTAGTCCAATGTTCCTTAAACATCAGTGCTTCACATATCCTTACCTCAATTTTTGTCATATTTGAATACCATCTTTACTATTATTTATTTACGTATTTACTTTAACTCACTTTTCAAAACATAAATATCTAGTTTAACCTCAGCCTAAGCAAAACAAATAATAAATAATCCAAGAAATCACAGGTTTGGTATGCTTTTATGTCTTCCTAGCACATTTAAGATGAATACACAACTATTAAGACAAAAAATATTTATGTGTCCCTTAAAATCACCCTGCATACTTCCAGTAGTACTCATGTAACATTATAGGAAGTTGTGCTTTTACTCCAGAGCACAGCTGATTCCATCCAAAGCGAAACTATTCTCCATAGTTTCTATTCAGTCTTCTGTATGCACCTATTTTATCTGAAATGCCAATCAGTGGTAGCACGTGCAGATCCCAAACCAAAGCTTATCTCTGCACTAATAGCTTTTCTTATCAACCTCTGGATCACTATGCCTTCCACACATTTGATCTGTCACTTTGTTTGAAATAATCCTTTACCCTAACGTTCTTCACTGACTATTAATATATTACGAACAAACAGCAAAAATAATTACCCTTTCACCTAGGAAAACACTGGTGACTACGACTTAATGGCCTACCAGTGACATACGGCTTTTACCCAGCATAATGGATGCAAATGTGTAACAGGATATGGGTAAGTTATTTTCACACAAGCTGTCACTTGTCACACAAATTACGTGGGCTTCTATTAGCTGTTTAATTCACAGATTTAAAAACAAAAACAACGAACTCCTTTCACAATACCTGCATCAACCCTGGATCTCCTGGGGAAGGCAGAACCAACCCACAAAGCCACTGAAGAATAAAGGCTGCGGGAAGAACATTTTCTGCATGTACGAAATTCTGCTGTGTGTGGATGGCAGGGTTAGTCAGAGTTGTCCAAGGATTCCGAAGTGTTCAGAGGAGAAGAGGGAGGCCTGAGATTATGAGAGAAGCCCAAACCTGGATGCCAGGTCAGAGCAAGGGACTCAGTGGTTGATGGGTCAGCCAAGCCTGAGCCAGTTAGGCTGGCGGGGCACCGCTGACGCCATACAAAGGCGATGCTAAAAGGTCGGCTGCTTTACATCATCAATCTAGACTGGACAGAGCCCTCAGAGAGGTGCCTTTCAGGCACATTCCTGAGGAGCGATGTCCGGGGACCGAAGGCCGAGGAGCCTGTGTTGCCAGGGGCCCTGGGGCCTGAGGCTGCAGCTGTGGGACCAGCTTCAGCCCTGGGCTCTGTTACCATTTTAGGAAACCGGCAGATGCTTTTGCACACTGATCTGGTTTTATTCATAACCCTTACATCTTAGAGTTAGTATATTTTACATTTTCCCTCCTTATGGTAATAATAATAATAGCTAATATTGATCCAGTACTTAGCATGTACCCGGCACTGTTCTAAGCAGCTGCAGGTACGAACACATGTAGCATCACTGAAAGCTGGACCTGGAAGGAGCCTCAGCTACTGTGGTAGAAGGCACCCTGGACCTACATCAGGAGACGAGTACCTTGCCCCCTATTAGCTGTGAGATCTTGAGTGAGTCCTGCCTCTCCCTGGGCCTCAGTTTTCTCAACTGGTAAGACGGTGAGAGAATGAGAGGATGAACAGGCTTCTATCTGAATGCCAACCCTGAGCCCATCGAGCTGTCCGGGGCACAATGTTGGAGTGGGATTCCGTTCCCCAATCCATTAGCCATGGCTGCCACCATGGGCATGGGAGCAGGGAGTAGGCGTGTCACCTGTTCGCCATATCTAAGGTCCCTTCCTGCTCAAATTACTTGAATGCATGGTTCCAGCAGACCTGCCTCACTAAGTGTAGTCTCTTTATAAATTAAAAAAGAGAAACAGGGTACGAATTAGCTTTGGAACTTTGGATACCTCATTTCTGTCATAGAGTATGTAGTCTTTGACAAGCAGTTGAATCTCCTTAAGTCTCAGTTTATTCATCTACAAAGTAAGGATAAAAATATTTAACCTGTACAGTAGTCTTAAGGATTAAATAAATGTGTAAAGCAAGTAGCACGGTGCCTGGCACAGTGCTAATGTTCAATTAAGTAGAAGCTATCATTGGTATTTTCATCACCATCATCATTATTAGTCTATCAACCCCAAACTGGAGTTACAAAATTTACTGAGCCACGGTTTGTAACTTAAAGAACACATGCTTACAATGAAAACTGACTACACCATCATTCTTGGCGAATAAACTTGAGCCCCTTCCCAAGGAAATATAATTTAGATTTTTTATTATAGAATATTACAAAATATACAAAAATAGAGGATATGATAATGAACTTCCATGGACCCATTACTGGGCTTCAAGAATTATCAATTCATGGCTACTCCTGTTTCATTTATTTCCCCAAACACTCACCCCTCTTCCAGACAACCTGGATCTTCTTTTAAAGCAGATCCCAGGTTTCATACCATTTCATCTGTAAATATTTCAGTGTCTATCTCTAAATAATAGAAAAGATTCATTCTTTGTAATTTAAAAAATATTTGTTTTTAATTAAATGAAATGGCAGCAAGGCATAATTAGGAAATTATTTTCTCACATCTCTAATAACACATCATAAAAAGTCACTACAAGTGTATGTATTTAAAAAAATAATAATAAGGGGATGGCTCAGGAGGCCACGTGGGGACTGTGGTATGCATGATTTATTATAGCTACACAAAGTGAGTTATTTCATTCTTTCAGATATTTATGACACCGCTAAAACGCTGAATACATCAACATCAGAATTAATCATGAATAATATTTAATTAGTGCTTGACAAGGATCAATTTGGCAACTCTTTTTGTTCTTTCTCCTTCCCCCCAAATAGAAAAATAGTCATAAACTAAAGTGTTTTATTTTTTCCATCTGCTTCTGGTAAAGCGCATCCCTGAATTGCTAACTTAGTTGAGATCTCCTGAACTTTCATATACCCAGGTAATTAGACTCAGATGCTGTCCGGACTGGGATTATAAATCAAGTCTGTGTATGTAAGCAGAAAACAGACCGCTCACACCAAGAGCGGGGGTTCTGGCAGGTCCGTTTCTCACAGACCTGCCCACAGAGCAGACGGGGCCCACGTCTCAGCAGAGCAGAAAGAAGCTTTCATATAGTTCCCGTGTCATTGAACCCCTTCTCTCACTGCTTCAACCCCCAGAAAGCACTGATTATCGGCTGAATTCCTTATTTACAAAATAAAAAAAGTCCTTTTGGGCACTCCAGCAAAAATTCTGCCCAGAGCTGCGCTAGTAGGTACGAGCCAGGAGACTAAGGCTCGCTGGAGGTATGCAGTGATGGCATCTTTCCAGCCAGACTGTTAATGCCCAAAGCGCTTGGTGCCCAAAAAACTTGTGTACCACTTCCCAATTAGGGAGTTTCGTTCTACAGCGGAATGATTAGAACTTTCAATCCATCGTTTTGTACCAAGATACGCATTCATTGAATTTTAACAGAACAGCAATATTTGATTCAGTTAAGTTAGTATTTTAAACTGTGGAGCCAAAGGCTCCTGGGTTTTTGAAGATGCCAGAAAGGAAGTGTTAAATAGTTGTTTTTAACTTAGAGGGGGGGTGTCATTCTAAGGGGTTGCCTTTCCTTTATCTCTGACTTATATCAAGTAAAATGAAGTTGAAATGCCTATTGGAGACAGTACATATGACCTTAGGAGACTTGGGGATTTGGAGATCAGCTAACATTTGTTAAATTCTATGTGCCAAGCCTGGTAAATCCTGCATCTCACAGAAGCCTCACAACACCCCTGGGGTTGAGGGATATGGTCATTAACTTACGGATGAGAACACAAAGGTTCAGGTGGCTATAAGAGGTGTCCAGAGTCACTGAGCTGACATGGATGAGGTAGGAGTCCAGATTCAGGCCTTTCGGATCCCCCAGTCCAGGTTCATCCCACACAAGCTGATCCTATAATGGATCTTCCATCTTCAAATATAATAACTAATATTTATTGAGCACTATGTACTAGGAGCTTTATATGCACCTCGTTTAATCCTCACCCAATGTTGTCTTTATGCCCATTTTACAGATTAAAAAAATAAGGCTTAGAAAAGGATAAGTGACATGCCCAGGGTCACAAAGAAAGTTCATCTGACTGAAGGGCCCTTCCTCTTAACACTCTGCTACACCTCTCTGAAAGGCAAATTGGGCCACAATCATAATACAATAATGTAAATACACTATACTTCAATTTTTAAAACATTGGGCCACATTCATGATTTCATGAGAGGTACAATACTCTGAAGTCCTGAGTTCCCATAGATTTGTAAATACTGCTCACTGCCTGAGGAGGCGCACACTGATTTCACACCGTGTAAGGGCACAAATAATTAGAATTCTAAGTCCTCCAACAGAGAACATTCAACACACACACACAGCTCATAAGGACACAAGCAAAAACGGGTACAACTGAATGATCTTTTCACAAGGGGGAGGAATAGTAAGAAAGGAACTGGCCAGAGTTTATCATAAAAAGCTGAGCCCTTAGAAGATATGATTGAAATAAAAATTCTATCTGCTTTTATCCTCCCTATACCAAACGCTGAATTTCCCTCCTCCGTGACTGGGGAGATGAGGTCAGTGGATCTTGTTTCTGCTCCACTGACTTTTCCACATGCAATCTGATAACTTCTGGAAACAAACCAATGATTACAAGATCATTAAAGTATGTTATTTTAATTAAAGGAGGGTCCTACATGGAGTGGGGGAGGGGCAGTAAGCCTGTTAGCAGCAACCCAAGTATCAGGTGAGAATCCACTCAACATGGTTGGGCTCACCAATCCCTTCTTCTGGTTCTGCCTCCACATCACAGGCTGATTGGGCCCAATTTTGCTTTGAACCCACATCAAACTGGGTCAGCCCACCTAGATCCTCACATGTGACATTTTCCAGATACACCTTGAGCAGAGAAAAGTTAGTGCATTAAAGCAGTAATCACTGCAAGTGCTAAAAGAGAGGCTTGAAATTTAATAGGGCTTTGAAAAAGAAAAGAATTAAAGTCCAGACTGCCAAAAAATAAATTGGCATTGTTGTAAAATTGTGTTGCACAGCGAGAATACAAATATTATTCATGTTAAGGAAAGGGTTGACCTACGATGTGATTTATAGGCACTTCAAATGCAGTACAGGAAGTAAACGGAAAAATTAGGGTGTGAGGTCACCGAGTAGGCAAGAGTCAATTTAAGGGTAAAGTTAAAAACTTTAGGAAGGGAGCACACAGTTCAGCTTGCCATATAAATTAAGATCTGTCCTCACTTTGAAAAAGAAATGGAAAAAATTAAATATTAAGGTACACATGTTAGTAAAGGGATTTTCTTCTCTACACACAAGAAAATAGAAAATTTGTTATAGGGTGACAAATGCCAAAGGGATATTTCATAAAGAAAACAGAGAGGAGGTTGATGCAATCCAAGAATCAACCGTGTTATCAGTCAGTCATGTAAATGAACCACAGTTACAAGTTAACAGGCTGTAGAGGCGCCCTTCTGAGCAAGAACAAGGAATCCAAACCGAGTTTCGTTTTTAGGGATGTGTCATTTCATTTTTTATTAAAATAGTCTAAATTGGTTTGGACAGTTCCCAAACTTGTCAAGGGCCAGGAAAGAGTGACTGAAGCAGAAAGAGGTGTTCAACAAAGTGAAGTTCCAGGCGCTCCGCTCTCTGGCCATTCTATTTAAAATACCATTAGCATGTTAGCATTAAACGTTGTCGTTCTTCCTTTCTTTTTCCCCAGAGAATATGAATGTTTCCCAAAGACCCACTAGAGGGCAGAGCTTGGTGATGTTCTGAAATTAATAATTGCTCAACCAGCCCAGCTTCCTGGCTACTACATGGGGTAATCACAAGAATGGCTGAGACCGCAATCCTGGAAAGCTTGTGACTGTCTCCCCTGGGCCAAAGTCCACGTAAAACAAAACAGTCCCAATCAAACAAAACAAAACAGGGCAAGACCCTTGAAGGGCCCTGTGTCCCTCCTGGTAAAAGGAAACCAGGGCTGTGGCTGTGAGGGGCTCAGTTACTGCCTAATGCAGGGCCGCCCAGAAGGGGGCACTCCATGCCGAAGGGGTGAAGACACAGCCAAGGCTCAGACATCCAGTGCACACCAGCATCCTTCACTGCCTGGAAAACAAAGGCGGGTGGGCAGGGGCTTCCCCCACCAAGCACTCCACTCACATGCCTAAGACTACTTTTCACTGCAGTCCTTCCCCCCTAGAGCAAGGTCTTGATGTTCGTTTTACTGTCATTTCATCTGCATATAAAAATATTGGGTGAGAAAAGCCAGGATATCAGGAAAATACACTCCGGGCCTAACGCAGCTCTTACTTTCAGCCCTCATTGAAAACTCTCACTGGCCTCTGTTGTGCTGTTAGCCTGGAGCGGCCAAAGTTGGAGACAGTATCCTGAGGGTCGCTGTGATGCAGAGAAAACAGTGCCTGGGAGAAATCTGAGTGGGCAGCTTTGAATCACTCCTAGGCTGCCACGGATGGCTCCTACAAAACCCAGAGGTCACTCTGGCCTCTAAGAGGCATTCTCATGTTGGAAGACAAGGAAGTATGTTCCTGGGGCCCCGAGTCCCTTCACTGCTCGGGGACCTGAACTCAGGGGTTAGAGCTAATTCCCAGCCATCATCACCCACCCCTGCAGTAAGGGTCCTCATTAACTCATGTCCTCCTAGCGTGTCTATCAGAGAGAAATCTGATCTCAGCTAAGAGTGTGGGAAGGGGCAATGGGAATTTTCTCTTTCTTTCAAACTTTGCGTTAGAGTCCCACACCAGGTATAATTAAAATTTTCATACAGGCAGCCTCTGCCGAACTGCTCTAAGCCTCAGTTTCCTAACCTGTTAAAAAGTAAGAATAAGATTAACTATGTCATGGGATCACCAAGAGGCCGGAATGTGTTAATGAGGCAATCCGTGCAAAGCCATGAGTGCCAGTTACTTTTTGGTCAGCCTCTATTCGCAGACCTCCGTCTGCCCACCACCTCATGCTTTTCCACCAGAAACTGTAAGGTGAAGGCGGGTGACCGTAATCTAAGCAAGTCTATTTCTGCGCATCACCTGGAAATGACTCCAAATTCACCTTGTGATCTCATAAATAGATGCCTGGTTTCTTCATCTGTAAAATAATACATAATTTTCTCTTAGTTTCCTTAGGGATCCCAGGACAATCCATGGTTCAAAACTATTTCTAGGATTGCATCTGCTGCTTCAGTAGCCATGCCCCATACATAGCTGGTTCATCTTAAGCTTGTGGACACTTAGCCCCATATCTTTTTCACATGGGCTACCCCTAAAGCAGACCTCCATCGCCTCCAACTCAACATTTGCCCTTAATATAAAATTGCATATTTTTATTCTTGCAGGTTTCAGTGCATGTTTCAGCCTGCTAAGATCATTCTGACTCTCCAGTGGGATTCTCTCCCAGTTTTAAGTCATCTCTAGCTTGCAGGGGGAGGCGGCATGTCCAGGGCAAACTGTATGCATTTAACATACAATTCTTTTCATGGTCAAATCACAGAACAGGAGAGGGATTTTAGTATCTAAAGCTAAGTACCAAGGGATGAAGGGGTAGAGGGCATTGATGGGCGATGGGAGTCTCTCTACCTGTAGGGTGCACTGTCAAAGTGAATGAGACAATGTGGGTGAAATATTAGCATAAGGGCTGACACATATGGTAACTATTGTTATTATTGTTTTTATTATTATTAACGTGTAGTTTGGTCAATTTAGGGCCTCCTTTTCTCCTGTTGTTCAGCTTTGACCACGTGTTCACACCCAAACCCAAACACGGTGTGGTGCAGTGGGACAAGCACAGGTTCAGAAGCTTCATGACCTTGGGCAAGTTACTTAATGTCTCTCAGCCTTAGTTTCTTCATGTAGAACATGAGAGTACTAAGAGCACCTCTAGAACTGGTGTGAAAGGTAAAGATATGATTACGTGTTTGCATAAGTGCCTAGTACAATGGGCACTTGCTATGTAATAGTTATTACCATTATAAAAGCAGGTACTTGGGCAACTTGTTAATTGTCTCAGTAGAGGAAAGCTACTTCAGAGAAAATAGCCTCGTGTGTAAGGCTACACTAGGGTTCTGTGGATTTCAATAAGTAATTCAGGCAGGCTCTTCTTTTTAGCCACTATCCCCCATACCCCACCCCCCAAGACGCACACACACATGCACACGTACACACAGAAAACTCTAAGAGCTTTCCAACAGACTGGAATAAAGCCCATCCAGGGCTGGGTCTGATGCTACCTGGATGAACCTGGGCAAATCAGTGAAACTATCGAAAATCTACTTCAGTAGAGAAGTTGTAAAGATCCAGTTAGAAAATACATGAAGTGCACGTAGAAAATGACTTAAAAATTCAAAAGTATAATTATAATGAACCCTCCCCCACTGCACACATAAAAGCAGCCCCCCATGAAAGGACATCATATAGGGTGTTTTGTTAAGTGACACAGCCTGGTGAGGGAACTGAAATAAACTTTTTTTAAAAACTAATATGTGCCACCATAGTTTAAATGAAATCTAGATTTAATGACTAACGACCAAATCATGTCAGAGCTCAAAATTACACACCAGTTTCCTCTTTGCTGCTTCCAACAGGCTTTAGCACCAAACCTAGTCTAACCCTGACTGTTTTAGGTGGTGTTGTTGTTAATTGCTTTTGTTTTAGGCCTAGTTCTCCAGGGGGCTCTGCTAAGAGGGAGTAAGCGGCGGCAGCTCCGTGTGTAATGCTCGCCAGTCACAGGCTCGGTTCTGGAGGCTGAGCGCATGCCCCAGGGAGAGGACAGCAGCAGGCTGGGTCACCCCATGGCAGGGAAGGTGGAGGAGTATATGACCCAGGTTGCTAGAACTGGATAAACAAACCATCAGCACTCAGATCCGATGGCTAAATCAGAGCAAAGAGGGTCTTCAGAAAGAGCCTAGGGTGATGCTAGGTTTATTTAAAATTTCCTCCCAGAGCTATTCTTATAATAACCCAGGCAGTGGTTTCTGTAAAAGCCAGATTAGATCGTCCTGCCCTGCCTTTTAGAAGTTTCCACAACAGATGGAGGGACACAGCTTTAGAGGAAACCCCAACTCACATCCGTCTGCATTCATTATTGGCCCTGTTCTCAAAACGCTATATGTTATCTTGAGCCTGTTTGTTTTTATCTGTCAGAGTGGTTTATTGTTAGGGAAATGTGGTGTCAGCTGTCTCTTCCCCACCATCAAAGCCGCTTCATTAAAGTTAATAGTGTTTGACTTGCAGAGATCTCTTACCGTGGTAACCCAAGAAAGCTCCTGCTGGCTGTTATTTTTCCGGCAGTAAAGGCACCAAATGGATGCAATAACTGCATTAATCTTTTAGGAAGAAGACGAAGAAAACCATACAGCATGACTCTATCTAGTAGCTGCTTAATAAATGCACCTTGAATTCACGAGGCTAACTCTACCCTTCAGTTTGGGACAGGGTGTCAGACTATATGACCTGTGTCTTGACTTTGCCACTCAAGGCTCTGTGGCCTGTAGCTTGTCATTTCCCCAGTCTGAGCTTCAGTTCCTTTATCTCAGAAATGAGGGGGATGGATTTGAAGGGAGGCTTTTTTTCTTCTAACCGGGAAATTCTTTGGACAAAAGTAATCTTACAATGAAAACTGATGTATAAAGCAGATAAAAGCAAAAGTTTTCTAGCTACAGGTGAGGAGAGAGATCAGAAGACCTACCTTCTCGGCATCTTTACCCTCCTCCATACCCACCCCCCCCCCAAACCCATCCTCCCCCCTCCCCCAGGGGGTCCTGAGCAACCTCTGTGGGCTGCCACCACCACTCAGGACTTCCTGGAACATCATTTGAAACCTACTGGCCTAGGAGGAATTATCTTTAAGGTCTTTTCTGCTCAGGCTCTGGATTCTGTGATTAAGTAACTGGAGTCAAACCACATGAGGACAGTTTCTAATTAGGGTAATAACTTTATGGAAGAGTCTCTGCTCAGTGCCAGACAAACATGAAACAGTTCGGGTTTTGCTTTGTCTTCTGTCTTTTAATCACTGCTGTCAAATCTCCCTTCCCATTTGGAGTAGTGGATCTCAAGCAAGTTCCATTACCTCTGGGTTCCTGTCACTGAGTGCTAGTTAGTTCCGTTTGAAATGTCAAACTAACTCGATTGAAATCTCATCACCTCCCTCTCCTGCAGGGCAGGCTGGGGCTGGACATGTGATTCTTCAGAATGCTTCCTCACCGAGTGGGCCGCCCTCACAGGTGGGAAAACCAGCAAGAGAGTCAAACGCTACAGCCCTCATCACAGTGCACGCCTGACCAAGATAAACTCAGGCATCCTCGCCACCTCAGCCAGCCCCCCTCAGCATCCTGCCATCCCTCTCCAGCCCTCTTCTCTGCTCCAGCAGGCCAGGGGACAGATCTGCAAGCCCAAGCAGTAGGGAAACCTAAAGCCAATTTCCCCTTCTTGCAAGCAAGAAGGAATTTCCACCATTTAATTTGTTGAAGGAATTACCCCCTAGCTTCTGTCTCTCCCTCGCTGAAAGAGGAGAAAATCATCAACACTGCCCTTCCAAAAGGCCGTGGCCAAAAAGACTCTCTCCCTCTCTCCCTTCCTCCATAACCTCCATAAAAGGCCTTCAGGATGAGAGAGGAGACTGGGTCAATGAGTGGAGGTAGAGGACCAAGCAGGCTGCCCCAAAGTAGGGGGTGAAGGGGAGGCAGGGGATGGAGAACGGAAAGGGAGAGGCCACAACTGTCATTGGCTTTCTTTAAAATATTGCATTTTCTACCAGGGCTCTAGTTGCCAAATTCAGTACTGCAGGAAAAAAAAAAAATCCCACCAAACATCCTGTACACATGTAATACTAGGATGTCTACCAGACTATGTTTGTGTTTATACATGTGGCTCAGACTTGGATGGGTACCAGCACGTGCACCTGTGTAAAACTCTAAAGAATTCCAAATCACACATTTAGTTTTATTTTTTTGACCCGAGTCTCTGACAGAGAAAAATAAAACTAGAGCGAAAGGAACCATTCATTCATGCTTCCATGCATTCAGCACTGTCTATGGAATCTTTCCTTAACACCAGGCACTTGAGCGAGGCAATGACAAATAAAGCATGTTCTCTGTCTGGCCATGGTTATTCAAAACCACATAAATAATTCCATTTGTATAACACTTTAGCATTACTTTTCAAGAAGGTTTTATACACAACAGTTCATTAGGATCCTCACAACCATAAGATGGTTACGGTAGATAATAACCATTATTTTACAACCAAAAAAACAGACACATGGGAAGGTTAAATGACTTGTCTAGTCCCACAGATAGTTAAGTGCATGGCAGGGATTAAAATTTAAGTCAACTGACTTCTGGTCCCAGGCTCTTTCTGTTTGATCAAACTGTAACCAAATGTATCCTGTGATTTCCTTACAGCTGCCATTACAATGACTGTATACTCCAGACTTTCAAGGATCTTTTCAATTTCAAATGTTCTGTTCCCTTGTCTTCCAATCTTCCAAATTTTGCTTGTCAGACCACTTGAACTAGTTCTGAAAATATAGTCATTTGTACCAGCTTTAGGTTTGAAAAATACAGCTTTTTTAGTTCAAATGGACTGAAGTTAGATTTAGCCTTTATAATATTAAGACTAGGCAAGAGTCACAGTTTTTCAATCAAACCATCCTTTGGTGTAGAAAATTATTTTGCTACACACATTATTTAAACTGTTCTGAAACCTACTCTGACGTTCTTTTTATTAATCTTTTTCCTGTTTCAAATCCTTCCATCAGGCATTTCTGTCAGGCTTCTGAAGGGTCCCATATGCACACTTCCAGTGCAGAAATTGTGTTCTTTTTTGGTTCATTGGAATCCTTCAGAATGTCTGGCACTGAAACATACTGGCTTTAATTAAAAGGCTATGATTTCTGTGAATTCCCATTAAGCTACAGAAAAAAATCTGCATTTGAAAAATACAGTTAACACATTAAGATACAGTTGTACTGAAAAATGGTTCATGTTTAAAAAACTACTTAAGCAGATGAAACTAAGCTGCCTGTAATAAAAATATGCTCATTTTTAGTCAAATCCTTCACTTCTAAATAGAGGGGTTAGCTTAGTACATATATGGCCAATTAGCCATAAAAACTCAACTAGACATGAAACATGCAATCCACCAATTCGCCCGCTGACGTTAAAACACAGATCCTATTAACAGGAATGTAATTTAAATGGTTAAAAAGTGATAAAGTACATAACTATAATCTGATAGGGTTTCGAATATGATACTGCTGTATACCAATGACAGATCAGTTTTGAATTATGACTCCAGCAAAGTTTGAAATAGCTCAAGCATGATAATTAGTGATCCACAAATTCAAGAACTGCATTATATTATGTTATATATTATGTTCAGTCACACCTCTTTGCCCATGAACAGAAGCATATTCTTTAACATTCAGATAAAAAGGCCATGTGAATCTTTCAAAATTCTAGGTCCTGGATGCCCTAGAAACCCCTGACTTAGTATCCCTATTCAACTTATCTTTAAAATGTGATATAACTCAAGATAGTTGCTCAAGAAACAATATGTAAGAGGGCCCATGACGTGCAGAAACGTTCACTGGTTCCTGGGGAAATGCACAAAGAGCGATCAAAATAATCACTTCTCTCCACATCAGGGACCCTCATACTCCATAGGGACATGCCTACACGGGTACAAGAGAGCCAGTGATAAGGAAGACCTGGGAGGAAGATGTCTGATCCACTTATTATTAGCTTCATAAGAGATAAATGTGAGCTGATGTGTCTTACTCTTTATTATAAAATAACACCCTTTACATTTATGGGATAGGCTTGAGCCCATCAAGAAGATCCTGATGGCTTGCCAATGAATTGGTGACCTCGCTCTGAGAATCACTGCTCTAGTGATTCTCTGCTTATAATATTAAAGGTAGGATTTCTTTTATAAGCGTTCATAAATGTAATTTAAATGAATTATTTTGGAAGACACACTAAATTCCAATCATCTCAATTAATTGTCTCATCTTTTTAAGTGGCCACAAAATAGTGTGCTGCAGCCCCCTTGATCGTGCAATTCTAGGTAGCTCCCATCCTTAGAATCAGCTCCTCAGGTCTAATCCAAATCCCATTTGCTTAGGATCAGCAAATTCCCTCTGGTTTTATATTCATTGGAAAAAGAGACATCTTGTGACACCATTCTCCAAATACTATGCCACCATCGCAAATTTAGAGAATGGCTAGGAATCATGTGCCCTACCAGAGGACCTGGGCCCTGCCAAAATGACCAGATCATGTGGTCAGTTAATGTGGTCTAGCTGGTGTCCTTAAGAGAACTAGTTTCTTGGAGGAGAGGGAGGAAATCAGCAATGTGAACACTGGCAAATCATTCTATTTAGTTCGTGTAGAATAAACCCACTGCGTATGAAGACCTCCATTCAAAGTTCACGAAATGTTACTGTAGCGTTTTACATTAACAATAAAAATGTAAAACTCAAGAAAGAGATCCTGTCATTGCTGGCTTTCTAACCAAGCTCAGATTCATTCCCTCCTCTCCATTTTCTGCTGCACCTCTTCAGAGTGGCATTATATCTTGCCTGGACCATTGCAGTAGCCTCTTAACTGGCCCCTCTGCCCTGAGTCTCTCATTTTTCACACTGCTGAAAAGTTAATCTTCCCAAGTCCAGCTCTGATAAAATTACTCCCCTGATCAAAAAACTTGAATCATTGCTTCCCATTGCCTGTCAACAGAATTAAGATCACATCCCTTAGGCTGGGATTCAAGGCACTTGCCTCTTTCTAATGTCGTTTCCCACGTCACTCCAAGCAATCTGCAAGGCCCACTCCTCTCTGTACAAACTCCCAGCGTCTGCTCTTGCAGTTCCCCCACCTGGAGTACTGTCCCCTGCCCTCATTCCATCTCCTCTTCACCCCTCTAAGACAAGATTCTACCCATGTTTAAAGGTCTAGAGGAGGGAAATTCCATCTTTTCTATAAAAAAGTGCAAAGAGCAGTTCCTGGTTCAAAAGCACTCAATAAACCTTATCTGTTATCACTGTTGTTGCTGCCATGAAGTCTTTAATCTTCAAAGATGAACTAACCCCTTCCTCGTATGGGTAGCTCTCTTCAGATATGCCTAATTACATGTTATTCCCTTTCATAGTTATTTAACTATATATTTCATCTCCTCTTACAGACTGTAAGCTCCTTAAAAAGATCTTATTTCATTCACTTTTGTATCCTCCATGTCAGACCACCAGGCCTTACACACAGATTTGAAGAAAAATGTTAAATATTGCCCTAAGCCACAAGGGGGCATGGTTGAGCTACTCTAACAGTGGAATCATCCTACAGTCAGTAATAAGGCCTTTAGAATTGAAAGGCTTTTCTCCCTTGAAAGTATATTTGTAAATCTGTTTAAAGTAAATATATATACGTTATGTGTGATTACAACTCTAATCATGTTAACATGGAAAGATAGCCGCAATATAGTGAATTTTAAAAAGGAATAAGCAAAATAGAATTTATATGGTCCAATTTTTATAAACATCTATTCTTAAACATACACAGGAAAAATCAAAGTCTGGAAGAATATCCACCAAAATGTTAGCAGCTGTTATCTCTAGTGGGGGAGAGGGAAAAAGAGGGTGGTAACATGGAGGTTTTTATTTTCTATTTTGTACCTTTCTGGATTTTTAAAATAATCAATACATAATAATTTTATAATAGAAAAATAAAGCTATTTAATTCAGAAAAATCTCAAAGCAGAGTGTTTATTTCTCTTGTCATCTCATCTCCAGTCCCATATTTGATGTATTTACAAGTAAATACACAACTTTGAGAATCTTCTGATAGACTGAAGCAAAGATTTTCAAAATCTCTTGGTACACTGTGCCGGTGGTGTGTCAGTAATTTTTTATGGCACCCCTGGGATGAAAGAAATACCTACCAGTTCCACTTGTTAAGTAGTTAAGTCCAAACAACCTACTATTTATGTCCTAGTAATTTAGTAACCATTTAAAAGAATAATACAGATAAACTGAAAAAACATTTTAATTTCATTCTTAAATGATCACAATGACTTATTCATGTACTGCGTACACCTATTGGGCACTGTACAACTTCTTAAACTTTGGAATCAGATGGGACACTGCTCCCCTCATTTCCTACTCCACACTGATTCCATCCCCATACTCGATTTTATCACAGCAGCCACCAAAAACCCAACTCCGCAAAGATGTGACATCATTAAAGGAATGTAGCACGATCTAATGTTGAAACTATGAACACTTCGAGCTAGTGGTTCTTGAGCATCCCACAGATGTTGAGTATAGCTCTGTTTTCCTTAAAAATTTAAACTATCTCACAGCACCCTGTGAGTTTACTGCAGCACCCCCAGGCACCACAGGGCACAATTTGAGAATCGGTAGATTCACATGATAAAGCTGGTTGTTCTCTGTGAGGCTGGCAAAGGGGGAAAAAACCTCATTAAATTTCCCTGAACTTATTCCAACCTAATAGCTCAGTCAAAATTATTTTGTTTTCTCCGAACAAAAGTCTTCTGGGAAGGAGAAAAGGATGGTGTGGGAAGCTGAGCTGACCGCTGGACTCATAGTTTCCACGTCCCCCCGTTCCACCAAAGTCCTCTTCTAATCCATTCTCTCCAACTCAAAACTAAGTACCAACAGCAGCCTCCAAAGCAGCATGTCCCCGGGAAACTCCCAAATTCTTCTCCATGGTGTCTGAGCCTGGATCTCCAAACATCGTACTGACTTTTCCACCTTTCTACCCAACTGTTTTGAGGCCATGCAAAGAGGTAGGGAAGCACAGCAGGCCCTAACAATGAACTGCTACCAGTGAGCTAGCCCTGGTCCCTTCCCAAATCAAGAGGGATTTTCTCCTGCCAGGAATCACCAGTTAGCTCCTGGGACCAAGCCCTCCAATCAAGTCCAGAACTGCTATCCAAATCCACTTGAAATAGGGATTAAGGAGCATTTTTTTCTCTAAAGTTTAATGAATCCAATTTCACATCTTGATTTAATGAGATGATTTGTGATTTTCTATTATCAACTCAAATATAATTAAAACAAACCCAAAAGTCATCACCAACTTGTGCGGAAGGTAGCTCCATGCAGGGACCACTTAAAAAACTTAATCAAGATCACAGGTAGGTGGAAACAACCCAAATGTCCACAGATATCAACAAATGTGGCATATACATATGATGGAGTACTATTCAGTCTAAAAAGGAAGGAAATTCTGACCCATGCTGCAACATGGATTGCTAAGTGAAATAAGCTAAACACAAAAGGACAAATACTGTATGATTCCACTTATATGATGTCCCTTGAGATCAAATTCATAGAAAATAGAATGGTGGTTGCCAGGGGCTGGGGGTTGGGAATGGGAAATGAGTGGGTATGGAGTTTCACTTTGGGAAGATGAAAAAGTTCTGGAGATGTATAATGGTGATGGCTGTACAACAATGTGAATGTACTTAATGCCACTGAATTATACATTTTAAAGTAGTTAAAATAAATTTGTGTTTAAAATAGTTTTTTAAAAATCATGGAGATGACTTTGTGGTAAGGGGAGCCTTTGATTTAACTGGAATCATGTCCCTAAATGTCACTTGGAGAGCTTGCAGCAAACCTAGAGATGAGTCCATTTGGATGATTTCGTGTTAAATACATACATGAGGTTTCAAAACCCAAGGACCCCGTTCTAAAGGAAATGATGTCTAAACAAGAACAGTAGCAGCACACCAATAATAGAAACAGGGCTTCCATGTCTTCTAGCCCTTCAGAAGGAAGAGTAAAGTATTCCTAAGAAAATTCAAAATCTCCCCCAAATTTCCCAACCCTTCAGGAAAGAGTGTGAAATTCTCACTCATCTTCCATTCAAAGTTGATACTGCACTTTCCCTTTGCTATAAATCCAAGACATGATGAAGTGGTACCTAGAACAGCAGCCTGAAGAGAGGGCCAAATACTAACTGACCTGGGTCCCAGAACCCAGCGTCCTGGGCGTGAGGTGTCCTATGAGATGTGTCCTGGCAGTACTGTGGTACTGATGTTGTTAAAGGTCCAAAGTACTCGGCTTGCTCTTTCCTTGCAGGCCTCGTCTGCTGATACATTTCCAAACAGAGTTCTGAAAAACGTTTGGGAAGGAGGAAAGGGGCTTTCTGTGGTCAGCTGGGAAAATGGTGTATGATACTTTCTCTAAAGGCTCAGAGAAGTCCTGCAGGATAGAAATTTCAACTCCAGCTTTCTCACATCCTCATGCACTAATTATTTTAAAATATCCCTAGCTCCTCCTCTTGACTTCTCTGCTTTGTCAATGGCATCCAATCTCAAATCTTTAGAGTCTTTTTTAATTTCTCCTTTTGTCAACACATTCCATCAGTCATCAAACTATAAATTCAGCTCCAGCTATACCTCTTCCGTCAAAACTATTTTTTTCTATGTCCCCTGCCATCATGCTAGTTGAAGTCCTTATGATCATCCCTCTTGACTATCCCCCAAACCTCCTCACTGGTCTCCACATCTTGTTTTCTTCCCTCTTAACAACCACCATCAGAAGAATGCTTCTAGGGCTTCCCTGGTGGTGCAGTGGTTGAGAATCTGCCTGCCAATGCAGGGGACACGGGTTCGAGCCCTGGTCCGGGAAGATCCCACATGCCGCAGAGCAACTGGGCCCGTGAGCCACAACTACTGGGCCTGCGTGTCTGGAGCCTGTGCTCCTCAACGAGAGAGGCCGCGATAGTGAGAGGCCCGCGCACCGCGATGAAGAGTGGCCCCCGCTCGCCGCAACTAGAGAAAGCCCTCACACAGAAAGGAAGACCCAACACAGCCAAAAATAAATAAATAAATTTATTTTTTTAAAAAAAAGGATAAAAAAAATAAAGAAAGAAAGAAAGAAGAATGCTTCTAGGCTGAAGTGCTGAGCATGTCACAGCTACGCTTAGGAACCTTCAGTGGCTCCCCACTGCCAACTGGATAAGGAAGGCCAGACCCCCCAGTCTGGCAAGTGAGGTTCTTCGTGGTTCCCACTCCAACCTGCCCTCCTGGCCTCATCTCCCACCTAACGTTCTAGCCAACTGAACTATTTACAGGCCTCAAGATTTCCTAACCCCCCCCCCACATTTGCTCTCCTCAATGAACCTTCTCATTTTCCCCTTGTCTTTATCCAACTTTGAAGTCCAGCTCAAATACCGCAATTGCTGTGAAATCATTGATCTTTTCTTTGCATTCTCCCAAACACTTCAATTGTTGGAATCTCATAATTCATAATACAATCAGTTTTGATTAGTATCACGTTTCAAAACAATCAATAGTATATTAATGTTACACATTGAAGGACTACAAACAACTTTGAATATCAAACTATCCTATTCGTCTCTGTATTCTCCCTAAGTGCCTAACACGATGCTTTATACAAAAAAATATTTAATAAATGTCTGTTGAATGACGTTTAGCTGTTTCATACTATCAAATTTTTAAACCTCAATTATATTTTTTTTAAGATTTTTTTGATGTGGACCATTTTTAAAGTCTTTATTGAATTTGTTACAATATTGCTTCTGTTTTATGTTTTGGTTTTTTGGCTGCGAGGCATGGGGGATCTTAGCTCCATGACCAGGGATCGAACCCACACCCCCTGCATTGGAAGGCCAAATCTTAACCACTGGACCACCAGGGAAGTCCCCTCAATTATATTCTTAAACCAGCAATAGTCAATTTTCTTTTTCTTGCATCCTGGACCTTTCTTCTGTTGAAATCTTAGATGGAATCCCAATACATATTTTATAGAGAGATTTCATATGTGTTTTAGATAAAAAGTAAATAAAACACATATAAGTGGCATCCCATTTTATATGCATTTATTTTAAATTAAAATATATAGCATTTTAGCATTTCTCATTATTAAGTGAACTACTGAGAATAGTAGGCAGTTTTGATGAATATAAAATTTCAAGTAGAGGGTTAGAAGTGGCAATTTGCAGTCAGCCATTTCTGGATCCAGCTTATTTCTATATTTTGTTTTAGTTTCACACAATTGAGAATATACTGATTCACACAGATAAGTCATAATGTGCAATTTTATGTCAGTGGACCATTGGTAGGGTAATGAATTTCGTTATTTCTAAAGCGTAGATACAACCTGCTATATCAGCAACACATAAGAAAGCCATACAGAGCAGTCAAGAATACAGACTGATTTAAATCCGGGATCTCTTATTTACCTGTGCATAACTTAAGCAAGTTATTTAGCCTAAGTTCCCACATCTGTAAACTGGAAATAATAATAATTCCTCCCTCATAAGCTTGTGCAAGAAGAAGACAGGTCACATAAATAGGAGACATCAGAGTGTGCAGTCTTAATGTTTTATCATATATGGAGCAGTTACTAAAACATTTATAAGACGTAAAGTATAAAGAATAGCAATATCACAAAACCCACATACCCACCCAGTTTAAGAAAGAGAAAACGACGGTTACTTTTGAAATCCCCAGTGTGCCCCTTCCTGACTCCATTCCCGTTTCTCCCCCATGAGGTAACTGCTACCTTTCCCATATTGTATTTTTTTTAAATGTGTTAGCACCTACTTTATTAGTATGTGCCAGGCTCTGAGTATACTACTCTCTAGTATTTACTCCATCTAACCCTCATAAGCACCCCATGAAGTGGATAATATTCTTCGCATCTTACAGTGAGGAGTGTGGGCCATGGGGATGCTGAGGGACAGTTTGCAAGCGGAGCCACCAGGATCTGAGCCCAGGCAGTGGACCTCGAGAGTCCCTGACCACCGACACAGCCAGGCTTGAAACACAGTTCGAAGCGCACTCTCACGCTTCATACTTGAATGAACATTTATTAAACACACACCATGTGCCAAACACCATGCTGGGCACTGCAGAGCTTAAGGAAAAGCTTCTTCCTTGCTGGCAACTGGCAGTTTCCAGAACCTCGGGGTTCCTCCCCCTGCTGCGGTCTCTAACTCCACCCCCAGGACCTGCAGGGCAGCCTGTAAGGCCCCGGGAGCCCAGAGTGGCCTTGAGGAAAGGCAGGCGGACCCAGACACTCTACCTCGGTGTTGCCCAAGGTGGTTCTCAACCACAATCAATCCCCGAGGAACCACGGGAAATTCCAAACTTTTCTGCCCCTACTCCCAGCCTCTTCCTCATCCAGGCTTCCTCCGAGAAGTGAACCACGTAGGAATCCACAGCCTTTGCCAGCAAGAGGCCAGTCACGGCTTCGTGAATGACCCAGCCCACAAGGAAAGACCTCGACTTTAGCGCATGTCACTCCCCTAATTGTTCCTGTGCTGGGAGTCCAACAATAACAGTGCATCTTTCATAAGCAGCTCCCACCATGAACTTTGGAACCTTGTGCATGCAGCCAAGCACTAGGAAGTGCTAAAGGGTCAGGGGGTTTGTGTGGCCAGCAGTCCCAGGCCTCTGGGGGGGAATCCCACTCGCTCTCTAGTCCAAGATCCGGACCCAAAAAAACTGCCTGAGCTGCCTCCAGGGCCTACTTCCTGGGGCTGGTGGGTCACCATGCATGGGTCATTAGAAGGGCCAGTGGGTCACACAGCAGCTGCACCCAAGCTACCCAGGGGAAAAAGGGGGGTGGGGGGGGCAGGAGACGTTTCCTTGAGGGTCACAATCACTTAGCAAATGCTCCCAAGGCTACACTCTAAACTGCAAACTTTTTTTTTTTTTTTTTTTTTAGTATTTACTAAATACGAGTCCTGGTAGACCCTGGGAGTTGGCCAGTATGGTTCTAGGACATTAACAGCAAGGTCCCTTAAATTATTGCGGTGGAGCTAGGCAATAATCAAATTAATAATTTCAGATCGTGGTAAGTGCCTTAAAGAAATAAAATATCTTTGGTGCATGACGGTGGGCAGGGAAATGGATATTGGAGCAGAGATCTGAGTAAGGATGAGCAAGCGAAGCAAAGGCAAGAGATAATCATTCCAAGCAGAGGGGACATCAGTACAACCATGAGTTCTCTGGTTTAACGCTGATTAGGGGTTTAAGAAATGTTTGCTGAAAAATTAATGTTCTCAAAATTCTAGTACAAGGTAGAGTTGAGTTCTTAAGAGTGCAAAGATCAAAGTGCTATACTGGAAAATTTGTTCTTGGCTTTAACTGAAGAGCAAAAAAAATGTGTGTGAATATATATTTATATGTCTCACAAGGGTCTTTTAAAAAAGCCTTTCATGTCCTTTATCCTTTAAACTTTTATAACATAGGTTGAAAGCATGATATAATCTGTAACTTCCAGCTCACGTACTGAGAGATCTTTTGCTCAGAACTAATGAAGACTTCCGTTCTGTTAGGAGGTAATTCACCTCCCTTGTTCCAGAATTTGAAATAAGAATGCAGTGTACCTCTAAATGCAACTATGTAAACATCTGTGTGCACACGGACTAGGCCGTGGGGAATATAGGACAGGGGCAAGGTTGTTTTCAATATTCCTTTTTTGTTACTAAAACTGGGTAGAAAATACATTGTGCACAACTGTGCAATCTCCTTGTCCTCTGATGTTAATAGATGTGCTTTTAACTGCCGTTTATATCCCATTTCTAACATCACTACCATCTACATCCTCTCCAAGCCAAAGAAAGTTGAAAAGTGCACGAGGTCTTTACAACCTTGAACAGTGAGTGCGCCTGCTCAAGTACAAACCGTGTGCGCCCTTCTTTCTCTCTCTAGACAGAATTTCTTGGGGATCCTTCAGGCCCCCGGCCGTATTTCTCCCTAGGCTCTTATTAAAACCAGGTGCGCGGGAGGCGGGCCTTTTTGGACAGAAAAGCCTTCTCTAGGCCCAAAGCTCCCCCTTCCGGTGTGTTTTCTAGAGGGGATTCATGAGCTGAGCAAAGAGAAAGCAGGCAGCTGGTGCTGGCTGGCAAGCGGGGGTGAACTGGTCGAGACGGGCACGCGGCCTGGCTGGGCGAGGGCAATGTGTACAAGGGCAGAAAGTGAGGTTGGGCTGGGGGTAAACAGCCGGTGCCCAGGGACATTTCCGCCCAGTGCCACGCAGGAGCGTTGTCCGCGCGCAGTGAAAGGCCCCCAGGTCCACCGCGCTCTGTAGGGCGGGGAGGAGCAGAGGGAAACCGCACAGCCACCGCGTATCTGAATTTGAAACCCGGGTGGGCTCCGGCCAGACGGCGGCCTGCGCCCGGAGCGCGCGGAGGAGCCGCCGGAGGCCCCGACTCCCTCCCGGGTCTCGCCCGCGGCCCCGCGCCGTCTTCCAGAACGCCAACGGGATGCGCAGTGCTTACCCTCGGTGTCTTCCAGGGACCGGGGCGGCCCGGCGGGGACCGGTCGTGAGTGGTGCGGTGGCCCGAGCCGCGGAGCGCTCAGAGCGACCTCCCAGAACGCCGCAGCCCGGCGCCCGAGAGCCTGAGCTTCCGGGGACGCGGGGCTGCCCGACGCGAGGTCCCTGTGGGTTTCTCTGCCCGCAACCGTTGACCCGAGAGCCTAGGAGCCGAGCAAGGCTGCAGCCGGTGGCCGGAAGGGGCAACAGTTGGGGATGGGGAGGACAGTTGGGCCGCGAAGGCGGCACCCCCTTTTCGAGCTCGCAGTAAAATTCGTGCGAGCGCTTGAGAGCCTCACCCCGCAGCCTGAACCCCAAATCTGGCCCAGCGTCTGTGAGGGCGTTGGCTACTTATTAGGGTCAAAGATTGGAGTGCTGGCGCTTTGATCACACTCTAGAGTAGGAGACAGGCCTCAGATGAAAGAGGAACATGTTAGGGCACAAAAAGTTAAGGTGCAGAGAGGAACAGAGACCCCAAAAAATGTGCTTCCGATTTTTGAGTAGCCATTTCCTATTCTTTGGACCAAACATCAGGCCGACCTGTTTTCTCATTTTCTCTAATTGCTGTTTAAAATTTTAAAGTTCTTTGCCAGGGTCTGTATAGCCTTTCAGCCTGACAGCCATGTTTTCTGAGGGGGCTGCATGAATTTTAAGTGACCCCAGGAAATAGACAGCCAGCCAGACAAGAAGGTTAGAAAGCCCTACCATCGCAAACGTTTGCCTGACACACTGGGCTCCGTAAAAACCACTCCAAAGTGGGTCACTCCAGCACATCTTCTGGGCTTGGTGCCCTGTTTGATGGGAAAAAGTGTTCTCAGCCTTAACCCCAAGATCCTGTGACAACAAGGAAACTCCAGAGAAGTTTCCAGATTCAAGCAACCCTAGTGATTTCTGGCAAAATACTGCCGATGCCAGTTTCTCAAATTTTGGTCCACGAAACACCTACAGCAGATTCCTGGGGGAATCCTTGTTGTAGGTTCAGGATTTAGGGCCTACACTATAGATGATGAGTTAGATTAAGAGCGATGAGCCCAGAAATCTGCATTTTTAACAAGCTTGCCTTGTGAAATGTCTGCTCACTATAATTTGAGAATTACTAGACTTGGCCCTTTATTTGACATTGCTGAAATGGTGCTTGTTTTTCTATCTTGAGCCCTCTCTCAAAATTCTCAACAGTATTAAACATTCTTTTTTTCTGTTTTTTTTTCCAAGTGTAGACTATGAAGTTTGACTTCCAAACAAACTGTGCCTTATTTCATGAACTTTTTTAAACAAAATTATGCCAAAAGCATTACTTCCCACTGTATAGAGCTCTGAGCACATCCTGAGGATAAGTAGGTGGGCTATACTTTGTGCCTTCTGCCAAGGCACAAAGAGCTGTTTGGGCTGTTTGTCTTTTTTTTTTTTTAATTTATTTTTAGCTGCATTGGGTCCTCGTTGTTGCATGCGGTCTTTCTTTTAGTTGCGGCGAGTGGGGGCTACTCTTCGTTGCGGTGCGCGGGCTTCTCATTGCGGTGGCTTCTCTTGTTGTGGAGCACAGGCTCTAGGCACGCAGGCTTCAGTAGTTGTGGCGCATGGGCTCAGTAGTTGTGGCTCATGGGCTCAGTAGTTGTGGCACTCGGGCTCAGTAGTTGTGGCTCGTGGGCTCTAGAGCACAGGCTCAGTAGTTGTGGCGCACGGGCTTAGTTACTCCGCGGCATGTGGGATCTTCCTGGACCAGGGCTTGAACCCGTGTCCCCTGCATTGGCAGGCGGATTCTTAACTACTGCATCACCAGGGAAGCCCCTGTTTGTCATTCTGAGCCACACATATTCCTGCCATGCTACAGGAGGCTGAATGTTTTATGCCCCCTACCTGCTCCCCCCGCACTGCCTGCCAGATTCATTTGTTGAGACCTAATCCCCAGTGTGGTGGTATTTGGAGGTAGGACCTTTGGGAGATGATAGGTCATGAAAGCAGAGGCCAGTGGGATTGGTGTCTTTGTAAAAGAGGCCCCAGAAAGCTTCTGCACCCATCCCGCTATGTGAGGACGCAGCTAGTAGATAGTGCCTATGAGCCAGGAAGTGGGTTCTCACAAGACACCGAATCTGCCTGTGCCTTAATCTTGGACTTCCAAGCCCCCAGAACTGTGAGACATAAACTTCTGTTGTTTATAAGCCACCCAGTCTATGGAGTTCTATTATAGCAGCCCAAAGGGACTAAGACACCTGCCAATTTTTCTTCTACTGCTGCACTCAGGCCTCAAACAGCACAGCTTTTCTTGGGTAAAATAGAAGCAGAGTCTGTGATCAAGATGGTTTCCAAACTGAACTGCACAACAAAAGCATCTATGGAGCTTTTTAAACTACTGACCCACACAGAATCCCAGCAGTCCCAAACATATTTGTTTGCAGAACCTATTTCACAAAGCATCTCATGGGACTAATGAGCTGTCAAAAGTATTGACAGTGCTGACAGAAGTAGCACTGAATTGAATTTGAGGAAATAATTAATGGCATAAACAATATTTGCAACAAAAATGTTCAACACACAGTTGCTTATAATATAAAGAATTTGGAAATAACCCAAATTTATCCAGCAGTAGAAAGTGGGTTAAATAAATGATGGTGCATTTATATGAAGGAATACAAGGCAACTATTAACATAGTTTAGAGAATATTTATTGACTTGGAAAGATGTTCTTGATGAGTAAAGTGAAAAGTGCAACATGAACAATTGCTCTCTTCTTGTTTAAAAAAAAAAAAAAAAAGCCTAGTGGTAACTGACAGAAGACCCAAGAAAGCAGACTCCTAAGCTGATGATAGCACTGAAAAGAATCCTAATTTGCACTGCAGAACTGGAAAACCGCAGAACACAGAGCTGTAGTTGGAAAGCTATTGAAGAAGCAATTCAATGTCCTCTCCAAGTCATTACAGCTGGGTGACTGTCCTCCACCCCAGCAAAACACTGGAGGCTTATTTCCCAGAGAGGCTACGTGCATTAAAAACAAGAGGATTAAATGAAAATTTAAATACTGCCCAAGCCCTCTTCTCCAGCAGGCTGGAAGCCTGACATACGTCTTCCAGAGAGGAGATTGCAGAATTCTTCTCTGGTGAATCTGGCCCGCCAAAGAGAAAAGAGAAAAGATACTAACATGACAGGCTCCTGATCAGATCCAAGCCCATAGCTGACAAACCCCATCCACACGCACAACTTCCAATTAGCTGTTGTTGTTTTTTTTGCCCCACTTGGCAGATACCAAGAATTACTTGCTGTTAGAAGAAAGGTTCTAACGTTAAAGAGATGGTAAGAGCAGACAGCAAAAACCAAGGCTATTAACGGAAAAGAAAACCCGTTTTTTTTTTTTATGAAAATTCTCAGAGAAATAAAAGAGTATATGCACCCATGAAAAAAGAACAAGCTGTTTAAAAAAAAAAAAAAGGAAATGAGAACAAGGCAGAACTCTTGGACGTAACCTATACGAAAAAAAATGACTAGGGATAAACGATATAGGTGAAAATAAAGGACAGGCCAGATCAACTAAATGATAGGAGTTCCAGAAAGAGAGGACAGAAAAAAATAGAGAGGAGGCTGTCATTAAATAAATAAGTTAATTAATCAATAGGATTTCCCCAAATTGAAGGACATGAGTCTCCTGATTGAAAGGACCTCTTGAGTGCCCAGAATGGGTGAAAATAAACCTACATGAAGGAACATCCTTAAAAAATTTCAGAATATTTGTACAAATAGATTTTAGCCACTTCTAAAGATAAAGAAATGAGTGACCTAGAAAGCATCAAGAATCAAAACAGCTTCAGACTTCTCAACAGCAGCACTAGAAGTTGCAAGGCAATAGTAGCTAATAGTTCAGGTAGACTCTAACTATATTGTACTGTATTAAGTGTTTTACAATTCATCCTCACAACAACCCTATGACATAGGTGCTATTATTACCTTCATTTTACAGGTGAGAAATCTGAGGTACAAAGGAGCTGACAAACTTGCCCAAATGACAGAGGTAATAAATGCTAGGATTTGAATCAGGCAGACTGGCTCTAGAGCCCATGATCCTAATTAGTATATCATACTGAAGCAGTGCCTTCAAAATTAAAAGGGAAAAGTATATGCAACTTAGAATTATATATCTGGCCAAATTATCATTAAATGATAAAGTAGATAATTTTTGGATACGCATATTCTCAAAAATTATACCTCTCATAACTCTTAAGGACAATTATTGTACAATTTCACTTATATAAGGTGCCTAGAACAGTCTAATACATAGAAACAAAAAGTAGAACATTGGTTACCAGGGGCTGTGGGGAGGTAAGAATGAGGAGTTGTTGTTTAATGTGTACAGAGTTTCAGTCTGGGATGATGAAGTGGAGATGGATAGTGGTTACGGTTGCACAATAATGTAAGTATAGTTAATGCCACTTAAAAATGGTTGAAATGGTAAATTTTATGTTATGTTTACCAAAAGGAAGAAAAAGCTCCTATAGGAAAAAGTACGCCACCCAAATGAGGGAGTGAAGCAAGAAAGAGGAAAGTTAGGATTCAGGAAGCAAGAAATCCGACTCAAGAGTAAGGCAAAAGGAATCCCCCGGATAATGAAGAAGGGAGATCCTGGGATAGCGGCTGTGCATTAGGCTCAGCAAACAACCACTTCAGAAGGTACAGGGAGTGATATTTCCAAAAAGATGAAATTGATAGAAGACATGATATTTTTCTGAACTTACTGAGAAGATATACAGCTAACTGGGAGAGAATTTGAAGCTAAATTAATAATTACATAAAAACTTAAGCAGGGACTTCCCTGGAGGTGCAGTGGTTAAGAATCCGCCTGCCAATGCAGCGGACACAGGTTTGAGCCCTGGTCTGGGAAGATCCCACATGCCGCGGAGCAACTAAGCCCATGCACCACAACTGCTGAAGCCCGTATGCCTAGAGCCTGTGCTCCACAACAAAAGAAGCCACTGAAATGAGAGGCCTGCTCACCGCAACGAGGAGTAGCCCCCCTCGCCGCAACGAGAGAAAGCTCGCACACAGCAGTGAAGACCCAACGCAGCCAAAAAAGAAAAATTTTTTTAATTAAAAAATTTTTTTAAACTTGTTTAAATTAAAAATGTTAAAAAATTTTTTTAATTTAAAAAATTTTTTAAATCTTTAATTAAAAATTTTTTAATTTAAAATTTTTTTAAAATTTTAAAACAACTTAAGCAAACACACAAAAAATAAGATAATTATTAATCCCAGGAAAACTTAGTGTTGTGATACAAAGGAAAAGTAATCTTCATACTTTTTTGTACTACATGACTCAGCAGTGAATTGCGTGTTATCTAGTCGTGATAATGTGAACACGAAATATCGATCTAACCAAAGGTTTATGCTAGATCTGCATCAAGAAGATGAGGGTATGAGTGCTGTGTACCAGGGTGGGCAGGTGAGGATGGAAACTGAACTCTTATATGCCTTACTGGAAATCAACAGATAATGCCTAAAAAAGAAAACTCAAGAAGTGACTTAGACATATGTGTTAAATACCAAAATAAACAACTACAAGATTTAAAAGCAGTTGCCTCCAAAATAAAGCAGAAAATTGAGGAGATGGAGTGGTTTGGAAACTGCTATTTTTTTGTGGTAAATCTTGGAGAACTGTTTGACTCTTTAAACCATGTGAATATATAAGTTTGGTAAAAATCGAAACTAATTTTCAAAAAAGAAGACCAACACAACTCCAAAGCTTCTCCAGAAAGTCCAGAAAAGCCTGTTTCTACCTCCTCGTTTTCTCAAATCAAACCTACTTTTTTCCAAGCAGTAGTTTTCTGCACAATTCTTCTGTGATTCTCTGCCATTGTACACACATTTTCATAAAATAGGCTTTTGTGAGCTAGCCTGGGAATTTAACCATTGCTTATATTACTTCTCTAGAGACATGTATTTCAAGTTCTAACCAAACAACTTCCAAAAATCCTTTCCGAACTTCTCCTGTTTATTAATTGGGGACTGTATTATCCATTCCCATAAGACTTTACATACAATACAGCTAAAAAGACATTTGAAAAATCACAGAATATTACGATTGCATTTGACACTGTGCCAGCTGGTACAATCAGTGAGTGATGTGGCTACTGGAAAGAAGAAGGGTAGGAGGAGAGTCATCAGGGGAGACTGTGTCAAAGAGCCTCAGTTCAAGCTGAACGTGCAAAGATGGATTGTAGATTGTTTAAATGGTGGCATCAATCAGGACTTTCTATGAAAGTGACAGACACTCAACCCAAACTAGCTAAGCCAGAAATGGAATTTTTTGGCTCACCTAACTAGGACATCCCAAGGGGTCTGGCATCAGGCAAAGATTGATCCTAGGTCCAAAAGAGTTGCTAAGCTCTCTTCATCTCCATTATTCTCCTCTACAGCTCCAGTCTTACTTCCCAGCTTTGCAGCATGGGGTGCTGATGAGGTGGATGGGTAACTCTATTGGCTGTACGTCAAAATCCCAGGGGAAGACCCTGATTGGTCCTCCATGGGTTCAGGTGAATGGATACTATGATTGACCAGGCCTGAGTCAGCTGCCAGAAAGGGAAGATGAGGAATAACCTGCTGGGCTGCCAAAAATAATACCTATTACATCCCAGTATAATTGTACATACCAAATATGCTCTGGTGGAGATTTATTAGAGCCTGGGCCAATTGGCAGCGTAAGTAAAAATGCCTCATAAATGCTAAAGCACCATGAAATGTTGGTTGTGAGTCAGTACTAAATGTAAGTCTACATTGGCCCTACCCAGCCAAACTGCAATTACTCCTGGATCCTCAGCTCTCTGAATGTTTTAAGTTTTTCTTTCCTCCTAGCAGATTCATTTGTCACAGTTTCCCCGCGTATTGGCCTCTTTCTTCTAACAGAATCTGCTTCCAACTGCAGTGAAAAATTTGTTCATGTCATTTTTCAAAGGAAGTTAGGAGGAAAAAAATGTCCACAGTTGGAATAGTTCGAAACTGAAAACATAATGGATGTATGTGCGTGTAATCAGATTGTTCTCAGCATCTTTCACTCTACCGTTTCTCTAATCTATTGAGTCACTTTCTTGGCCTTGTTGAGCCAGTCCTCAAATAAGCCAAAAATATTTTGCTGATACTAGCTGCAATTTACTGAGTGATAGGATATTTGTAATGTACTTTGAGACTGAGCTTATAGCCCTGAAGATTAGGCAGTTAATTAGTAGAGAAATGTTTTCACCATCTCGAAAAAGCAAACTTCAGATTAATTAACAGTCTATACTGGAATTTCCAATTTTTATAGGCCTACTTTAGATGTCTGATTTTTAACTAGGTGTGAGGTGTTCCTTGACTGCTGACAATGTAAAGTAGGCTGATGGCTAAATGTGTTTCCGATAAACCTCTCATTGATGTCAACACTTGAATACCTAATGCTACACTGAACTTTGTATTCGAAGATAGTATGGATGAATGCTAACTACTTGTGAGTCTGAGTTTTGCTGAAAAGACCTTAAGCCAGATTTGGGTAATATTCTCTGTAATGGATACTAGTAAAATCTTAGGGCAGGCCTTCACTTCATTTGCACAAAATTACCAAAACAAGACATTACTAGATGATTACCCAAGGCCATTCTCCGTCCATTTTTTCTTTGCCAGTCTCTTCCCATGACAGAGACTGAAAATGGCAGGTATTCACTTTCCCAGCCTCCTGTGCAGCTAGCGATGGCCGTATGATCCAGGTCAGGCCAGTTGGAATGAAGAGAGAGATGGCTGGGATATTTGGGGGAGAGATTTTACTTACCTCAGTGAAAGACAAGATGCATGGGTAGAGAGCCTTTTTATTTGCATCCTTCCTGCTTCTTCCTGTTTGGGTCACATTTGAGAAGGTAATGCCAGGAGCTCTAGCAGCCATTTGTGACCATTGCTGAAACACTGAGCATGAAACTGAGAAAAAGCCCAAGTCACTGGGAATATCACTGAGCCACTACACATCACTGGCCTGCTTCCGCATTTCATGCAAAGTGAGATTAATCATCTCCTACGTTTCAGCCATTGGGCATTCTATCACTTTCAGCCAAAAGCATGCTTTTATCTTTAAATGATTCAAAGATACGAATTATTTACCCAGTGCTCATTCTGTTGATATGCTCTCCCCTTCTTGACTGTACCCAGATTTTATTTGGGTATCCAACCTCTCTCTGTATCCCATGTGGCCAGTGGAAGCAGATTCTTCCCTTGTTTATAGGGGTGATCATTGGTTGGCTTCAGTCAGTCAATAAATTCCACTCCCCTGGAACTGAATGGAGGATTCCATTCAAGGGTTAACTACAACTTAAGTTGTCCAACCAGAGTGAATCTTTGGATTCTTGCTTGGAATGCTGGAAAAGAAGTGCTCTCTTACCTTCTCAACTACTCACATGTGAAGCCAAGAATGCTATTTTGCCACCATGAAGTAAATTAGCCTTTGGAAGAAGTACATGCCTCAGAAGGCAGAACAGAAAGACAGAAGGAAACTAAGCCTATGCTAACATTATTGAGGTGCTGGATCACTGTAGTTTTGGACTTGCCATTACGTGAGGGCAAAAATCTCCTTTATTAAAGTCAGTTTGAGTTGGATTCTCTGTTCTTCGCAACTTCAGAATGCATTCTGATTTGATATACTTCCTGTCTAGGCTGTTAGGCGACAGGCAAAGAGGAAAACCAAATGGCAATCTTTTAAGAGGCAAAAGCGAAAACACCTCTCCATAAATGAACCATATTGGGTAGGTGCGTGGTCATCCATCATCCTTTTCTTCTCTCATCAAAGATAGAGAAAAAAACGATGTATTGAACTGCCACACGTAATGTGCTCTGCCACTTAACTCTGTTGGGCTTTGAGCAAGTTACTTAAACTGCTTGTGCCTTGGTTCCTGTATATGTAAAACGGAGACCATGATAGTATCTGCCTTGTAGGGAGGCTCTGAGATTAAATGAGATAAACATGTAACGTGCCTCTAATGGGGCCTGTTCATAGTAAACACTCAGTCGATGCTAATTATTATGATTATCAGGATCCTCAGTCAACTGGGGATTGTGCTAGAGAGGACCAGTGTCTCCTGCCAAATCTTCCAAATGATCTCTGTACAAGACACTATCTTGTTGCTGAAGAGCTCACACCTCTTCTTTTGGTCAAAAGAGAACAAAATGATATTCCTGCAGATTTCCAGCTGCACAACTCCTTAGCTCATGCACAGACTCTCTTACTCAAAGCTCAGTCCTGCCTTTCAGAAGGGCCTGGAGCACTGATTCTCACCCTGCATGAAAGGAGGTGAAGGACACCCCCATCCTCTTACCCCAGGAATCCAGAACTAGCCCTGTTCATGGCAGCACACCAGCACACCAGCATGAGGAGAAAGCCCACCCTGGGAGGGGGGAGGGGTGTTTGTACTTGGCAATTGCCCACCTCACCCTGCAGTCCCCTGGAACAGACCAGGATGGATTAGTAAACCCAGAGGGAAAGGGAGAAACCCAGAGACTGAGAAGCAGCCTTTGTAAACAGGGTTCATGGAACGGCTGCATCGGTGATTTCATCCCTGACCGAGGATGCCATAAAAAAGAGAAATATTCAGTGATCACCATTTCATGTCACTGTAAAAGACTTAGAATCGGGGCCCAGAAAGCTCAGGTTCCAGCAACATTCTGCTTTGACAGGACCTTAAAATGCCTTCTGGAGTCAAGTCAGGGAGAAAAATTCTTAAGGTAACTGAGTGCAGCACATAACTAAGTATGAAGAATTCACTCTAATCGCCAAAAAGGAATATGGCCAAGGCTCCTAAGGAAAGGGGGAAAAAAGTGAAAAAGAAAGCAGAAACATTATGATAAGAAGAAAAGGGATGTTCATTTTCAAACAGGAGATAAGATATGGATTAAAGTTCATCCTCAGAATAATGTAGCAAGAAACTTTATAGCCAAACTGACTCCAACCGGAAAGGTCCCTGTTTCTCGGATCTCTTTGAATTATAGGGAAAACTAATTGGATCTTCATGTTTACCATGGAGGAAACCAAGTGTTACTCAGGATGTAAATCCTGGAGGTACTTTAAAAAAACAACACTGACCTTTACAAGCCTCTAAACTTATAGATCTGTAAGGAGAAAAGAAAAATTGATTTCCTGACCTTTGCCTGGTTTCTTGTCTTTTTTTTTTTTTTTTTCTCTGCACAGGGGCCTCCAATCCCCTCACTCTCTTCCTGGTGTTAATTTTCTGACTGTGCCCTCTGTCCCTGGTCAGAGCCAGGGGAAGGGGATGGGCCCATTCTCCATCTAGACTCTACAGAGGCCGGTCCAGGTTGAGGGATGACTCCACCACTCAAGGACCCTGGATGAAGCCTGCTACCTCTCAGCATCCTCCACTGTGTCTAGAAGGTGGCTCACCTCTTCAGCAGTCCCACGACAATGAGACTAGCCATCACGTTTGAGCACCTACTGTGTGCTGGGCATTGTGGTATGACATTTTTAGACATTGTCTTTTTGTTTTTTTTTTTAATTTGAGCTTTTATTTTTTTTAAGACAATCTATTTATTTATTTATTTTTCTCTTTGGCCATGCCACGCAGCGTGTGGGATCTTAGTTCCCCAACCAGGGATAGAACTCGCATCCCCTGCATTGGAAGCTCGGAGTCTTAACCAGTGGACCCACAGGAAAGTCCGACATTGTCTTAATTAATTAATCCTCACAACAACCCTATGAGTTTGGGCCTCTAACTGGCTACACGTCTCTCTCCCATTTCACAGATCAGGAAAACCCCTGTTCCCTCACCGTTTCCTCTCTCCTCCTTTCTTTAGCCCACCTTCCCTGTGAGCCAAGAGGTGAGATCAATGAAGGACAGAACCATTTGAACTCCCAGAGTCCTCCGGGTTGGCGGGGCAGTTGTTGTAGAGCTGAGGAAACTGAGGCCTAGAGACGGAGGCCCACCAAGTTCCCGAGAGGCAGGGTGAGGAGACCCCAGACCAGCATCGTTCCACTGCCCCACACAGCATTTTTTCATTCACTGAAGTCTGGTCCGGGAGGCCACAGTGACTCACCATTCTTCCGTGTGAAGTAATTCCTTTGCGGTATCTGGCATCTTTAGTGTCTGAGTCTACAGTGAGAATAGAGGGGAACTTTAAGGTCATTGCAGGATTAGAGGGAAAGGTGGGTAGCGAGGGGGAAGAGGAACAAATGGGCACACCAGGGAGAAGCCAGACCATGGGAATGTTAGAATCCTGGGGCGGGCGATGGATGAGGCTAAGTGATTTGTCAACATGAATTTATCCCTAATCCTCACGCAAAGATGACCCTTCTCATAATAGGCAAGGAGCTAGGCAGTGTGATCTGAGATATGCCTGCCTCAGGGGCCTGTATAGGGGCCCAAATCATGACTCTTTGCCACTCAAATGGTTTACAGCAATGTCTCCTGCTTTTAAGTCATTTGCTTACCATTATGAAGATTTTTGTTGTATTTGTGAACCATCTGCAATATTATTTGCTTAAGAGTTTAGCAATTTTGGGGACTTCCCTGGTGGTTCAGTGGTAAAGAATCCGCCTTAACAATGCAGGGGACGCGGGTTCAATCCCTGGTCAGGGAACTAAGATCCCACATGCCACGGGGCAACTAAGCCTGCACGCCACAACTACTGAGCTCACGTGCCTCAACTAGAGAGCCTGCGTGCCACAAACTACAGAGCCCACGTGCCCTGCAGCCTGTGCGCCACAACTAGAGAGAAGCCCTCACACTGCAACAAAAGATCCCGCATGCCTCAACAAAGATCCCCCGTGCCAGCAACTAAGACCCAAAGCAGCCAAAAATAAATAATAAAAATAAATAATTTTTAATTTATTAATAATAAATAATAAATAAATCTTTTTTTAAAAGAGTTTAGCAATTTTTAAAAACATAAATAGATACATTTTAGGAGAAATGTTGTATCAGTACTGTAAGGAGAAAGTCAGTATCATTCGCCATAAATAGCAGCATAGTAATAACTACAGTGAAAACAAAACAAGGTTATTAGACTCTTGCTGGCTAGTTGCCTGTCAGAGACTCTGAGCCTGAGCTTTGTTCTTTCTTTGTTATAGAGGTTACCAAGTGTTAGGTGTTAAACACAGGGCCATAATTTCCATAAAATGGAAATTATCTCCTTGACCTGAACCAGAAAGATTGACAGGAAGTGAAATGCTGTTGAACATCACCTAAATCATCTTGAGAACCGCCAGTGGTCTTGATCTCAGACATTAGGGAATTCTGTGGGCGCCTTTCATGTTTCTCCAAAAAGCAGCAACAGTTATACATAAGAAGGAACAATTCATCAAAGACATATTATCCAGCTGTGAGTTGGGGTGATTCACTTCTCTGGGCCTCAGTTTTCCTCATCTGCAAAATGGGAGGGTTAGAGCAGATAATGTCTTTCAGTCTTTTCCAGCTCTAGATCCTACTGCCTCTGTAACCTCAGGAAACAAATATCGGATCTGGGACACAGGACAGCTTGGGTGTAATGGGCAACCACAGGGTCATTTGAAAGGTGGCAGAGAACAGGCTAGCAGCCCTGAACACTGGAGAAAGGGAGGTGTTTAGAAGTACCACAGATGAAAGTCACCCTCTTCCCAGCCTTACCCAGGGCCACCAAAATAACATGTGCATCCCAAGAATGCTCAAATGGTGAAAGTGTTAAACTCTGATCTTTTCATGTTCAACACTTGGATTTCAGAGCTAAATTGCCTAATTTGCAGTGAGAAAATTACACTTCATTTTCCTTTAAAAAAAAAAGTATTCTCTTATATGGAGCATCCTGAGTAGGCTGGTTTCTGTTTGACTGAGAGGTGGTTTCGAGCAGTGGTTAGGAACTGGCCTGAATTCCATCACTCACTAAGGGTATGACTTGGACAAGTAAGTCCCCATCTTAAAAGGGGGATTAATAATGATACCTACTTGTGGTTCCACTTGTGGTGGGTACCATTATTCAATTGTGCTGGTTGGATGAAGAAATATGTGTAAAGTGTTTGGCATAGTATCTAGCAAACAGTAAATGTATAAACAAAAATAGTAGCTGTTAGTATTTCCTGCCTATCTCATCTTGGCCCTTCTACTTGCTAGCCCAATACAGCCTCTCTCCCACTCTCTCTCTCTCCCCCCCCTCCCCCCTCCCCCACCCCCCGCCTCCACCCCACTCTAGTCCTTCCTTCCTGTCTTGGTGATCACCTTTCTCATGCTCCGGCTGGTACCTCTCTATATGTCTGTCTCCACGTCCTTTGCCAGACACAGTCAGCACTCAATAAATCTGTTGAATTGTGTAGAGGCCCCTTTGAAAATAGTGGAAGCAACCTCTAGCTGAAAACAGGAAGGATTTTACAGGGACATTTTTACACTGTCTTCAGACTGGCTGCCGAAAAACCTAAGCCAAAAGTGTGTTATATACGAGGGATATTTGTGGGCATATGCCATCTTTATAGGACTTAGTTGAAACAATTCCTTGTTTGCTCAATTAAGATGAGGAAAAGAACATAATCTCCCACTTCTGTTTCATTTCACCCCAGGGTAAGGAAGAAAGAGGATGCAAGTTTCCTAACTGTCCTGGTTTTCTTCTTGGGTTCATCTAAGTGTGTTTACAAAATATACACAGTGGATTCCTTAGTAACACACACATGATTAGCCCCTTCTGATATCTGAAAGATATATGAATTGCTGAGCTGCTGATGAGAAAGATCCACGAATAGTTTTTTTAATTGGTTTAGTAAGATTATTTCCAGTCAACAATTCCCTAGTTTAGTGACAGAAGATAGATCTGTTTTCCATAAAAAGTGAAATGCCAGACTTTTGAATCACTCCAAATAAAAAACATTCCCTTAAAGAGTCACTTGCTATCATTTGTTTTATAGCAAAAAATAAAAGTCAAGATAGAAACTGTTATCACAGAATGGCATGCTGAAGAGGCACTAGCAGTGATAAGAACACAAACAGTTCTCAGTCCTTCACTAAATTTCCAACTACTGCTGCAGGATATGCTGTGCTTCGTTGGAAACAAATAAACATAAGCCAACTTGTCCTCATTTGTTTCCATCAGCTCAATAAGAACTGGTGTCTCCTACTTGTATAGCACTTTAGAATAGAAAATGCTTTCCTGTCTAATTTTTATTTGGTCTTCAGAACATCCCTGGGAGGCAAATAGGGTGGGTAAGAGAGGTAACATCAGAAACAACCCACATGTCCACCAACTGACGAATGGATAAATAAAATGTGGTATATCCATACAATGGAATATTATGGGACAATAAAAAGGAATGAAGTACTGATATTGCTACACCCTAGATGAACCTTGACAACGTTAGACTAACTGAAAGAAGTCAGTCACAATGGACCATATATTATATGATTCCATTTATACAGAATGTCCAGAATAGGCAAATCTATAGAGACAGAAAGTAGATTGGTGATTGCCTAAGGCTGAGAGAGCATGGTGGGGTTGGCGTAGGAAGTAGCCAAAGGGTAAGGGGTTTCTTTTGGGGGGTAGTGAAAATGTTCTAAAATTGATTGTGATGACCGTTGCACAACTCTGTGACTATACTAAAAGCCAGTGGATTTTAAATGTCAAATAGGCAAATTATGTGGTTTCTTGTATCACAATAGAGCTGTTTTAGAAAGAGAGAGAGATGACACTGTGGAGTCTGCTTTTGGCATTCATGTGGCTTCCATCTCAGGTCTGCCACTTAGGTACTACGTGACCTTAGCCACTTATTTCAACTTTCTGAATCCAGCTGACCTGTCTCAGAAGTAGTAATGCCTCCCTTGCAGGGCGGTGTGGGGAACCCAGTCAAGGCCCACAGAGCGCCTGAAACAGTGCTGCACGTGCAGTCTGCTCGATACACAGCAGCCGTAACCAGGACCATTCTGATGGTGAGCTAGCTGAGGCTCGGAGTATAGAAAGCCTCGGCAATGGATACGAAATGGGCCCGACTGGCCTCCTGACACATGGCACTGACCTGCCTTCTTCATGGTTGAGACAGAACAGAAAATCAGAAAGAACGTCAGATTTGGAAACAGAAGAACTAGGCACTTACTCCCTACTGCCTGCTAGCTCTGTGCTGGCAATGAGGGCTCAGTAGAGGGTTAGGTAGATGTGGTCCCTGTCCTAATGGAGTTTACAGAGTAGCAACTAGGAGAACCAGACTTGCTTCACAATCCTGGGCAAGTTACTTAACTTTTCTACGGTTCAGTAACTGCCAAGTGTCAGATGAGAGTAATAGTCATGCATCATCTATAAGATTGTGACCATTTAATCAGATTATCTATAAAAAGTACTAAGTACACTGCCTGACACATGATAAACACTAAAGAAATAACTGTCGTTACTACTTTATTTATTATTATCATCTGCAGTAGCATTGTATCTGTACTAGAGGACAATCTGTTCAACTTCCGTCAGCTTATTTCTTTATTTATGAACTGGAGATATTAATGGTTATCTCTAGCTTTTTATGCAAGCCAGATAAGAAAATTTGTGTAAAAAGCATTTTTTTTAACTTTTTATTTTATATTGGAGTATAGTTGGTTGACAATGTTGTGACAGTTTCAGGTGTACAGCAAAATGATTCAGTTACACATTTTCCCGTTTAGATTGTTGCATAATATTGAGCAGAGTTCCCTGTGTAAAAAGCATTTTTGATATGGGATTATTATTTTCATTCCATGAAAGTAGCACCACTCAGAACCTTGAATGAACCAAGATAATGCTTTGTTTTGCCTCAGACAGCAAGCCCTTCTAAATTACAACCCTGGGAAATCAAGATGATAGTAAATTATTCAGGCCATCCCCTGGCCTGGGGGACTTAGGGTTAGGGTTCAGGTAGTAAGTCCTAGAGTAAGTGGACGTGTAGCCAGGCTGCAGATTGATGAGTGCCGAGAGGAGCCGGTTATTTGATCCCCAGGAAATGTTTCTGTGCTGGGGTCACTGTTGCCAGCTTTTGAATCAATAAGGCAGCACCTTTTAGACCAGAAAGTTCAGTTCTATTTATCAAGTCAAGAGAAGTGAGAGGAGCAACAAGCATGATGAAAGCCGGGCTCTAGCTAAACCTACAGTCAGCTCCAGTGTGAGAGGGAGGGACCCAGGCAGAGCAGCTGCAGCTTTCCAGGATTTCCGGGGTCTTCCTTCCAGAGCTCCACCACTTTCTCACCTCTCCAGACACTGATCAGCACACACTGATTCATTCCATAACCCTTTACTGAACACGTAACAAGGGCCAGGCACTGTTCTAGGCACAGGGAATCTTCATTCCTGTATTTGTTCAACAAATAAATATTGAGCACTTACTGTGTGCCAGACACTCTGATAAATGGAACAATGGCTGAGACACGGCCCCTCCCAGAGCTTCCAGTGTAGGAGGGAAGAGAAGTAAGTCATCAATTACAGAGGATAAACAGCATAAGGGAGGACAGCCCAGGGTGCTATCAAAGCACAGAGGAGGGACACCCAACCCAGTTTGGAGGCTGCCTCCCCAGTCTGAAGGCCTGAGTTGGCCTTCAGGCCTCCAGGAAGTCTCTGTGCCCAACAGCCAGAGCAGGCACACATTGTCAACAGACACAAGAAAGAAACAACCACCCAAATACGGGTTCTCTCAGTGACCCTCTGTTCATAACTTGAAATCAAAACACCCCCTTCCACCCTCTTCCTAATCCCTCTCCAATATGTTGACTTGGCCTTTGAAGTCACTAAAAACTCCCCAAAGGGAGGAGACCCCTAGAGGCGAGCTGGCCCCGTGTCAAGGAAATGAATCAAACTCACACTTTTATGTTATGGCATCACATCCCTCGGGTACTTTTCCCAATTCGTGTGTTATCTGGCCTCCATGATTCTCCCGGGGTTCCCATCTAAAGTACTCCCTTGAGCGGTTTCCCATCAACCGTTACTGAGATTTTCGTGCAAGGAGGCACTTGTCACATGCCGGGTCTGGGGCAGAGGGGAAGGATGCTCAGCAGAGCAAGGGACTTGGCTGCCTGGGTGGGGCGATGGGCAGAGGATGCTGGCTTTCCTTGCTGGAGTGAAAAAGGGCAAAAGAGGAAAGACACAAGATGAGCTAGATTAAAAGACTTTCCTTGGGAGATAGATATGTATTCATCTCTCTATTCTTGGCTGTGAATGGAGTGGCTTAAAACAGTGCTTCTCTAACTTAAGGTGCGTGTGAATTATCTGGGGTGGGGTCTCGCTAAACTGCAGCTTCTGATGCAGCACCTCTGGGGTGAGGCTTGAGGTCTGCATTTCTCAAAGGCTCCCAGACAATACTATGTTAGTTACCTATGGCTGCATAACAAGCTACCCTGAAACTGAGCAGTATGAAACAACAAGTACTTATTATCCCACACAATTTCTGAGGGTCAGGAATCTGGGAGCAGCTTAGCTGGATGACTGTGGCTTGGGCTTTCTTATGAAGTGAAGAGCCAGCTTGTGACATGGCGTCAGGCTGCAGTCTCTGAAGGGACTGGATCCTCCGCTTCCAGGCTCAGGCACGTCAGTCCCTGATGGCAGGAGCCTTCAGATCCTCACCACGTGGCCTCTCCATAGGGCAGCTCGTGGCATGGCTTACCTGAAGACGGAAGCCACAGTCTCTTTACACATAATCCCAGCAGTGACATACCATCACTCCTGCGTATTCTGTTCATCAGAAGTGAGTCATTAACTCCAGCCCACACTGAAGGTGAGAGAAATTAAGCTCCATCCCTTGACAGGCGGAGACTCAAGACTCTGTGGACATTTTTTTTTTTTTAAAGACATCAATTGTACTTGAACATTTGTTATTATTTTTTTTTTAATCTATTTATTTATTTTTGGCTGTGTTGGGTCTTCGTTTCTGTGCGAGGGCTTTCTCTAGTTGTGGCAAGCAGGGGCCACTCTTCATCGCGGTGCGAGGGCCTCTCACTATCGCGGCCTCTCTTGTTGCGGAGCACAGGCTCCAGACGCGCAGGCTCAGTAGTTGTGGCTCACGGGCCTAGTTGCTCCGCGGCACGTGGGATCTGCCCAGACCAGGGCTCGAACCCGTGTCCCCTGCATTGGCAGGCAGATTCTCAACCACTGCGCCACCAGGGAAGCCCCTCTGTGGACATATTTTAAAAGCCATCGCAAATACCATTGCTGCTGGTCCTCGGCCCATACCTGGAGAGACAGGGTTTAGAACAGCCTCCGTAGTCATAGAGCTGAGGTTGGAAAGGACCTCATCTGATAAATGGGCAGAACCGTGGCACCTCTCACATAGGGTTGTTGCCTTATGAGATAACGCACAGAAACCGCTCGGCACAGCACCTGGCATGTAGAAGCGCTCAGTTAATGGTAACCAATGTTATTACTGTCCATAATGTTATCGTTTGAGAAGCTGACCTGCTTCCCAGAGTCAGGCCCAGGCGGCTCCGGGCTTGGCCCTCTTTGCTCCTTGGTCCCAGTCCCATGCAGTGCAGGTGAGCTAAAGCAGGAGGCGTGGACTGCACTGGGCCAGAAGTCCAGAGAACCCTCCCTTCTCGCTGTTCTGCAGCCTCCCACACAGGGCTTGGGTGGGTGGGCGGAGGGAGGGGAGCAATGCCTAGACAACATGAAACCAATGTTTGGGATGCAGCACAGACAGCCTTGAGGTGGCGATGGCAGATTTTAAGGGTCATCGTAGAAGAAGACCCACTGAATCAGAATCTCTGGAGATGGAGTCAGCCAATCTACATTTATAACACACTCTCTGGGGTAATTCCTATGCACACTAGTGTTTGAAAAGCACTGCCGACAGATGTGAGAGATTTATTTACTCACCTGCCTCCCCCCTCACCTCCCAAAGAACAGGAAGGCTTGACTTTGAGTTCCTGAGAACAATAATGAGCTGTCCTCTGGGGGCCCCGTCCGAGGCCAGAGCTGGACTGGCCCTGGGGTTGACCCGGTGCAGAACTTCTGTCCTGGTGACTAATGATCCAGCGCGGCCCAGCCTGGCTGCGGTTTGTCTACAGGCCCCATGACAGGCCCATCCACCCAGATAACTGCAATCTTGCCTTGTGGGATCAAATACTGGCTTGGGATTTATGAGTCCAAGAAACGACATGGCTGTGTTAGCGAGGGGGTGGTGGAGGGCGGGCGGCAGCCACTTCTCCCCCCGGGAGCCTTGGCTCCTTACCTGGCTTTGGGCTGCCCGGCAGGCCCAGAGGACAGGCTGCTGACTGTTTTGGGTCTGAACAGGGTCAGGGTGCCGGTGAAAAGCAAAGCAGCTGCTTTGCGTCTCCACTCAGCCCCTTCCACTTGTGTCGGAGGGAGAAATCATTGCATGGTACACGCTGGTGCATTGTGTCATCTTAGAACGAAGACGAGGTTAAAAATAAAAAAGCAGCGTTCTCCCATTCCATAGCCAGGGAATGGAAAAGACGTTTGTCCTTCATACCCCCTCAAAGCTGGAGTTGATGGCTTGCTGAGGGCTGAGCTGCTGCAGGCCTGAGTTGTGACTTGCAAACGGGCATCTTTCTCTTCATTATTCCTTTGGGAACGTGGGCCTGTGTCTTGACAATTAGGAAGGGTGAAGGACTCCAACCTCGCTTTCCAGGCGTTCAGTTCTCATTGATTGTAGCAGGGCAGCATTCATTCACTGATTTATTCATTCATCAACTGACTTTGATTAAGTTCTGTTTGCCAGGCACTTTCCTAGGCAACTGAGGAAACAGAAACTACCAAGACAGATCACATTCTGGGGAGGTGCCAGTGGAGACAAATAATACACAAGGAAGCATAAATTAACGAGATAATTTCCAGCTGTGATGAAGCAGGGTTGGAGAGTTGCTAGGAGAATTTTTAACAAGCATTAACCTGTGCTACGTTTGGAGAAAACAAAGAATTAGAAAGTGATTTGCAACCTAGACTTCAAGTTCTTTCACCATTTCTTTTCTGAAATGGTTCCTGCCTTTCACTTTCCATTTTGTTTGGATGGAACATCACGCAGCCTCCCAGCACAGAGACCCCATTAATAGCACAGTTGTTACTACACAGATTTGTCCAGGTCAGATTTTATTGCCTTTGGCCCAAGGCTGCTGCAAACTTTACAGAGCAAAGAGAGGTACAATGTGGTCTACTGAGCAAGTTACTGAGTTAGAGTGAGTTTCTGTTCTTGAAGATACTTAGCATTTAAAAGCAATTTCATAAAAGTCATCATTAGACTAATATATCACAATGGCAATTCAACAATGATGTCTAAAAGTTTTAACTGTGATTTTAGAGCAGCCAGTACCAAAAAAGCCTTGAATATGGGGTTGGGGTGTTTTTGTTCATACGATTTGGGGGTGACTGAACCCTCTGAGACGTGTAAGATGCCGTGAACCGTGGAAAATGCATGTGCATTCACATAAAATTTCAGGGTGCATGAACTCCTGAAGTCCATTCGTGGATTCCCCTGGGGATCCACGGGCCCCTGTTTCCTGCTCTAAAATTTACACACATGGAAAGATATCCAAGATATTTTTTAATGAAAAAATAAATAAATTGCAGACAGTATATACAGCATGATTCCGTTTTTCTCTTAAATGTTATATATATATGAACATTCCATACCTGAGGCGAGTGGGATCAAGGGAAAGGACTACTTTTACCGTTTATTCTATATACTTCATTTTGAATTATTTCAGATAGCAAACATTACTTTTGTAATAGTAATTTTCTTGAAAATTTAGCCTCCAAAAATAGGAATCATGCCCATGATTGAATCAGACAGTGCACACTTACCATTTCTGGGCAACTGACCTTGACTGAGAACCAATACTTACTGGAGACTGTGGTGTGGACCAGAATAGAAGGGGCTGAATACGAGGTCATGTGGAAGGTCTCTCTCAGGGCAATTTAGATATAAGGTTGCTGGATTTAAAAGAGTTCAGTTGGAAAGCCATGGAATAACTTGGAAGTACATTTCTGAATGCATTTGTTTAAATTGAGGAAAGAGTAAATTAAGCATGCAGAATGGTCTCCTCAGATGATTTTAGGTTATATTGCAGAGGTCTACAACACAAAGCATTTTGATCAAAGATCTCTGTTCTTAGAGACTGATGCCAGTAATAGCCCACGATGAGTCCTCATCAGAAAGAAGCAGAGCTGACACAGGCAAGGGAGCGATGAACCCAGCTTCCACAGTTCCAAACCTGGGCACAATTCGCAGGGAAGGCTTACATCTAGGGGGTATTTGACGATGCAGAGAAATTGGGTATCTCGTGTTTTAAATCATGACCTCCCTCCCATCTGACCCAGAGCTGCTCCCTGCTAAGGTGGTGAGTAGAACAGGTAAAAGTATTAAGGGGACTTTGGTGGTCCAGTGGTTAAGGCTCCGTACTTCCAATGCCAGGGGCGAGGGTCGATCCCTGTTCGGGGAAATAAGATCCCACATGCTGCAGCCAAACAAACAAACAAACAAACAAGTACTAAAAAAGGCACTTTGCATTCAGGAACATTTATTGCTCTGAGCGTGGGTTTTTACAAAACCATTCAGCTTAGCATATCACACGGTATATAAAAGGGAGCTCAGCCGTGCTAAGAAGAGAGACCGGGCCCTCCTCTGAATTAAGTCCTGGTCTGTCTTTGCTGCTTTCCTCCCACCGCGAAACCACGAGCTGCTGAGAGCAGGCGTGGGTCAGCTTCTGCTCCGTTTCCCCTGGCCTTGGGGAATGGAGGCCAGTTACATTTACTGGAGCCACTCCATCTGCTGTGCACATGCCCAGGCCTCTTGAGCTTAAGCCGGACAGGGTTAATCACCACACTTCAGAATGGCTCTTCCTTCCAGGGGAGGCAGGAGAATGAGGTGATTAAGTTAGCTATTATCAATGTGATTTTAGTGATACAGCAGAGCTGCTGCAAGACAGGGCCTAGGTCTTGCAAAGGTCTACCTGGCATCTCGGGCGAGGGTGACACTTCTGTCCCACGTCCAGAAAGTGAAAGCATTTATGGAGTTAAGATCATTCTGACCCCTCCTATCTTCCATCCCCTGTCCCTCCTTGAGACCAAGGCCATCAGAGGGTATTGGGGTGGCCCATGGCATCAATAGCCTATTATCCAATGGCTCATTCATCACTGCCACCATCTTCCATCCCTAGAGTGCTTTCCAGCCTACACAGTACAGCCCCATGAATTAGTTATCTAATTTGAACCTCACAATATATCAGTGAGCACCAGATGAGTGTCCCCATGTGACAAATTAGGAAACTGAGGCTTGGAGAGACTAAGGAATTTTCACCAAGTGCGCTCGCCTCATTAGTGGAAGAGAAGGCACTTGAAACCAAGTTTTCTGACCCCAAGTCCAATGTTCTTTCCCCTCCACTAGGTGAAATTAGGCAAGTCACCACAAACAAAGCACAGTCCAGCACTGAACCAGAAAGCATCCCTGGGCATGATGTGTGTTTTTCCTGGACACAGCAAAGGAAGCAATCCTTTGCCCCCCAAACAAAGATAATAATAGCTAGCTACATAGTTCTTACTCTGTATAAGACACTTCATGAATATTACCTCTCCTGATCCTCAAAACCACCCTAAATAGAAAGTACCATTACTCACTTTATTAAGGAAGAGACTGAGGCTCAGAGACATCAGATGACTTGTCCATAGTCACAGACTAAAAGTGGCGGCGTCAGGACTTCATCCAAGCTATGGGACTCTTAACTACACACTTGCCTCCCACTCCCAGTGGGCTTGTTCCTCAGTTCATTTGTCAGGCCACCCACCCCAGGCCCGACGCCCTCAGGACCTTTGCTTGGTAGCAGTTTATTTGATTGAATCGAGCAGAATGCTTCCACCTCATCTGTTAACACCCCTTCAGCAGTGGCGCGTTAGGGCCCTTAAACCAGCAACACAAAATCCTCTCTTTCTGCCAAATTGATCTTTCAGATCAGTCCATGAGGACACACAGACAGATTCCTCAAACAGAGTCTCACTCGGCAGCATAATTAATAAATGTCCTGAAAAGGGTCAGGGGAAAAGATTTGCTGCCGTTTTGCTGGGCATCTGGGGAGTGAAACACAAGCAATTCAAATACATTTTTTATTTCCACTCATTGCCTTTGTCAAGAACCTCCATATTCCATAACGCCAGATGAATTAGGGTGGTTTTTTTTTTAATAGTTCCATATTTAAGTGAAATAAGACACCTCCTCCCACCTCCGCCTGATAAAAAGAAAAACCACATACAAAGAAAGAGGAAAGGCAACAACCTAAGCCTCTGCTGTTGACAAATGCCACGGAAGAAAACTTCCTTTTGTCCGGTACACTTGCCCTCGTGTTTCGGAAAAGAAAATTTTTTTCTGAAGGAAATAAATGCAAAGTTGATACAATTTTGGTGGAGAGAAGTAAACTTGCAATGGATTGCCCCCACAAAAATGTGCTGCTAATGAAGGCGGGATTTAAGATTTTGGAGAGGGTTTATGCCAAAAAAGAGAAAGCAATGCCTTTGCCTGTGACCTGGAAGTCTCGGCCCTTCGAGTCCCGGAGTTCAGCTTCGGGTTTTGGTGTTCTCCTTGAAGACTTCGGATGATAGCTGGTGTCTCTGAGGATACAACTTGAATGAATTCCCAGGATAATGACCCGGCCTCCCGTGATTTACTAACCTCACCGCTGCGCAGCCGCCCCATCAGGGCCAGTTAATCCTTTAATGGTCCCTGCAGTGTGTCCAGGGCTGCGCCGAAAATTCCACAGCCCTCCCTGGAACACTGAGGGGAATTGAATGCCCTCTCCCCTCCCCTCCACATCTCCCCAGCCTCACCCCCTTATCTTATCAGGTAGCTAATTCCCACAAATTATTGTGTGATTCAGGCAGAAAAATGAAACTGCTCTCAAATCATAAATTTGTCACTTTCTGGACAGCTGCTAAGTCAAGAAAATCTTGACCAAGTGGCGCTGAGTCATTGTTCTGGACAATTAAGACCCATCAGTGCATTTGGTAATCTCTCTCTCAAAGCAATGTTTATTGATGGGTCGGAAGAAGACCGTTTATATAGAGATTTAACATGGTATCCACTCTTAAGTGGAGTGTAATCCTTCATCACGGGTAATGGGACTCCAGCATATTGTCCCAGGCAAAAGGTCTCTGTGACCCACAGCACCCCATCACTGTGGCCATCCTCGGGCCCAGTTCTTGCCTTGAGATGAGCAATACCCAGGCTTCCTAGATCTAGTCCTGCTCAGTGTTGAGGGTAAATACCGGAACTCTCACAGAGAAAGCCTGTGGGGTCCCACGAGAACCGAGCCTCAAAGGGGACACCGAGAACTTTCCTTTTAGGTTGTGTATACAAATCTGCCGACTTCTCACCACCTCCACCACTACCAGCCTGTCCAAGCCACCTCTCTCGGGCTGTGGCAGGAGCCTCCTTACAGATCTTCGTCCTTACCCCACTTCGGTCTGTTCCCCATACAGAAGCCTGAGGGATCTTTAAAAAAATTTTTTTTATTGAGTTAAAATTCACATAAAATGAAATTAAACATTTAAAAGTGCACAATGCAGTGGCTTTTAGTGCATTTACCACGTTGTGCAACCATCACCTCTATCTAGTTCTAAAAAATTTCATCATCCCCAAAGGAAACCCGTACCTAGTAGGCAGGCACTCCCCATTCTCTCCTTCCCCCACCCCTGGCAGCTGTTAATCTGCTTTCTTTTTCTATGTATTTGCCCATGCTGGACATTTCGTTTAAATGGAATCATACAATATGTGACCTTTTTTGCCCGACTTCTTTCACTTAGCATGTTTTCACGTCTCACCCATGTTATACCGTGTGTTCTTTTTTATAGTTGAATAATATTATATTTTCTGGATAGACCACATTTTGTTTATCCATTGATTAGTTGATGGACATTTGGTTGTTACCACCCTTTGGCTACTGTGAACAGTGCTGCTGTGAACATTCTCCTACAAGTTTTTGTTTGAACACCTGTTTCCAATATTTTTGGTATATACCTTGGATTGGAATTGCTGGGTCACGATCCTTTTAATTTTTAAGTCAGGTCATGTTACTCTTCTGCTCAAAACTCTCCAATGGCTTCCCGGCCAGAATGAAAACAAAAATCTTTACAATTCCCTGCAAGCTCCCTCCCTGATCTGGCTCCTGCAACTTCTCATCCATTACTTGCCCACTTGGCCCCAACAAACTGGCCTCCTTACCGGTCCTCAAGTACATGATGATGCCCCATCCCAGGCCTCTGCACTTGGCTGTTTTGCCTGGAACACTCTCTTCCCTCACCTCCCTCAGATCTCTTTCCAAATAACGACCCTATTCAAAATGGAACACCTATCCCCTTTACCCTGATTTGCTGTTCTTCACCTGACCTAGTAAATATTCATTTGGGTTAGTTGTTAATGTTTTTTCTATTTCCCCCAATAGAATGTAAGCGCCATAAGAGCAGAATTTTTTGTTTTGTTCATTGACATTCCCGGTGTCTGGAACAGAGCCTGCACAGGCTAAAAACAACTAGCCTGACCCACCAGCAGAGTGCTTTTCATATCAAGCTATCGTCTCTCTCTCTTTATCTCCAATTACAGCACGCAACATTAGTTCAATCTTTACGCGTATATCAGATTTTTTTAAAGGTTCAACACAAGTAAATTAGGCAGCGCACGCAAACAGAAGTATTCTACATATATTAGCTCAAATAATCTTGACAAGAAGCCCATGTGTTAGCCTAGTTCATAGGCTTCTTGTAAAGAGGTTAAGTGACTTGCTCAGGGTTACACAGCTAGCAAGAGAAAGAGCAACGAGTTACACCCAGCAGAGTGTTTGTTCTTAAGCACTATACTATATAATCTTGCTATTTGAATGCATTGAACTAATGAATGAACACACAAAAAATATTAGGCTTAGAGATCCAAATTTTCATTTCAAAAATCAAAAAAAATAGGCTTAAATCACTTGCTGTGGTATGGGATATTAAAATATATTTTCTTTGACAGCTAAGAAAGAGTTTTGCGTTGTGGCAGGATAGTTACTTAAGCCATAACAGAGTTGACTTTTGCAGATATGTGAAAGCAAGAAGCACAGACATCAAGCCATGGAGTGGTTCGTTCATCTGATGGATGCATGTGGTGGGTTCGAATTTCAACCCACACATTCAAGAACATACGCAATATAACTTTATTTTCTTAGAATGGAACTTAATTCCTATACGTCAAACTCCCACATCACTGAGGTCTAATCTTGGTCAACGTTAAAAGTTCTAGCCTATGTTTCAGGGGGACTCACTGCCAAAGCATGGAAGGTGGTCTTTCTGCTGTTCCAGGAATCTGTGTGTGTAGGTACCCACTGAGACGCTTCTCCAGTCTGCCTGGCCCCTCCAGGCCGGGAGGGCACTGGATATTCAGCTGGGCTGCCTAGGGTGCTCCTCCACCCTGACTACCTAAGACACATCACTCAGCCACCCCCTCCTGGGGGCTTGCCTTCTCCCTTCTCAAGCCGCATTTTCTTTTTCCACCTCCTCCTCCCTCAAGGAATGTTCTTCTGGTCTTCAAGAGAAATCCCTCCTTCTTTTAAATCTTGGTAATTTCTTCTTAGAGTCATTCCCTTCATGACTTTTTGGCAAATACAAATATAAAAATACATAAAAATTCAAAAGCAGGACCACCTGGCCATTTCTTCTTGTCATACCTGTTTCCTGAGGAAAAGAACCCAGGGACTAGCTGCTACAGTAGGAAGAGGGAGAGTAGAAGGCTAGTAGAAAAGTAAAGAGGATAATATTCCCCAAATAGCATCCTGCCACATGTTATTGAGTACATACTATGAGCCAGTCACCGTTCTAGGTGCTAGTGATATAGAGGGAACAAAATCTGCACAGAGGATGTGTTTGTTTTCTATTGCTGTTACAGGAAATTACCACAAACTTAGTGGCTTAAAACAACATAAATATTTTTATATTATACTTCTGAAGATCAGCAGTCCAAAATGGTCCTCACTAGGCTAAAATCAAGGCATCATCAGGGCTGCATTCCTTCTGGGAGCTCTAGGGGAAAATCTGTTTCTGTGCCATTTGCAGCTTCTAGAGGCTGCCCCTTGGCTCATGGCCCTACATCGCTCTGAGCTTTGCTTCCTTTATCGTATCTCCTTTTCTGATTCAGACTCTCCTGTATCTTTTCCTATTTATATGTAAGGTCCACCTCAAAAATCCAAGATAATCTCCCTATTTAAAAATCCTTAACTTAATCACATCAGCAAAATGCCTTTTGCCTTGTAAGGAAACATATTCATAGGTTCTAGGAATTGAGACATCTTTGGGGAGCCATTATTCTGCCTACCATAGGAGGTTTAAAGTCTAGCATGGCATGGTAAGTACAATAATAGGAGAAATGTGGGATTGTGTGAGGGGTCACAGGGGTAGCAGCCTTGGGGATCAGGAAATGCTTCTCTGTTTAGGCTGAGACCTGGAGGATGAATAAGAGGGGTTTGGGAGAAATGGGAAGAGGAAGCTATAGAGGGAGGGATTCAAACAAAGTTTAGAACAAAAGCTCAGAGATGATAGAGAATAAAGTAGATTATTGGAGCTATGAGTTTTGGGGCAAGGTAAGGTTCAGGTGTTCAAAGCCCTGGTAAACCCCTGGGAAGTTTAGGCTTTATCCTAAGGGCAGGTGATGAGGTGAGATGACTTGCATTTTACCCAAGTCCCTCTTGGCTGCTGAGCCAGTATAGATTATAGGTAGCGAGACTGATGACGGAGAGAACAATTACGAGGTTGTTATGATAATCCAGAGACAGATGATGGGGTTGGGGGCTGGGGACAAGTGGAAGCAGTGGAGAGAGGTTTAGATTTGGATTTAGGGCATCATGATTGATTGGATGTCGGATGGGGGCATAAGGAAGGAGGAGTCCAGGATGACTCCCAGGTTTCTGGTTGGAGCCACTTTGGAGCCACTGAGGAGGAGAAGGAGGAGGGTTGGGGAGGAAGGTGATGGGTTCCATTGTGAACATGTTGATTTGCTGATACCTGTGGGAGATCCATGTGGAGATGCCTCGGAAGCAGCTGTGTCATTGGATTGTGGGGATTAAACGATCTATGGAAAGCACTTAGCCCAGTGGCTGGCACATAGTTAAGTACTTAATAAATATGAAGTGTTGTTATTATTTTTTAGTTTTATATTCCGGTCTGGGCTATGCTTCAATAAACCATGCTCTGAGAGCCATCGGAGGGCGGGGTGGGGGGGACAAAAAGAAGGCAAATAAATGAGAGGAGAGCAAGGAAAAGGGTTATTCCATAGCTGTACCCATGTCCATGCTCTTATGCCGAATCCCTTGGATTAACAGATAAAGGATGGCAGTTTGCCTGCTGAAGTGGGGTTATCAATTAGCATTAACCAAATACAGAGAAAGGAAAACTACCCTGAGTGCACTTTCAGGAATTTGTCAATATCCCCTGGAGGAGGCAGGAGGGAAACTTGGGTCCATTGCTAGGATTAACTCCAGGCTGGTTTGTTTTTGATGGGGAGCTGGGTGGGCGTCAGAGGTGGGGCGGCCCTTTCTCGGCAATATCAGCAGCAGCGACAAAAGCAATGAGTTGATTCTTTTCTTCACTCTGATTTCAATCTCATGTTGTCATCAAAGAGAGTTCTCCGTCTACACATCTGGGCACACAAGTACTTGTAAGAAGACTGGGGCAAATTCTCCTAGGGTTTTAATATTAATACTTTCCGCTCAGAGAGAGGAATTAATTAGTACTTGCCCCTCAGAGAGAGGAATTAATTTTCCTGGGCAAAAGTACCATTTGGTACAAGGGAAAGTTTTGATTTCTGAGGCACCAGAGGCAATTTATTTCCTTTAAGTAGTATCATTATGAACATAGCAACTTCATAAGAGAAAAATGGAATTCAAGGGACATTTACCTCTAAACAGTTACAGCATTTCAAATTCCTGTCCTGTCTTCATTGTCAATAGGATAACTTTGAAAGTTGTGAGCACAAGGTCAGACAATGCAACGAGAAATATCCAGGATCCAGCTGGGTGTTGTTTCAGTATCTTTTATTTGTTGTTGGACTCTAACACTGGAAAAATATTAAAAGAATGCAGGATTCTACCAAGTTTAGAGGTCTTTAAAACTAGACCAGAGACATTTAAATATCTTAAGAATCAAAGAAATGCAAAATGCAGTCAAGTGGAGTAACAGATTGGGAGGTATACAGACTTCTGAAAGTAGAGACAAGGGTTAGGCATTGTGTGACCCGAATCCAGGGGAGGCTGAGATACAGGACCAAAAATAAAGCTCACTGGGTCCCATCAGTCTCATGCAAAGTTTTGTAGTCAGCATCCAGGCTCAAACATACCAAAGGTAACCCCAAAAGTGTTTGGGATAATGAAATTGTTTCCTTGGAGGGTAAAAGCTTCCTTATTTCAAAAACTGGGGGGACTTTGAATACTTAAGTATAGACATAGCAAGAGAATCAAACAAAAAATACCAATATTTTTGTGTTAAGACATCTGTATGTATTTGTTGTTTAAAGTATAATGCTTAAGAGAATTTGTTCTATCAAAGTTGTATTTCACATACAAGGCACAAATAAAATCCATTCTAGTGAATTTTATATTTTCAGCTGCTGGACTCATTTTCTCTCACTAATCTTTCTTGGGTGCTTTCCTGAGATCAACGAGCTATATAATTATGTAATCTACAAATAAGTGATATTTTGGATATATTTTCCTGTGCATCTTCCTCGATGAAGTATCTGTTCAAAACTTTTCTATTTTTGTATTTTGTATTATGCCATTATCTCTTGTCTCTATATATCCTTGAATAGTCATTGCCAGTGTTGCCAATTCCTGTTAAGTAGCAGTGGTAACAAGGGACATCCTTGTCTGCTTCTATTATGAAAGAGAATTTCTTGGGTTCTTCTACTTTGGCTTTTGCATTTAATTTTTTAAAAATATTACGGAAATTTTCAGCATGTACAACGGTAGAGAGAGAAGTACACTAAACCGCCATGTACTCAACAACCAGCCTCAACAATCTTTACCGCATCTCCATTCTTATTTTATTTACTGACCCTACTCCAAACATTCTTTTCCCTTCCTCCTCCTCAAAGATGATGAGGCAAACTGGAGTATTTTTTTAACTGAGGTAAAATCAATGAAATGTATTGATTTTAAGTGTACAATTTGATGACTTTTGATAAATGTATACACCCACGTAATCAAAACCTCAGTAAAGATATAGAACATTTCTATCACCCTAGAAATTCCCTTATGCCCTCTTCCCCACTCTCCATAGGCAACCACAGTTCTGGTTTCTATCTATGAGTAATTTTGCCTCTTCTTGAACTTCATATAAAAGGAATCATGCAGTACATTCTCTTTTATTTCTGGCTTCTTTCATTCAAAATTTTTTGAGATTCATCCATTTTGCTGCATTGATCATTCATTCATTCTTTTTTTATTACCAAATAGCATTCCATTGTATGAATGTACAATTTATTTGTTTATCCCTTCTCCTATTGGTGAATCAACAGGAATCAAGAGGACAGATTCCATTTACTGAAAGTTACCGGGCATTGTGATAAAGACCCTCCATGGTCTCTTTCAATTAATCTCTCAAACAACTCTTTGAAGTCTTGTTCCAGTTAATCAGTTTATTGCCTCTCAGCTCCAAATTCACCCTTCAGTACCTGCTTTGCAATGATAGACGGGATTCTTGATGTATTTCTTCTTCACACTAAGCACAGTGTTAAGCTTTGTCAGTAGAGGGCAATGGAGAGACATTACAGGAGGAAGAAGTTTTCCTGGTTTTGATGTGCTGTTTTGCCTTTGCTTGTTGCTACTGCTCTGTGCATCTGCCCATGCACGTGTGGAGTCTGGTGGTGTTCTATCCCACCCAGGGTGCCTAGTTCCTCAGCAACCTTGAGCCCTGTCCGGAGCCCAGTGACCACCTCGCTCTGGCCTTCCTGATGCAAACACTCCAAGTGTTCCCCAGGCTCCCTAATCCCCTGTACATCTGCCCACCAGCCTCTGCTTGCCTGTGCCCTGGACAACTGTTTACCATGGCCTCCCAACATCAACACCATGAATTCCAGGCCAAGTGTCACCTGCCAGGAAGTAGACTCCCAACACCCTACTTCTCTTTGCCCACCCACCTTGGCTCACCTGTACGTGTGCTGTTTCCTACTGCCTGGCCACTGGAACAGCTCTGGGCCAAACAACCCAGCAGACCAGGTGGGCCCCACCTATACCTTCTCCAACAGAGTCTGAACCTCAGCCACAGGAAGGCCATGTTTGTCCTTCCTTGGGTAGTTGCCCTCAGCCCTGGCGTCCCCTTTAGGATTCTCTTTATATCTTTGTAATTAAGCACCTATCTGAGTTTAATATTTCTTTAGATTAAACCACCCCTGTTCAAATCACTATGTGGTTTCTGTCTCCTGATTGGACCCAGACTGATACAGGCCAGTTCTATTATTATTTCCTTTTGGAAGATAAGAGAATGAGATTGAGAGAAGCTGCATGATTGCTCAGGATCATATGAGGAGTATGGCGGCAGAGCTGGATACAAACTCGGGACTGTGGGCTCTAAAGCCTTGGATTTTCACCACTCTGCTCCACTAACTAGGAGTCAGTGTAAAGATACCACATGAGACAGAGTGATGGGCTCACCTCCCCTCACCCCCTCCTTTCCCATGCTTATATGTCCTGGGTGTTTCAGATTAAAACAAGGGCAAAAAATGCAAAAATGAGACCAGCTCCTAGAGGAAGATTTTCAAGAGTCAAGAATGTCAGTAGTCATCTCGAGCTAATGGCCAAAATAAACACACAAGAATAGAAAAGGGAAAAAAATCTACGTAAAAATCACTTTTACACACTTTACATATGGTCAATATTCTTCTCCAAATACATTTGTTTTGAGGCTATTTGATTTTTGCCAATTTCCCCAGCTTTGTCTTATCTGCTAAAATGCCTCATTTTGCTAAAGAGAGCTGAAACCTCAGTTTCGTCTGTATTTGTATTTGGCTCAAGGCAGCCAGATTTCTGGATGATGTATGTCCCATAAGCTCTCAGGGACTCTGGTCCCCACTGGGGTTGTGCTCAGAGGCAACGTGTAACAGCTTCCATATTCCTGGAAATGAAGCCCCAGCCTTCTCTTACAGTTTCTCCCTTGGGGAACACAGCAATGTGAGTCCTAATTAGCCTCAAAATAACAAACCCCAGTACTAATGATCTTCCTTGAGGGTTGTTCTGGTCTTCCAGCTTTGATAGGAAAAAAAAAAACAACAACAACAAAGTCCTGTGCAAGGATTAACCATTTCCTGCTGGTTAGATGCAGGGAACTCTGGACTCTTGAGTCGGGATACCTGGATTTGAGTCCTGCCTCTGCCACTCATTATATGGCCCTTTGTTTGTCTGCAAACAAGACGACTGGATTCTAAGCTCCCTTCCAGTTCTATGGTCCTTTGACTCAGAATCCTTTCAAGCCTATTTCATCACAGCAATTTAGATCATAGCGGCTTCCATCATTGAGGGCTCTCAATGTGCCAGGCAAATTGCTAAGTACCTTAAATGCACTATCTCTTATGATACTCACTGCAAACCTATTATTATCCACATGTTACAGATTCAGAGAGATTAGAGCATAGTGATAATAAAGCCACAGCTGTGAGTTCTCTCCCCAGATGGGTCACTGACTGTTCCCCTAACCTAACGAATGGGGTCCAGCAGAAGAAATGTAGGTAGATCGGTCATTGATTTTTTTTAAAAAAAGTTAGCATCAGCCTCAATTCACTAAATGAAGATAAGGCAGTGGGTGGGAGTAGTCAGGGCAATAGGGGAGGGAAAAAGACATTAACTAGCAAAGCCAGGTACTTTGTACACATAGTCTAGTTTAATCTTTACACCAACCCTATGAAGTGAGCTCGTTATTCTATTTCCACGACACAGATGAAGAAAATGAGGTTCAGAGAAGTCAAATAACTTGTATACATTTGCCAACACTGGTCAGCAGCAAAGCCACGGTCTGAACGTGTTTTGTTTGACTCCTTCTGTCACACTGCCCTGGGACAACTGTTTGTGGCCACAGGTTTCAGGGCCTGAGCAACTATACGCACAGTTATCAAGGCCAAGGCTATGGCAACTGACAATGAAATAACTGGTCAATTCAGTGAAAGGAAGAAAAATATATTTCTTTAAAAAGTCAGTCCTTTCTTGACTTTGGCTGCGCTGGGATCTCCAGGGTCTGAGGCCCAGCCCCTGCCCTGCAGGATCTCTTTCTGGACTAGTGCTGTCCCACCCACGAGAGAGGAAATCAAGGGCGTGGAACTGATCACAGGGGGGACTGACCCTAGGTTCTAAAGTGACGGAGGCTTTAGAATAGGCACGTGGGAGGAAGTACAAGAACGTAGGCAGGGACATAGGCCTCGCAAACCAAGCCATCTTCGAAACAGAAAGAATCAGATTGTTGTTCTATTTCTCTTTGACCTCATCCTTTAGGAGCAGCTGTTGAAGAAGAACCACACAGCTGGGCCTTTGGGAGAAGGGAATAACTGACTCTGAGTACAGAGAGACACGTTGCCCAGACTCTACTGGGATGTAACTACACATCTACCACCCAGAGCAGCCTACAGCAGTGTGTGTAAACTGGCTCTCTAAAAAACAAACTAACAAGAGCAGTCCTGCTTTGCAGCACTTGCCAATTTCCACGGTATAAACACTCCCAATTCAAGCTACTAATGTTTTGACAACCGGCTTGCAGAAGTCCTACATATGTAACAGCTGGCTCTCACAAGGCAGTGGAAGCCAGCTCCATGCACCACTGGGTAGCCAGCTCTGAGGACGTACCATCTTGAGAAAGCAGGAGTCTTTTTGGACATGGCCCACTGCCTTCCTTCCCCACTATGGTTCCGGGTGTACTAAGATATTCCCGGTCCTTTTAATTCTTACAGTTCCTTCTGCCTGGGGTGTTCTTCCCCTTCCTTTCCTTCTAAGAAAGGAAGGAATGTATCCTTCACATCCAGGCTGAAAAATATTGTCTGGTAAGCCTTCCCTAGCCTCTTTAGGCAAAGCTCATTCTCGATCCTTTGCCCACCCCTGTATTATCTGCTTAAATTTCTGCTTCTCCTACTAGATTGTGAGGTCCCTTGGGGAGAGGGCCATGCTTGCTTCATCTCTGAACTAGGAGCCAGACACATAGGAGGCTCACAATATATGACTGCTAAATGAATGAAGTTATAAACTTATCTCTGATTTTAAGTTAGGCAGTGAATGACATCACTCCTTAACCTAGTTTAAATGTCCCTGTCTCTGGAAGGTCCATAAAAGCAGTTCTACTGGTAGTGGTTGGACAACAGTGGCTAGCAGGGTATGTCTTTTCTCTAGCTGTGGGCAGGAAGTGCCCACTGCAGGGTAAGAGCTCCTTCTGGCCAACCTCAGCTCCGAAGGGATGTTCTGGGAAGACCCAAGCCACTACAGTTGGCCTTAAACTTTTTGGCAATCACAAAAAGGCGGCGGATGAGGTAGATGTGAAGGCAAGAACTTGATCCTTCTCTTAAGCTGCCCCCAAACCTATAAGCCTTCCACAAGGATGGACGGTGTCCTCTAAGATGTCCCCTCAGGACTGACACAAGAACCCCAGAGTCAGAAGGAAGAGCTAGACCGACCCTCTCAAACTGGGAATTTCCAACCTGCAAGAGAGAAGTAGAGGGAGGGAATGAAAAGGGAGAGAGTGAGAGGGGAAGGATAAAGAATAAGAATGAACGCAGAGAGTAGTAACGTTCTCTATATACACAGGTGATAAAAGCTGATAACTGCAATGACAAAATTAAGAAAATAAAAACACTGCTCTGAAGATTTTAGACCAGCTAACTCAGAACTAAATAGGCAATAACTCGGGCTGATAAAAAGCAACAGGGCATCAACCACATAAACACCCGGCCACTTCCATGCTTCTGTCTGTATTATGATGACACTGGTTTGTTGACACCACACCGTCCCCATGACCCCAGGCACCAGGAGTGGTGCCTGACTCACGGAGGGGGGAAGTTGTGCGGGGTTGATGCTGACGAGGAGCTTTTTGGGAAAGACAAGTTATCCTTGACTGGATGCAGATGGCCCAGTGAAAAATGAAATCTGCCAGCAGAGGCTGCCTTTATCAGCTGGAGAGGTTCAGCAGGGACAAGACTTCCCCATCCCCGGCCTGCCTGAACGAGCCTCCGGTTTCAGCACCGTATCACAGACTGTCCTAATGAATTCTTCTGATGGGCTGGAGCCTGCACGTATCTGCTTCTAGGAGTGCATCCTGGCAGGCTGGGGCATGGTACGGAACTCCCCCGGTGTTTGCATTCCGCCTCATGGAGTTGGCAAGGAATGCTTGCCACGGGGAAAGACCAGGACTGAATGCCCTGCCTAAACCGGCCATCCTGCCACTATCCTGGGCTCCCCTCACTGACTTCCAGTGGGCAGGGGGGTGCCCAGGAAAGGCCAAGCCAGACACCCAGTGGGTGCCCACAGTATCAAAGACAAAATTACAAGAACAAGCTACTGTTTATTAACTAACTTCCCATTATGTGCCGAGCCCCACACCAGGCACTTTGCCACGTTTATCCTGTACAACTGTCCCATGAGGTCAGTGTTACATTCCCACCTTAGAGGTGAGCAAACTGAGGTTTCCGTCCAGCTGTCCAGAGTCATGGGGCTGGTTAAGTGGCGGATCTGGGGAATGAAACTGAGTTTCACCTATCCACACAGCCTGTAATCCTAAAAGGACTAGCGTGGAGGAAAATAGGCAAAATGAAATAAATATCTGGAGACTCTGCAGTAGCTAGTCAGATAAACCTTTCCTTTTTCATCCAGGTTTAGTAGCACCGTGAGGACCGTAGTAAAATATTGATAAAATATGAATCTATCATAGGGTTTTAAAAAACCCACACACTATAAATTCGTCTCAGAACCCAGAACCAGGAGTTTTTAATTGCCGCTGCTTTTGGTTATTTGAGCCATTGTTCTTCTCGTTCAGCATACCAACCAAGGAATGCGGAGCCAGCAAGGTGTTTCCGAAGACCCGAACTGGCCCCCAGACTGAGACCCACAGCTCTCCCGGTTCCTTGATACTGTTCCTCTTGCTGACACACTCCATGTTTCGTACCTGAGCCAAGGCCTCTGAATACTTTCTTCCTCTCCTCTTCCTTGGGAAGTTGAAACCAGCAGCAGGCATTTTGATGGGTTCAGAGAGGACCTTTATACGAAAGATGCCTCACGACACCTGGGCATGGGCCTGACATCTGATGAGGGTGGCTCCCAGCTATCCCTGCCTGATAGCCACCAGCTGGCCAGGGTGACTGACAGGTGGCGAGGTGACCTTGTGTCCCAGTCCCTTCAGTCTCCTGGAGGATCACAGAGACAACTGTGGGACAAGTGGAGTTTGGCAGTTGCTGACTACCTGCCCCTCCTGGCTTTGCCCAGCGCGGCCCATGTCTCCTCTCTGCAGCGGGCCACGGCTTGCTGGTGGGGTGGCCCAGGGCCAGTGCGGGCGAGAACCCAGGGACAGGCTCTGCCTCAGTCCTCCTTGAATGGCTTTGCCCTGCTCGATGCACAGCTGGAGACCTGGCTACCCTGCCTGAGCGTGTGGACTAAGCCCCTGTGGCATCCCCTTCCGTGGAGGGGAACGGTGTTGTTAATCTGAGCAGAAGCTGAGGTTCAAGTGTTTCAGGTCTCATGGTCTGAGTCTGTATCCCATTGCTGGGATGCTCTCGCCTCCTGGAGGGCACGTCCACCCCAAGGCCTCTTTCAACAATCCTCATGCTTTGCTTTGGGCCTTTCTAGACTGCTCCTGTTAGAGGTGAATGGAGGGACTCGCCAGGGGCGGGACCAGCAAGCTGAACCATTGTATCTTGCCACTAGCAGTTGGAATTTACTAGACACTTACAGGTGGGGGGAGGGTCTTCCAAGATTCACAGCTCCTCAGCTGCTTCTCCCAGGGCCTAGGGGTCTCTGTCTAAAAACAGTGGCAGCTTGTCTCCACGTGACAGCATCAGGAATCTTCCTCAGAAGGTGCTTTGCGTTGCCCACCCAGCGAACTCAAAGGCATCTTCATCAGGAGGGGTCTACAAGGAGGGATGAACTCTGCCTCACTCGGCCGGGTGCTAGGATGAGGGCAGGGGCGGCCTCCCTGGACTTCTTCCCCCATGAGACCTTTGTAAGCCCTTACCAAGGATCACTGTGCCCCTTCTCCCCTGCCAGGGGAGAAGGTCTGCTGCAGTGGGGACCGGAAGGAAGGCTGTGCCCACGGTGAGTGATAAAGGCCACTGAGATGGATCATTATATTTGTAGACCTCAGAAAAATTAGGACAAGAGACATCTGTGACAGGCTCCCTGGTCTTCCTCCTTTGGATGGTAAGGGCCCAGAGACATCTTAGAAAAATGGAGGCTGCCCGTGGAGACAAGGGGATAATCCTATCCATGGGACCCGTCAGGAGCTTCCCTCACCTCCACCGTCACCAGACACCAGTAGCTTCCTCCTGCACCCGCTCCCTCTGACGTAGAGCTCCTGGGGAAAGCAGGATGCTGCTTTTAAAAAGTATTCATTGACCTTGAACTTTTAAATGTGTTTCTCAATTTTCCCCTTTTATCACTGTCCGGCTAACATTATGCTAGGTCATTTAAGTTCCGGTATTTAATATAAAATATTGAATGAAAACATACTTTACGAACAGGCTTTGCAACTGGAAACGGGAGGAGGGAACATTTTGCCAGTCATGCCTATTCTTCCTCTGGACACCTGGCAAACATTCCTAGTATCCGAACAAGCCGGTGGGCAAGAAGGCACCACTGTTGCCTTCTCTCGGCATTCCTGCTCCTCCTCCAGGCCAACATGCCCTGAGACGAGCGGGATAAATACCGTAAAATGAAGGGGTTGAGAGTGTGGGCTCTGAGTCAGAGTTGGGTTTGAATCTCTGCCATACGCGAGCTGTGAGACCCTGTGTGAGCTACTTCGTAGGGTCTCAGTTTCTTTATCTGTAAACTGGGAACATTCTCAATAAGAGAATGCATGTACAATGGCACTGGTCTGTACATAAAGGTCCGATAAATGGCCCCATTATTATCATTTGCATGTTAGCCCTTGAGCATCTCCCATTTGGGAAGGCCCTGGGTGCGTGTTAACAGAGCTGGGGTGGGTTCACATGGGGTGTCGGGCCCTGTCAGACAGAAGCCCCCTCTTCCTGTCAGACCTCCCTGATATCCGCACTCCACCCCTCATCTGTCTCATCTTTCTTCCCAGAGTTGTCCCCCTCTTTCTACCCCTCCTTTCTTTCTCCTGGAGTCCAACTGCCTCCTCAGTGGCCCTCAGAATCCCTGCCGTGTCAGGCAATCCTTCTCGCCCAGTGTCAACGTCAACGCTCCCAGGATGCCGAGAAGGGGAGAAGCCACTTGTTTCAGCCAACCCACCCTCTACGCTAATCTTAGCCCCTCCTCCTGGACCACCTCTCAATCCTCCCTGTTCCATAAAAATATCTTATCTCCTAAACTCACATTTGCTAATTTGGTCTGCCTTAGCTGCTTATATCTGAGATCTGTCGGAGACTTCCACTCATAGCTAGCTGATTTTCACGGTGTGCTTAAAGGCACTGATTTTCCTGCATCTGCATCCTCAGGATTTTGTCCTCATCCCCTCACGAGTCTCTGAAACAAAACTTTATTCAGGAGGTCCTGACTGCGTACGGCTGTCTGCTGGCTGGTCTGGTGGGTTTCCATCCCTCTGAGAGATGACCCTTCCTATGCTGCCTGACTCTCTCTTTCCTTCTCAAGGCTGCTTGAAAAATGGAGAAAAGCCCAGAGCCCTCCACTGAAGCAGCTACTTTCTCAGTGTAAGAAATCAGACCATGTGGTCATCAACATTGTATCATTTACATTTATTTATTAAGTTTTGTGCAGATTTCAATCATTTGAAATACAATAAAATAGTCACTAGAAGCAAAGACCTGAATAAAAAGGGCCAAGACCTTCATATTTTCTTGGGGATTTGTTTCCCTTACTGTAGTTCTTATACGTTCACCTGTGAGAAGTTCCTATGAGCCACTCTGCCTGCTGCAAGCCTTTGAAGAAAAATGCCCCTAGTTGGGAACCACTGTTCTATTTACACACACACACACACACACACCCCTACACCTGTTCCTGACTCACCTGTTAGTCCAAAATCAGTGATGCAAACACCCTGCAGGGAGGACAGGGCTCTGGAAGACATTGCCTTTTTCCTTTTCCCTTTGGTACCCAAAGAGCTAAGCAAGTGGCTCCTTGTAGGGACAAGACGTGGAGAATTCCTGCCTGGCTCACAGGGAATAAATCCGCTCCAAAGCCACGAGGTGTCAGTTTGTGGGTGCTGGAAAACACGCCTCAGGGAGGGAGAGGTCTGCTGTGGAGATGTGACCTGAGTGAGGTGTGAGGACTGGATATGCAGGTGGGACCGTGTACCGCCTTCTCCTTACCTGGGGGAGGGGGTCTCCCTTGCTTGGGGAAAGTCACTGACAGAGGACGGTCAGGCTGTTTTGGAAACAAAGCTCCTCATGGATGGACTCCCCTGCATACAGCTCTTCTGACTGCATTCAGCACCAATGTCCTGTCCCACAGCCCCGGGGCTCATCGCAGTGGGCCCCGGGCCATCTTCACGGACGCTCTCTACAGGCTAAAAAGGTTCAGGGCAGTCTCAGGAGTGTCAGGTGCAAAGCTCATCAGTCACCTTATAGCAAGTATTTCTCGAGCCCAGCCGTTTAGGTCCTTGTAAAGTGTCGTCCACAGACCAGCAGGGTGGGCATCGCCTGGGAGCTTGTTAGGAATGCAGTCTCAGGTCCCACCCCAGAACTTCCGAATAGGAGTCTGTACTTCAACAAATTCCTCAGGGAATGTCTATCGATATTAAAGGTTGAGAAGTCCTCAAGGAAGTAACACAGGAAGGGAGACAATCCACTCCTCTAGAAGCTCACACATGGTTAGGAAGATATGACTTGTAGATATGAAACCATGGAGCAGAGTGCATGTCTATATCATCGAGCATGTTTTGGAAGAAAACTTGGATACAGAACACCTAAACCAAGTCCTGCCTCAGCCACTACTTTCACCGAGCCTCAGCTTCCTCATCTGTACAGTGGGAATAATACTTGTCCTGTCTACCTTATAGATAGATGGTCCTAAGTGGGAAAGCATGATACCCATAAAAAATACTATTGAATGTTATGTACTCTAAGGACTACAGAGGTGCCGGGATGAGAGAGTCTGGGAAGATCCACTGGGGGGCTGAAGGTGGCCTTTTAAAGATATTGGACCATACACTTTACTAAAGCAAGATGGAAAAAATGTACATTTTGACCTTTGCTCCTCATATAGACTCTAGCCTGAGCTACAGAGAGCTCCCTCTGACCAGCTTTCATCCTGACAGTCTGCTCGTGGTCAACTCCACGGGTCTCAAAACACACACTCAATGCCACTGGGTGTGTTACAAAAGGCACAAAGCAAATAGATGTGGTCTCTGTGGGGAGGCTGACAAGAGCCCTATTGCTGCAAACCTTAACTCTGGATTGTAGTATATGGAAATGGATTTGTTTGTCATTTTGCATGAAGATGTCTGGACACCGCAAGAGGATGCAGGGGGTGAGGGGGGAGGTAAAGGAAATTAGCATGAGTTCTCAGGTAATCATTTTCCTAGATGATGCCTATTAAGCCTTTGCTATGTACTAGATGCTTTCATGCTTTTTCCCCCCATTTAATCCTCACTACGACCCTATCAGACAGATAGGGACAAAAAGTCCCCACTTCACAGATAAGGAAACTGAGGACTTAGGATCTGAACCCAGGTTGGTCTGCTTTCCAAAGCCCATGACCTTAACTGCAAGCTAACCTGCTAAAGTAGTGTGAGAATCTCTGGGCTTCCTAGTGCAGATGAAACAATGTGACTGCTCTTGTGAAACCTGGCTCGCTCTGACTCGCTGACGTTTGCCATGCTTGTCCTGAGCTTCTCCAGAGAAATGCCGTCTTCTGGCAGGAAAAGATAAAAACTGCTGATACAAATGAGTCACTACACTGGCTATAATTAACAGTGATGCAAGAGCCAGATGCAAACCAAGAGGGGCCTCAGGACCTGACTTTTCGGCAGCCCAAACTTTGAGCTGCACTTCAACGCAGAAGAGTCTCTGTTGTGAGCTGCTGTCTGCTCAAGATACATTTTAAATGAAGAAATGAAGCCTGGAATGCACTCGAGCTCCCAGATACCGGAGTTGAGAGGGGCGGCACCAAATTAATCTCCTTATTTACAACTGAAAAACCATCCACCAGAACCAGAAAGAGAGTTCATAGTTTATAGATAACGTAGATCTTTGCCTTTCACACTTGGCTGCCCTGGAAAGTCTAAGCAGTTTCCAACCTGCTGAGCTAATTTATAGCAACTACAATTGTAAATTTGGTTGTACTAGGTGTTCAGTTTACTCTCCTGATTGCAGTGTATACCAGTGAACTTTTCAAAAAAGACCAGTTATCATTTGCATCTCTCTACTCTGTTTTGCTGACCTGGAGTAAGCAGTGATACAATGAGATCCCAATGAAAATGACTCTGAAAATACAATTCCCCCCCACGCCATCCACATGGCATGATGAGAGGTGAAGGCAGTGCTCTCTGGCTGCTTCTATGACCAGTAATTGCCTCCTGAGGTTCAACTGAGAGAAATAACGAGTGGTCAGGACCTGGACAGACTTAAATGGTCATTGATGTCAGCGTCAGCATCTTACCTGTTTAAAAGAGGCTCAACTGTCCTCAAGATTTGTACACAATACAGCTGATAGAATCTTACCACTTTCCTTTTGAATAGACTTTAATTGAGAGCGAAGTGAAAAATGCAGGTTACATTTTTAGTGTTACTTAGTGTTATACGTTGGAAGATCAACACCAAAACAGTGATGCATCTAACATTTATACATTTCCTAACTTTAGTTGTCAAAGAGCAAATCATTATCAGATATATATATTTACACAATAATTTCAAGCAACAGTAAATAATAAACTCCCTCCCTTAAAAAACAAAAACAAAACACACACATACACCCAACCACCTTTAAACAATGGATTTCCTCACACTAGTAAGTCTCATTTTTTTTCACATATACTTGTAGACCCAAAGTTACTTAAGTTACTAAAGAACAGTCTTATCAGTGGAGATCCCGGACCAGCCCTTATTTTCTTTTAGAGTCACTTTAATTTTTACAACTTGAATCCACATAACCAGTGTGGTCTGTACACTCTTAAGGACACCCCAAATGATAAAAATGAATTCCACTTCCTTTGTGTGAGGAGATACGTACGTCTCTGAAGATGCATATGATTACAACTCAAAAAAGTCAAAAAGAAACACAAAAACAAAATCTCAGATCCTCAAGCACGGTTTCTTAAGAGCATTGTGCTAATGTTAACATTGAATTAACTGAATGATAAGATTCTTTTAGATATCTCTGCAGAGGTACTGGTTAGTTCTGATTCTTTTTTCAGCTGCTTGAAATGCTTGAGTTTTAAAAGTTGCCTGGTGGCGCTACATCCTGCTTTCCAGGTTAGCAGCCTGCCTAAGCTCCGGAATGTCGGACGGGACTCACCCCCAGTGCCTTGCTCTCTGATTTATTTCTTGCTGTTGCTGTTAGTAAATGGAAACCATGACAAAGTTTACATTAGCAGACACATCCACATGCCCTGGCCTATAAATATTCTATGATGGAAAAAGGTACAATGACTCCATTCCTCGTGAAAATGAGCGTAAAGGGAGAAGGGGCAGGGGGGAACATTACCAACAATGGCTCTTCTTACAGTGGAAAATCCAGACCAAATGGCAATGGGCTTTTAACTAACTGGACACTGACAGCCACTTCTCCAGAGCCTTATGAGTCAACTAAAAGTTGGCTAAGCAGAGACCAACTCCTCTGAGCAAACCTGGTAGGATCCAGTAGTACAGGCATCTTTCTCGGAAGCTGGATGAAGAAGATCAACCTCCGTTTCCTTCTTAGAGAGGCGAGTGAGGAGGAATTTTAAAGTCAGCTTTGAAAGTAGTTCACACACTGTCCTGCCTGAGACACAGAACGGTGCCTGGCGTGGACCCCTCAAAGCGCCAGCTGGAGTTTGCTCATGTTTCTCTGGTGCATGTTGTGATGGCGGACTAATTCGTCTGACCGGGCAAACTTTTTCTGACAACTGGGCCACCGACAGCTGAAGGGCTTTTCACCTGTTGACACAATGGCCAGTCAGAGACACTTGCGGTGGAGAGATGGGGCGCAAGTTCAATCATCAAAGGCCCAAATTAAATCATCACAAGACACCCACTCCAGATTCTCTCTAGCTCTTTCCCTAAGCTAACAAATCGGGCTCATCTCGCAAGCAGCCTCGAAGTGGCAGCACCGCTGGGGCCTTAAGGATTAAAATGCTGTGACAATTATAAAGTGTTATTGAGTCAGAAGACTTGGGAAATGGGAGAGAAAGAATGAGTCTAGTTAATGGAAATGTCTGGGCAATTCATATTTAATCAAGGGGGAAAAACATCTGGTAAAACCCCTGCCATTAGACTGTTTTGTGAACTGTGTAAATGTTTCCCCTTTGCTATTTAAGGAGGGAATTGAGCTTAACTGGGAGGCAAGGGCCTCAGGATCATCACCCTGGATATTGTTGATTGACAGCCATCCACTAGCGGAGCTGTGACTGTAGCTTTAATATCTCTGTCTGTATAGATATTCTGGATGGGCTGGGTGTTTTTAAATAAATCACTGACATCAGTGCACATGGTATTTGCTTCTTTCACCTTAAAGGGTTACTCAGCATAATACCCATTATACAGAAGATTCTAACTGAGGCATGGTTTTGAGATTTTTTAACAAGTTTGCCAAAAAATCGAGGCTTCTCCATCTAAGGAGGCCTCAGAAGATCCTTCCAAGCCTCATTTTGGATAGGGAAGATAATTAGCATTTATGAATGCCTAATACGTGCCAAGCCTTGTGCTGGGTGTGTGTATATATATATATATGTATATATATATATATCACACACACACACATATACATACATATATATTCAAATATATATATATACACATATATACATACATACACACACACACACACATATATATAATTTCATGTACTCCTTACAGCAGCCTGTAAGGCCAGCATTATTACCCCCACTCTACAGATGAAGCTGGACCTCTGGTGAGGGCAGACCCAGGCAAGACTTAAATCCAGGTCTGTCTGATTCCAAAGCCCACACACTTTGCTGCATCATACCTCTTGGACCTTGACATAATGGAAATACAGCCATAGCTTTATCCTAAGTTAAAAACGTTGCAGGAGCCTATTCCTGTACCACGTGGGGATGTTCTCAGGATATGGCTAGTCCCACGTTGCTTTCTCTGAGAACTACTGGATGGGACAATCACTGAGAAATGTCCCAGGAGAGGCGCTGTTCCAGGGTCAGAACTGGAGGCCAGTCAAATAGAGCATTAAACAGTCTGCTGGTGACATAGGTCACTTTGTACATATACAGATATGCACGGGGTAGGGGGCAGGGTACAAGCGATGATAACTCTTTCCCACCAAGTTATGAGCTCAGGACTAAGGCAAAGAAGTGACACTAAAGGCACCTGAGTAGGGGAATGAGATGCCCATCCCACCAACTCTGGGGCACAGGTGCCTTGATTGTCTGTAAGTACAGCCTGTTGGGGCTGAGAATCCAGGACTTCACAGGGGCTCATGACCTCACATTTCCCTCACCTCCTACTCACTTTTCCTCTGCTCCCCACTCCCACCGCCAGCCATGCTGTCAAAGATCACCTCCTAATGGACAAATCCCAACCTCTTCTCCTGTCAGTCATCATGCTCCTCAGTCTCTCAATGGAATTCAACTCTGCTGACCTTGGGTCTCTTCTTTATTCTCTATCCTCCCTGGGCTGCAAGGTGAACCCAGGCTCTTTCCCCAACAAAGAAGGCAGTGGGTAAGTGGGCTGGGAGAAGACAGAACTGGGTTTGCTACTTACTAGCTTTGGGACTTTAGACAAAGTCATTTTATCACGTGCCTCAGCCTCCTCATCTGTAAAATGGGGATAAAACGTGCCTACCCTACTCTTCTTCCAAGGATGTTGTGAAGATAAAATGAGATAACCTAAGCATTGGCCCTCCCTCCAAAGCTAGAAAATACACAACAAAGATGGTGCTATTTTCATTATGAATCACACCAGCCTTGTGGAGAAGCAAAAACTTTCAGCAGCCAGTGAATTAATGTCCTATTCCCCTCTCTATTCTAGTATGAAGGAAATAATACCCACACACTGATATGGGTCTGGCAGAAACCATGACTGCTCCTGCAGCATTAACTTTTAGCAGAGCAAAGATTCAGGCCTCTAAAAATAGTGTTGTGAAACGCAAACTTTCAGGAAAATAAGTGTTTGGCTTGCTAAAATTTTTGCTGTTTTTCTGTAAGGTTGATTATCCTATCAAACTGAGTTGATAAAAATGTGATGCAACAAATTGGGAACAGCAGGGACCTAGCTTATCTCTTCACTTCATTCTGGACACTCATGAAAAGAGTTCTTTTCACATCTCTTATGCTCTGTGTCCCCCACCCTCATTCCTTCTTAAACAATGTTGTTATTTAAAGATAGCCATGCACTGTTCTTTCTCTCCACTGAATCTAAACCTGTTTAGAACCTTTACACTTGTTTTTTCCAATCTCTCTCATCACAAGCAACTCCATTCAACAGTAGTTTAAAAAAATAATGAAAAATAAATGTGAAGAAAAGTTTACGCACTTGTTTTACCTGTATGAGTCCTGGTGTGGGTCTTCAGATGGTCAGACCGGGAGAACTTTCGCTGACAAGTTTTACACTGGAATGGTTTCACACCTAAACGGACAGAGAAGGTCTAGCCGTGGCCCTAACCATGTGGGGCAAAGCAAGGCCCACAAGGCCTGCTTCCCGGCAGCCCGAGGAGCCAGGCATCTCCAGCCACGCCTGCAATATCTGCCTCGCCCTCAGATATCCCCAGTACCCCAGGCCCAGCAGGAACCACCTGATTCTACACAGTAATCCTTGAAGACCTGTGGTTTTGGGAACAACTACTGCTTAACCACAAATGTCCAGCTTCTCACCAAGTTCTCAGCTGTGTCTGAGACTGAAAAAGTGAATCACACACTACAAATGGGATTTTGCTCTCCACCACCCATGTTCTTTACTGACACTCAGTGTATCATCAGCAAATTGCTAGTGAGAATATCATGGCTCTGTGGTTTTCGGGGGAAATATGGGATGTTTCTTTTTCTTTCCTTTCTTCTTCTTCTTTTTTTTTTTCCTTAAGGGACGGTAAATCCCCAGAGATTGGGGGGGGAAATTATTGGAGAAACTAAACAAATGGCTGACCCTCTCACATCCATATTGAACAATAAAGAGAATCACAAAATCAACCATGACCCGAGGGAACACACTGCCAGCAACGAGAAGTGAGCCTACAAACCTGTGTGTCTCCTTTGGTGTCTTTTGAGCTGGTCTGAACGAGAAAACCTTCTCTCACAGTCCTTGAAGTCACACTGGTATGGCTTCTCACCTTGGGGAAGACACATATTCCGTTGGAAAATGATACTGGAAATGAGGATCTCATTAGAGGCAACTTCTCTTACTGGGACTGAAGGCATCCCAAAATGCTGAAGGCACTTGGGTGGAAGGTTTCAGGGATGTGCTACCAACTGCAGTGTGAGGTTAAAGGCCCACCTATACATACACTCATGGGCAGGAGGCGTAGAAGGGGGTTGCGTGAATAAGGATGTGTTAGGAGTGAATGGAGGGGGACTTCCCTGGTGGCGCAGTGGTTAAGAATCCGCCTGCCAATGCAGGGGACACGGGTTCGAGCCCTGGTCCGGCAAGATTCCCACATGCCACGGAGCAACTAAGCCCGGGCGCCACAACTACTGAGCCTGCGCTCTAGAGCCTGCGAGCCACAACTGCTGAGCCCACGTGCCACAACTACTGAAGCCTGCACACCTAGAGCCCGTGCTCCGCAACAAGAGAAGCCACGGCAGTGAGAAGCCCGCGTACCGCAACAAAGAGTAGCCCCCGCTCGCTGCAGCTAGAGAAAGCCCACGCACAGCAACACAAGACCCAACGCAGCCAAAAATAAATAAATTAAATAAATTAATTTAAAAAAAAAGAAGAAGTGAAGGGAATTCAGGTTCTGGAGTCTGACGTTGGGGTCACATCCAGCTCTTCCACTTCAAGTGCTGGTTGAGGTGTCATTTCCTCACTGTGAAATGGAGCCAATAATCCGACAACTTCCAAGGATTTATAAGCAGATTACAACAGACCATCCACATAAGGGTCTTAGCCCAGTGCCTAGCACAGAGACAGTGCTCAAAAAAGTACTGGCAGAGAATATTTAAACAAATAATAAACCAAAGCAGTCTTAAGCCCTAGGCTGAGTCTGAGGCAGAATTCTGGGATGGATGTGCCTTGGAGCCAGCCCCGTGAAATAAGTGTTTTATGTTTTATGGCCTGAAGATCTGGTGTTCTCTGCTACTGACTTCCCATTCCTGAGTCAGGCATAAACAGCTGCATGATTATGAGGTGCTCAAGTTAAACCAGGAGCCAGAGCCTTTAGAGTTTTTGGTATCCTTTTACCCGAGAGAAGTCAGGAGTGGGATTACACAACCTCCTGCCTCAGAATGGAGAAGCCCCACCCCTGTCCTCGCTGGAGAAAGTTCAGCCAAATCCTGGGAACTGCGCCCCCTGAACGCATTGAGCGACCCTGGGCCATCCCACCTTCTTATGAGAATTCTGAGTCACCAGCATTCTGGGATGGAGAGCAAGCCTTCCCAGGATCAGCCGGCTCTTTCTGTTGCTGGGCAGTCCCTGGTTACCTTTCCAGCCTCATGACCCCCTCCGTTTCCCTGATTAATCTATATTCCTGCTATACAGAACTCACCATTCCCAAGAACTGCCTTGTACTTTGCTCACACTAAACATCCTTCATCCCTATCTCCGGATTCCTAACCCATCAAAAACTCTACTGCACGTCCCTCACAAATGCCGCTTCCTCTTCTATGCCTTCTTGGAAACTTCATGTTCACATAGAAAGCCCTTCCTTCCCTCATTACAGAACTTATTACAGAACGTCTAACATGGGGCCGTGTCCAGGTCTAGTTCTGCCGCGAGCTGGAAAATCCTGAGGGCAGGAGCCTTTCCTTAACTTTCTATTGATATCCAGCCCAGCAACTTAAGCTTCACCCTTTCAACCTGGGAAAAGCAACACTCTTGTTCAGTCTCATGTCTTTTCTCTGCCTTTCTGCTTCTGCTCATCCTTTACTTCCTCTGCCCAACCTTGCCAACCCTTTGATGGTTAACCCAAGCCCTTCCTCCTCCAAGAAACGAACGACGCTCACTCGAGCAAGTCTTCTCAGCACCTCCAGATTCACACACTCTCTGTCCCTTTTCATTTGTGTATGACTTGGCTCCAAAACAGACCACAGACTCTTTGAGAAGGGGGCTTGTGACTTGGAGTTGAAAGTCATGAGTTTAAGTCCCACTTCCCTATATCCTACCCACCGGATAACTGTGCGTGAGGATTAAATTAAATAATGCATGTAGAGAATTTGGCACATACAAAGTATTTAATATAAAAGTACTTAACATAATAGTCTGTACTATTATTATAAATAAATACAAAAAGATGGCACTCTTTCAAGAAGGGGACTTCAGCGTTGTTAAATACCCTGCCCTCCTCGTCTTCTGCAAGGAAGCGCCTCTTAAAGGTTCCAGCAGGTCTGGGGGTCGTGACTATCTTGCCCACTGCCTTCCCTTCCCACAGACATCTAACCCTGTTTTCTAAGTGCCTCTTTCCCATTAAAATTTCTACAACCACATTGCCTTCAATGTATTACATCTGTCTAGGCAGAATTTTACCTTATCATTTTCCTTATAATCTTAACAGATACTTTTCAAATGATCCCATTTGGGGAAATACGTAAAAATATAACATGCAACTGGTTCTCTCATCTGCAGCTTCAAAGCAAGTGGTTTACTGAGTGCAAACTCAGGTCTATGCCAGAATTGCATCCTCCAGACGCAATGGCTTAGCAAAGACCAATGGTCTGAAGAGATCTGAATGCAGCTCACTTTCTTCTCCAGCTTCTCCAAAGCAAAGTCCATAGTAACAATAAAATAATAATGGTAATCATAACAATGTAGCTTCCCTTCTGTCGTGGAAAGAATGGTACCAACTCCCCAGCAGGAAAGCCTGCGCTTTGCCCGGCTTTTCTGTAGGGGAGACCTAGCCACACTCCCATCTAGTGCCCACAAGGCCAAGAGCAGACATTTGTGAAATGGCTGTTCACATTCAAGGCAGCCAACAACAGCACATGGCCAATTCTCTCTTTCCCAGAGGCAGACCCCTTGACCTGTGGGAAAATCCAGTTTTCTTTAAAACATCATCAAAAATCATCATCGCTTTTTTTTAAGATTGAAAACAAAAATTAAACCTAACAGCCATTTTCCCATTCCTATCTGATTGGTTATTACTAACCCAAGCAGTTAAGTTCCTCTTTGGACCATCTTTTCCTAAGTCTTATGATGACCTTGCATATCAAGCTCTCAGAATCATCTGATTACCAAGCTCCCAGGCTAGCTCCTCTCCCTTAAGAGATACTAATAAAATTATAAAAGTAATACTATCATCTATTCAGACCTATTAACATAGGAACTGTACGTTTCATATCTCTAACTCCTTTAATTCAATTTGATTTTAGAAGTTAATCTAGTCTCAACAATTGTATAAGGTAGGTGAGGCAAGTGAAGTTTGAAGAACAGTTAGGTAACTTGCTCAAGGTCACACCACCTGGTGGTGAAGCCAGAATTCAAACACAGGTCTCTTTAATTCTGTGGAATTCTCTCTCCACCTACTCTGCTCTGCCCTTCTTTAATAAAGGATGGACAATCAGGATACAAAATGACCTGGCATCCTTTTTCCATCACCTGGACCAGATCTTTGAAAGCAGCACCTACTTTCCATCCCAGAAATCACCTGTGTCCTGGCAGCGCAGGAGCCAGGAGCAGGGGCTCCTGGGCCACCGCTGCCCAAAGGCCACCAGAGCCAAGGCTGGACAGTGGACGCACTTACCAGTGTGCTTCCGGCTGTGCATCTGTAAGTGAGACAGCTTAAAATATCTCTTATTGCAGCCCGGGTAAGCACACATGAAGGGGCGTTTCTCACTGGTCTCAGATGCCGACCGAACAAGAGTCGGGGCTACTCCGGGCACTCGCCGCACGTCCTACAAGCAGAGTGTAAGAGAAACGGAGGTTTTAAGGCACACATGAACATTCATGTTGGTCCCAAGGAAAGTGAGCGTTGAAGTATTCCCAAAGAAGGGATGGCAGATGTGAGGCCTAAGCCACTCCCCGTCACACCCGAGGCGCCCGTAGCAGATGTCACTAATGGGTGACAGAGCAGTACATTCTACAGTGCAGTGCTCTAACATCGTCATGGCTATCAACCAGAACGGGGACTTGAAATAAAGTCTGTCTGCTGCTGCTGATCCGGAGCATCTGGAAAAGAAACGCTGGTGACTGGAAGAGCTCCCAATGCATCCTGTCTCTCAGCTTCTCCTCTTGAGGCAGTGAGGTCTGGAAGTCCGAAGCTCCAGGTTCTATTCTATTCCCTCCCACTCGGGACACCCGGCCACATGAACTTGGGCCCAATCTGCAATGGGTTGGGAAGTCCTTAGGAGAGAAAAACAAAGGATATTAAATGAACCCCCAACTGAGCAGACCTTCCACCTATGAGTAAATGACAAGAAAGAAGGAGCTCCTGGGATGCGGAGGTTCTGTCTGTGAAGGGAGCTAAAACTCCAGGAGGGCCATGGTGTGGCCAGGGCACTCCTTTACTAGAGACACTCAGAAACACTGTGTCCGCCTTCCGTCCACTTCACGTGTCCGTCTCAGGGCATTCTTCTGATCTCCCTTATCTTGTGCGAGTGAGTGCGTGTATGGCCGGTCCTCCATGAAAAGGAGCTACAGGGAAACAGTGAGGCAAAAGCCCCTTAGGCTCCTGGGACCAATGAGTCATACACAGGAACAGTGGAAGTGCCTGAGGGATCACTGTATCCCTTGTGCTCTCACAGATGTGCAGTCAAGGCCCAAGAGCACGGCCACAGTTTGTGTTAAGACCTGGAAACACTTCTGAGCTTAACCCACTCCTGCCCTGTGCACCTCCCACACCACCCCCAAGCTCCTGTTTGCGTTCCTACTGCACACTGCCTTGCACAGTGAGATCTTTTTGAAGAAAACATACAGTAGTCTCATACAGCTCTGCTATTGATGGGCCACAGTGCCTCAAGGCAAAATGTGGCATAAGTTTAAATGGTGAGCCAGCTGTGTCCGATTGGTCTACTCTAGCAGAAAATGAACACCCGTCTGGTCTGGAGTCTATCAGAGGCCATGACAGCGAGTCTGACAAACTGCGCTTGGTGGAAAGGAAGGCAAAAGGAGCTTTTTACATTTCCTTTAATTCATCCTAAAGGCAGCACACACGGCAATAGGATATAAATCTGAGTTGTCAATGTCAGCCGGTCCTGGT